>NC_087066.1:37702401-38066079 GCF_963678635.1 Symsagittifera roscoffensis
CAAATTTGAAAAACAAATTAGTGCCATAGATAACAAATAGATAGCTTTGCTTTGAAATTCACTTTAGTTTAAATTCAGAGATAACGTCTTATTCTTTTCTCCCAAAGAGAATAAACGAGATTCGGATGATTCTTTTTGGGCTGCTTACTTTGTTGTTGATTTTTTTCAGGCACTGCGTGATTTGAAAAACTATTTTTGGCTTGCAATTCAATGATAGAGAAAACAAGACTGCTCGTATCAGGGCGAGGCCCTGAATATTCCGACTGCCTTTTGAAGTCTGTGGAACAGTAATAACATGAAAAACTAAATGTAACATTACGAGGCCAAACTGTGCACTGTGCACAATTTTGTGTCTGTATGTTCCTGGACTCCAGACACAAGTATTTAAACATGTTCCAAAATGTAAGTGGATTCCCCTTACAAGATTTACGTCGATTCCGCGTATATATATTTGTAACGTTCGGCACATTCATTTTGTTGCGGATTCTGCAACAAGGAAATATAGCACGTATTCTGGATTCCGCAACTGTAAGTGGATTCCGCCGCAAAATGTACGTGGAATCCGCAAATGTAAGCGGATTCCGCAAAATGTACGTGGAATCCGCAAATGTAAGCGGATTCCGCAAACTGTAAAGGATTTCAGAAAATTTTTTTATCACTGCACTTGCATATGCACTTGCGGAATCTAAAAGCAAGGACTTAACCATTGTCAGCGGAATCCACGAACAAATCTTTAAACATTGGTTAACTAAATCGATAGACGTCACACTTTTGTATTTGCCAGCAGTTTTTGGGATCATAGTTTTGTAGTCACAACACCGAATAAATTCATTGGGTGAATTCGGTAATTGGGTCAATTTTTTCGATAACGGGGATTCATTGTTGGGTTGACATATTGCCGAATTAGGTCAGTATTTGGGATTCAGTATTTGAGATTCAGTAATTGGTATTCAGTATTTGAGATTCAGTATTTGGGAGCGTGAATTCTTTTTATGGAGATAGTACTTAGGATGAGATCACAGAGTGAAACCATGAGTTAGCTATTCAAATCTTTCTGAATAGCTTACTTACAATTATTGAACAAATTTAGAGCTCTGAATGTCTTATTCTCAAGGAAATGTAGATTCCACTTACAATTTGCGGATTCCACTTACAGTTTGCGGATTCCACCTACAGTTTGCGGATTCCGCTTACAGTTGCGGATTCCGCAACAGCTCATTTCAACTTTACACATGTCTCTTTATTTGCTTGTGGATTCCAGAAATTGTGCTGGATTCCGCAAATACGGTTGCGGATTCCGCAATTTCGCCTATTTTTGGAGCGATTTTGAACATGAGTGTTTTGGGTATTTGTTTGTGGAATCCAAAACAGCAATGAAGATCAAAGAAATGTAGCAATGTTGCGGATTCCGCGAAAAATTTGATTTTGGCCTGTTGCGGAATCAGCATACAATGCACAGAATGCACAATTTGGCCTCGTAATGAAAAACATAATATTTTTTTTTAATTAAGATTTCTGCGAAAATCATCAACCCACACGCCATTTAAAGTACAAAGTGATAAGTTTCGGTTGAATTTATGATAACAAAGTGATAAGTTTCGCATCTAGTAACACATCAATTATGGCAAATAAGTTTCCTTCAACCAATTTGGAACGATTTCTAGTACGGATTTAATCACCGCTTTCCGTGTTAATAGCGCGAAATATATCGCGCGTTAATTGTCCCTAATTGGCCAAAATGGCAATCTTAAAACCCCAATAACTCTACGAAAAATGATCAGAGGTGAAATATCTTTTCTAATTTAAGCTCAAGACAACACTACCTTTCGATTGATATTTAAAAATCCTGTCAAAAATGGCTAGTTAAAAATTCGAATTTTGTCTGAAGAAACAAAAACCCACCCCGAGCACAAATATTCCGTTACTTTCGTTATATTAAAGTCGGAACAATAAATAGGAAGACGATTAATTGCTGTCTTAACTCAGAAAGTGTTCGCACGTTTTTTTGTTTCATGGCTTAGAATTTTGTTTTGTGGAGCAAGGCATTCGCAGATTCATTTTGAACTTTCGATTGAAACGTATTTTTTGAATATTCAAGTCCAATGGAACTTTTTGTTTCATTTTCCAGGGCCGTCAAAACATCTGCAAAAAAATTTGCGATTTTTTTGTTTAAAAAATTTGTTTTGAAGGTAGCGTTCATATGGCGGTCGTTTCAATTCTGTTCATAGTGGAGCCATTGGCGAAGGCAGAAGAATGAGTTACGGTTCTTCTGCAATAAATGAACGTCATAGCGCATAACTGAAAGGGTATACAGTTTATCAGCAATGAGGTTGATTTTGAGAACATATTTTCCTGAGTCAGTAGAATAATCAAGCTCGCATGAGTGATAGCTTATTGTTCCAATTTTTGTGACGTTATTTGTGCTCAGAGTGGTTTTTTTTTCTTCAGACAAGAATTTTGACTTTTTAACTAGCCTTTTTTGACGGAGCTTTTGTATTCCTGTCCTGGTATAGCTTAAATTTGAAAAAAAATATTTCATCAGTGATTTTTTTTCGTAAAGTTATTGGGGTTTAAAGATTGCCATTTTGGTCAATTTCGGACAATTAACGCGCGATAATTGAACTTCGCGCGTTTAAAGCGTAAGCGGAGATTTAATCAGTCCTATATGAAACAATATACATTGGAGAAAACATAAAACTTTTTTTTTGGGGGGAAAAAACCGCTAAATTGAATTTTCTAATGCAGAAATTCAGTTCGGTAAAAACTAATGTTTGGACACAAAAGGTTTTGATGGTAAAAGTTTTATTAAATTGTGCTTTAATTGTTCTATAATTGATTATAATTTGTTTCGCAAATGAGAGATTATACTCAATTATTATATGATTAATAAAGGATAGTATGATTAATAATATATTTTTTCTCACATTCGGAAAGACTGGTACTAAAATCATAAAATAATCGATTATCAATACTTGAAATTAGATGTGTGTTATCTCCTTTTAGAAAATATGCAAATGATAGAATCTTCAAACTCTGTTGCCACCTATTGCACTTCAGTCGGCGGGTGATAAGGGGGTGCGGGGGCACTGTTGTCGCATGTGTTCCAGGCTGCATTGAGTATTGTGCTGCGACCGCGTCTAGATAGTTCTGATTAGAGTTTGCAGCCTTATTTTGCCCGCCTGAAATTGTTTCCAAACTTGAAGTTTGTTTTCATGTTGAATGGTGTGTTTCAGTGTTTATGTGGGAAGCAATTGCAGTTTTTCTGCAATATTCATTACAAAACGTAGTAAAATATTGTGCAGATCTTGTACAATCTTCGCTAGATAAGCATATAATTTGCAAGTATCTTCTATCGAAACATCATTTGTCATAGAGTAGGCTTATTTTGACAACACTCCTTCCATTCAAAAAAAACCACATTCAAACTTATGAACACTTCAAGAATTGACCGTGCATGATCTTTAATTGTCTAGAAATCTTCGAAAACCTAGCAAAAAGGTTTTTGCCATGAAACTAAAAAAAACAGAAATTTTGGCATTTGAAAACAATTAGGCGATGGTTTTTTTTAATGAAGAATAATCGGCAATGTTTTTCCAATCACTTTAAATATACACTTATAAAAATTAGTTTCTAAGCAAAGAAACTCGAAAACAAAAATAATCAAATAAAATTAAGAAAAAACTATTGAAATAAAAAATCAGATTTCATTTTCAAACTTACGTCTTTTGCAGTATACGCATACGCCAATGCACAGGCCACAAATGCAACACACTCCTACGACACAAAGACTGCAGCAAAACAGAAAAGATCCGGCTACAAAGGCCAGAAACGCTGCCAAAATCCCAACTCTAAAACACACAAATCGATCTTATACGAACAATTCGTTTGTTATGGGACCGTATAAACTAGCATATGGATGAAATAGCATTAACTTTTGCTTTATTTACGTGTTATCGCGTGCTTTTCGTAATCAAATTTGCAATTCTGGAAGAACAGAACGTATCATGGTTCTGAAAGAACTTGATGAACAATTCGACATATACCATTTAGTGGCAGCTGCATGACTATTTATTGTTCCAACTTTTGTAACGAAAGTAACGGAATATTTAAGCTCGGGTTGATTTTTTTTCTTCAAACAAATTTTGACTTTTTAAATAGCCATTTTTTGGGAATATCTAAACATCATTCAAAAAGTATTATTGTCCTGAGCTTAAAATTGAAAAAAAATATATTTCACCTGTGATCAGTTTTCGAAAAGTTACGGGGGTTTAACGATTGCCATTTGGGCCAGATTGGGACAATTAACGCGCGCTGTTTTTGCGCTTTTAACGCGAAAGCGGAGATTTAATCAGTCTAGAAATCGTTCCAAGTTGGTTGAAGGAAGCTTAATTGCCATTGGTGATCTGTAAATAGGAGCAAAATCTATCACTTTGTACTTTACATGGCGTGTGGAGGGAGGATTTTCACAAAAAGCTCAAATAAAAAAAACGGTTTGTTCTCATTACAAATTTTTTCATGTTATTACTGCTCCATAGACCATAAAAGTCAGTCAGACCAATCCGGGCTTCGCCCTGATACGAGCAGTCTTGTTTATCATAAAACTTGTTTTATTAATCAAGAGAATGCATTTCGTGGTGAAAAGTTTATTCAACTGAAACGATATACATTGGAGAAGACATAAAACATTTACTTTTTAAAAAAAAATACCGTTAATTTGATTTTTATAATGATAAATTCAGTTCGGCAATTTGGATACAAAAAGCTTTGCTGGATAGAGTTTCATTCAATTGTGCTTAAATTTTTCTACATTTGATTATAATTTGTTTAGCAAAGGAGAGATTATACTCAATTTCTATAAGATTAACAAATGCAAAAATAACATGTCTTTTTTTTCGTGGAAAAAGCAACCTACCATACGCTATGTAAAGTAAATAGTGATATCATTTGCATATAGCAAAGTATCGAACAAACGAAAAAGCTGACCTCAAGTCAATCTGAAACGATTTCGAAGACGGATTGAAACTCCGCCTCGCGACATTGGTTCGAAAGATTTCATGCCTGAGCCATCCTAAATACGCCAAATTGGCAATCCTTAAACGATTGGCACAGATTTTGCCATACTATAGATTTCGTCCTATTTATTTAATTAACAGATTTCGTCCCACACAGATTTCGTCCCACACAGATTTCGTCCCATCAAAAACATTTCGTCCTATTTTTGGAAAATTACTGTAATTGCGGATTAAGTAGTTCTCATAATTGTCAATCGCGACTGCTTTGATTTGAAGCATTGATTTATCTTTGTTTATATATAATGTGAAACGAAATTTTTTTATTACTTGCTTTTGAAAGCTCACACTTTACAAAAAGTAGGACGAAATATGTTTACTCCCAAATTTGTGGGGCGAAATCTGTGTATGCCTTTAAATGGGACGAAATTTGTTGAAATTAAAATGGGACGAGATCTGTCATGGGACGAAATCTGTCACAGCCCCGTAAAACCCCATAGTTTTGCAAAAACTGATTGTTACAAAAAATTTCAAATACATTTTTTTAATATTGAGCTCAGAACAACTATACTTTTCGGATCCTTGAAAAAATTCGGCCAGAAATGGCTAGTTGAAAAGTCGAAACTGGTCCGGAGAAAAAAAACCACACGAGCGCAAGCAATCCGTCACTCTCTTCGAAAGTAGCAACAATTATAGTTTAGGAGCAAATTTTAAAGTATTTTATGAAAATTCAGGCAGTTCAATGAAAAAATCATTTTCTTTGGCCACCTGACTTGGTGTTTTCTCTGAATTAGGCAAACACTGCATTTTCGATCTGAAAATTAATCCGTTACCAATTTTCCATCCGCACAAAAATAGTGACAAAAACTTGCAAAATTTCCTGGCAAGTTAACATTGGGCCAGCTATTAACAGCTGAGCAAATTCCAAGAAATTTAACTTATGCTATTTTGGCTGTTCTGAAATCAATATAGAGTAATATTGGCCTGTTAAAGATTTGATTTTGTATCTGGGTGTGACCATGCCACTAAGATAGTGATGTTTTTAAAACTGGAACTACTTACGCATCACACATGTCTTGCTCATAACATTTCTCAGAACAGCAGGTCAGGTTTCCCTTTTGATTTTCATCTAAAAGATCTTCGATGCAGTCAGTTTCCTGGCCACGACAAATTTCTAATGCGGCATCAATCGAGCTGGACACCTCAAGAAGCTTATTTTTTTGAAGCTTATTTCATCAATAATTACTCAAACAGTTTTGGAAATGTTTTCGAAAAATTTTTGGGCATACAAACGTAGTAGTAAAACATATATTCTTAATATATGTGTAATTTATGCATATTGTATGAACATATGCTGTTGTCAGTAGCGTACGAAGGGGCATTCGTTTGCGGCCATCCCTTCCTCAATTCTGGTTGCCAAGTATTTCCACCTTGCTTATATTTTACGACGTCCATTTTGGTCAACGAACCAAATAGATTTTCTGAAAACACCTTAGACCTCAATTTAAACTAAATTTGCGGAGGTAGCGCTTGCCTAAAAAACTTGATTGACCTAAACTTTTTTGGCGTCATATGGTCAAATTTTCGCAAAAGAGGACAAATCTGCCTCTCTTTCATTTTGATCAATTGCTACTGAAAATTGGTACATTTTTCTCAATCATAGAATAACGAAATGATCAGTAATTTTTACAAAGCTAGTTTGAACTACATCCCAACCACGAACTAAAACTAGCGAAAATTGGGCAAAAAAGAGAAAAAAAAACGATTAAATAAACGGTTCCAGCATCCAGTTCCAAGCGTTAATAATTGATTACATTATATTAAAATTGGTAAAAATCTACTTTAATCAATTAAAACTTTGGTTTATCTGAAATATGTTGAAAGCAGTTTATTACTACAGTTTACAAATTTAGCAGTTTTCAAACTACTTCAAAAATTAGGGTTTTTGTTCCGACTTTCGCAACGAAAGTAACGGAATAATTAGGCTGGGGCGGGTTTTTTTCTTCAGACAAATTTCAAATTTTTAACTAGCCATTTTTGACGGACTTTTCTTAATATCATTTGAAAGGTATTGTTGTCCTGAGCTTAAATTTGAAAAGAGATTTCACCTGTGATCATTTTTTGTAAAGTTGTGGGGGTTTGAAGATTGCCATTTTGGCCAATTTGGGACAATTAAAACGCGATATTTTTCGCGCTATCAACGCGTAAGCGGAGGTTTAATCCATATTAGAAATAGTTCCAAATTGGTTGATGGAAGCTTAGTTGCTAGAATTTATGAGTTGCTAAGAGCGAAATTTAACATTTTGTTCTTTATATGGCGTGAGGGGGGATGATTTTCACAAAAAACCTAATTTTTTTTTTAATTTTCTTTTTATTTTTATTGCGTTTAAATTTTTCATGCTATTCTTGCTTCATATACTTTAAAAAGCAGTCGAAACATTCATGGTTTTGCCCTGATACGAGCAGTTCTGTTTCATTTTGCGCATTTTTAGTTTTTTTTTACCACCAAAATATCAGCACCTTTTTTTAGTTTAATGACTTGTTCGAAAGAGGTGTTTTCACCTCTTGCGGAAACTTTTGAAATAATTTGAAGGTATTTCCATAAAATTTTTGTTTCGTGGTATAACTTTGTTGTTTTCAGATGAACCAAAGTGTGACAGGACATGTCATTTATAAAGTTTTATCAACAGAAAAACAAAAACGCATAGAATAAAAATAAAATATACTTTTGGTGTGACATAAAAGATAACAAGACTGCTCGTATCAGGGCAAAACGCTGAATGTTTTGACTGCCTTTTAAGGTTTATGGAGCAGTAACAACATAAAAAAATTTAAATATGTTAGAATATTATAAAAAATTGTTTTTTTTTCTAAAACTTGACATTTTTTAAATGAAAATCATCACCCCACACGCCATATAAAGTACAAAAGGATACATTTCGCTCCTTTTAACATATCAATTATGGCAAAGAAGCTTCTTTGACCCAATTTGGAACGATTTCTAAGACGGATTAACTCTCCGCTTTACGCTTTAATAGCGCGAAATATATCGCGCGTTAATTGTCCAAAATTGGCCAAAATGGCAATCCTTAAACCCCCATAACTTTACAAAAAAAATCACAGGTAAAACATCTTTTCAAATTTAAGCTCAAGACAACATTACCTTTTGAATGATAAAAAAATTCCGTCAAAAATTTAAAAAGTTTAAAAGTCGAAGTTTGTCTGAAAAAAAAACCACCCCGAGCACAAATGTTCCGTTACTTTCGTATCGAAAGTCGGAACAATAGTCTATTAGAAAAAATTATATTCTATTATAATCGGTTTAACGAGTAAAGAGTTTTCAATATTATTGTTAATGGATTATAAAAAACTGTGATCTCCTTGAAAAAACAATTATGAAAAATCGATTATGCATCCTTTAAACACCTATTTTTGAAATTTTAATCAATTACATTTGTCAAAAAATTAACATAACTGTTATAATCAATTACTGAAGCCACATTTTAGATGCGAGTTGTCATTGCTCTTCCAAAACGTTCAAAATTCCAATTTTCCATGAAAAAGGCGGAAAAGGCGCAACACTAGCGGAATTTTTCAAAAAGTAACAAAAACGCTACTTTTGCCTTAAATGATTTTGGTCTTATATGATTTTGTTTAATTGTTCCGACTTTCGATACGAAAGTAACGGAATATTTGTGCTCGGGGTGGGTTTTTTTTTCTTCAGACAAATTTCGACTTTTTAACTAGCCATTTTTGACGGAATTTTTTTTGCATCATTCGAAAAGTATTGTTGTCCTGAGCTCAAATTTGAAAAGATATTTCACCTGTGATCATTTTTCGTAAAGTTACGGGGGTTTAAAGATTGCCATTTTGGTCAATTTGGGACAATTAACGCGCGATATATTTCGCGCTATTAACGCGTAAGCGGAGATTTAATCCGTCTTAGAAATCGTTCCAAATTGGTTAAAAGAAGCTTATTTGGCATAATTGGTTTGTTACAAGGAGCGAAATCTATCCTTTTGTACTTTGTATGGGGGGGATGATTTTCTTTTTGATTTTTGTTTTGTTTCATTGAATTTTTAAATGTTATTACTGCTCCATAAACCTTAAAAGGCAGTCGGAACATTCAGGGCTTCCCCCTGATACGAGCAGTCTTGTTTCTTTTTGGTGTCAAATTTCGCTCTTAATAAACTTAGGCCCGCCACAATCGCTCTCCACAAATTCAAAAAATTACCCATAGCGAAAATAAACAGCCTTCCTGCCTGTAAAATAACTTTAATTCCCATTGAACAATTTTTTTACTACTAAAGGGTTCTCGAGTCTAGCTTCGACTGATGCCTGTTATGTTTGCTGGGACATCTCGCCAGCAGTCAGAATCAGAGGAGCAAATATCGCCCGAATCAGCCTGTTTCACCATCTGGATATTCGCCAAAAGAACGACGAGGCCAGTCATCATCCATAAAGCTGATGGAAATAGTCTATATTCTGAAATTATATTCGAATCATGCCTAGCATATATTTTAGTGCATTTAAAATCATAAGAAACATCATTATAAATCAGATTTTGCGCAACTATGAATCCTGGAAAATATCATCACAAGTCCGATTTTTTTCAAAATTTAAAAAATGAATATAGCCAGTAGAAATCAAATTTTGGCCAGAAAGACTCAAATAAAGATCAGAAATTGATTATTTTAATTAACTTTAAGTAAAATTCATAAAATAATCACTATAATTTCACTATTTTGTGCAATCGCGGATTTAGAATTTTTAGGATTTTCTCAAAAAGGGTTGATTCTCAAAAAAAAGACAAAAATTTTTGACCAAAATGATTTTCAGAGCTCTCCCAAATCCTCACAGAGACCTTATTTCGAACCTCCTCAAATTTAGTATAAAAAAACGCGCCTTTAGAAAAATTGCAAAGTCAGTCAGCCAAAAATGAATATCTCCAATAGTACAAAGGGGGACCATTTGGGTCGGCAGGCGGTCGAATCCCCGAGAAGGGAAAGCGACGTCCGCCCACCCCACTAAACCTGCTACTGATTTTGTGACCATCCACAATCCTATGCCCGGGCCGAGCGCTCATGGATTCCAATTAATTATAATGGATTCTCGAGACCATTATTATGGATTCCCGGAAACAAAACTTTCAATAAAATACATTGAAATTGTAAAATTCAGATCACAAAATCGATAATATTGAAATTATAGTCAATTTTTTGAAGAAAAAAAATCCATTATAATCGATTATAATCCACTATTTTAGGCACTGATATCGAATTTTTTTTGGCCAAAATAATCCATAATACTCGAAAGTTTTTGAAATAAAAATCCATTATGATCCATTAAAACCGATTATAGTCCATACGATTTTTGGAAATTTAAGCCATGTCTTTTTTCTAAATATCATGTCTCAACGTCACCCCCTCGAGTTTTTTTTGCCTCCCCGATGAAAGAGGGGTGTAAACTGGTGGGGCGAGTGGTAAAGGGGGGGGGGAGTAAAATGAGGTGGTAATTTTGGCGGGGATGGGGGTTCAACCACCATTCAACTCCCCAAGTTCTACCATTAAGTAATTCCCCCCCTACCACCGTTCAAATCTTACACCCATCTCTTTTCCCCTGCGAAATGAAGTGTTAAACTGAGTTGAATTGAAAAAGTAAAGACAAACGTAATACGTAGCAACTGCACAAACAGGAAATGAGATAACCCGAAAAAAAATCCATTTGAAAAATCTATTTATATAACTCTCGAAAAAGTCCATTATAATCGATTGTAATCGATTATGATTGATTATTGTGGCAAAAAAATATTATTTTATAATACTTTTATAATGGCTTATACGCGGATTGACGAAAGAAGAAAACTGAAGAAAAATGCTTATCATACAAAATTCATACAAAATTTAAAAAATGTTTATAAATTTTTAATGAACATTTTTGTTCTATTTGCCTCTTTTGAAGCTTTCTGGTCATTAAAAAATAATGAACAAATTTTCGATAAAAAATTGCATAACATACAATTTTTATATATGAAAGTTATAAGATAATCATTTTGTCATAGAAAAAGTTTCCAAAAATTACCAAAAAATGGGTCTGGGTAATTTGAAATAGGTTGAAATAATTCTATCTAAGATAGAGGGCATTTTCACAGTCAAAAACAGAATTTTATTTTCGGTCGGAAAAATGCTTATCATGTAGTTTTCATATAGGAAAATTGTATGATATGCGTTTTTCATAAGCGAAAACACAAATTTGAGGTAAGAAATTTTAATCCTTTTTTTGCTTGCAAACTTGTTTTTGCGCTCAAATATAACTTTTATGGAAGAAAAATTTATGGAAAAAATGCTTATCATACAATTTCATAATTTAGAAAAAATTTAAAAAATGCTTATCATACAGTTTCATAGTATAGATAAAATGCTTATTTTGCTATTTTCATACACTTACTTTCGCTCTATGAAACTCTTTGAAAGAGTATGATAAGCATTTTTTTCATATATGAAAATTCTATGGTAAAACATTTTTTATCAACCCGGGTAATCGATTATAAAGGATTGTATTGACATAAAAATTTTAGGATTATAATCCAATTTTAATGGATTATAATCGATTATTTTGTAATTTTGTAGATACTGGTCATATTATTTCAATATAATCGTTTATCATCCATAGGCGCTCGGTGCGGGTAGTTCATTAATCATGAAGTTAAAATTGATTATAATACATGCAGATCCATTATGCAGTTTTTGGGGTATTTGTACAGATCCTATAGAGATTTTATACAGCAAAAAATCAATTTTTAGACAAAGAGTCAAATTATTTAGAAAAAATAATAGTTTTTTCTGACCTTTATGATATCCGTCCTTATCAAATTATACATTTTAGTGTCTAATTGGGTTACATACACTCGATTTTTACAAGTCAAAAATCTGTATAAAAACCGATTATTTTCGACTGCCCTATCAGTTTTGCCGAATACGGGTTTGCCCAGAATTGAGTTCAGGGCCGAATTCAAATTATCCATTCTAGCCCTCAAAGTCAAGATTTATTTTTACATAAAAAACTAAGTTAATCCAATCGTCAAATTTATATTGTATTAAAAAACAAAAACTACTCACCTAAGCACACACAGGGCATTTTAGCTTATCAAAATGATAAGTTTAGTTCAAGCAAGAAAACAGCAAGAAAACGGACCAAATGTGAAGTATTTCCTGCTTAAAATCAAAAACAACTTCAATAATTTAAGTCCATTCAGCAATCCATCACACTAATTCATTTTTCCGTAACCAGGGATACCATGTTAACAAAAAATCATTCAAGTATAAATTGTTTTGTGTAAAATTGAATGCTTTATCTTATTAAAGTTAGACTAGAAAAATGGTTGAAATTGGAAATGTTTCTTTATCACTTCCCTTACAACAAAAAGACGTCAAAACAATTTAAAAACTCCTTTCGGAGACTGAAAATAAAAAATTGACTTTTTTCCCAATAATCACCATAGTAATCAGCGAAAAAACTATACAAGTCAATAGAGAAACTTGAAGATTGAAAACTAAAAAAAAACCGAAAAAAAAAACTGAAAATGGTGCAGCACCTACAGGAGCGGATCCAGGATTTTCTCAAGGGGGGCGGATTTTCAAAAAAAAAATTGAAATGTCGGTCAGCTTTTAAAAATTTTGTAGGTCGACCATATTGGTTTTCCTTACTCTCCTAAAGCACTAAAAATAACCTCTTCCCTAGTCGATCAAGGGAAGTTATCTTGCAAGATTTTGCAAGATTCATGCAAAAGAGGGTTATCTTACAAGATCTTGCAAGATGGAGGTTATCTAGTAAGATCTTGGAAGAATGATGCTATGCCAACGCAAAAGTTATGTCTAAAAACAAAAAAATAACATAAGCTAGGTGTACGATCAAAACAAATTGATTATAGAGCGAGAACGCAAAACGTTTTCGATTTGATCTGAGAAAAAGTTATATATTTTTTTCAAATATTTTTTTGAATCGTTAAAAATTGTGTAGAGTGTGGTCTCGATGAATCACATGTTTTCCGGTTAGCAGTGATTCAAACTTTCCCAATTTGAAAAAAAAACTTAAAACAATTTTGATATTTGTTTTCTTTTTCCAATCGAAACAAAAAATTAATCATTTTCTTTTTAAATTTTTCTGATCCTAAATTTTTGTCAATTTAATAGTATTTTAATTGAAAATATATATTTTATTTTCCTAAGACATTATGAGACCAAACTGTGTATTTTGTGAATTGTAAGCGGATTCCGCAACAAGGACGCTCCCTTTGTTCTTCTTTTGTTCTTTCATTCTCTTTGATCGTTTCGACAAAATTTTAATATGTTTTGAAGACTTGTCTTTGGAATCCTGGAACATACAGACACAAAACTGTGCGCCTAACTACTACACAGTTTAGTCTCGTGAGGGAACAAAAATGCAATTCATGGGGGTTGATTCTTCTGGCGAGGGGTGGCGGCGGTAGTAAAGGACAAAGGGATCATTGTTAAGGGTAAAAAGGTGTCAAAAGGGCAAATGCTGAGAGGGAGAGATTGGAATTGCTTAGAGTTTGAAAAATTTTGAATTCAGAAATTGAGTAGGCTGTGCTCTTGTTCTGCAAAATTTCTGTAATAATCATTTATTAAAAGCAAAGCAAAAATAAAGTGTAGATATCTTTTCTCATTGATTTTTAATTGAATCATAAAAAGTTTGAAATTTGATTAAACAGTGGGTTATAGTCAATCTAATCCAAATTCAGTTGTTGGGTTTCGAGGCTCCGTTTTCTTTAAGGAAAAGCAATTTCCTTGTTTTTTGCGGTAATAAAATTTTTTTGTTGAATCACAAGTGTACATTGTCTAATCCACACTCAAAAATTTGATTTTTTTGTGAGTTTTATGCTTTAGAAAAACTTACAAAGAAGTTCTAAGATTCCTTTATATTCAGATAGTTGATTAAAAAAACCATCAATAAAAAGTTTTGCGAATCAATGAAAAATACTGATGCTGAATTTTTCACTCATTCGAAGTAAATGGATTGGCACTTCGGCAACAGCTCATCAATGTTTCCAAAACCATAAGAAAGTTCCCGTTCTTTACATAGTGTAAGTTTTGGAGTCAAATCATTCATGAGTCGTCGGAATTACTGACACATTTGTCCATTTATCCACCAAGATTTCTTAAATCGTGTATTGAAAAAATAAACAATATTTTTCTCTATTTTTTGAGAGAAAAATATGTTGAAGCTATTGACAAAATAATTTTTTCTATTTTCTTTTTTAAATTTTTTCCCCAGAAATTATTGACCAAAGGCACACTCAAAACATATTAAAACTGATATTTGTTTGAAGAATCTGATAGAGTCTCATGCATCCCAGTTATTCTCAATTAGAAAAAAAAATTCTTTAAACCCGTTTTCAAAAAATAATTCAATTGTTTTTTTGAACTTTTCGAATTTTTTTTTCGAAAATACCTTTTTTTCCACATATTGACTGCGCCACACTAAAAACTTGCTGTGTTTGTTTATTTTACGAGCAACTTTCAGCTTTTCATGGATTCTTGTTCGCCGGTCTACCAAATGTTTTGAAAACGAGTTGTGAATAAAAATTAACTTTCTCTTTTTTTTTGAAAATTGTTCAGAAAAAATTTTTGACTAATTCCATTCTCAAAACTAAGTTAAACTGTTTATGGCTTAAAATAATTCAGACCATTTTTTGTTTTCTTATTTTTCGCATTCCACCAAAGTTACTGTGAATGATTAAAAAACGAGAAGATTACCATACATTTTCTTTTGTCTCTGAAAAGTACTTTAAAATGTTTTCATGTTTTTCATGTTTAGAACGAGACAATTGTAGTCATCAGCACCCATTAACATCGAGGAGCCTACCTCATCAATCATCAAGATGATTTTTGCGGCTCATTGTTGGCTCTTGATTGGGGACTTAGGTGTTTTTGATTTTTGAGTTTTTCAAAACTTGAGTTTCTACAAAAAAGTCAGTTCTCTTAAAAGCATTCTAAAGATATCAAAACGAGAGCCGTCACTATCATCTTCACTTCGATCACTGAAGAAGTTGGAAGCTCACACTTTGAATTTTTATGTTTACTTGCGTTCATTACTCTTTTGCAATCTTCGATAGACTATGTTCTAGGAATGTGAAGCTGTCATCACAAACTACTTCTTCTCTACTGTGTCTAATAAGAACTTTATGGAGAATGCATGTATTTTTAAATCGAGATATTCTGTCATGTCCATCAGCTGGTATCGATTGACGTAAATATGTGAAAAAAACTGAGTTAAAAAAACTAGGTTTCATCTTGTGCTTTTAATCTTGTGATTTATTTCTTTAAGTTTGTGTTCTCATTCTATTTAAATTGTGTTTTTTTTGATTTTGGAGAGATTTTGTTATAAGTTGTCAATCAAAACTTGAAGATTACAAAGAAAGTTAAAAAAATGAAGTTTTCTTGCGGGCTGTGTGTATGTATGCGTAGCTAAGATTGCTTCCTTCTTCCACTAGCGCTACTTGGTTGTGTCCGCGTGTAAAGCTGCTTTTGCCCAAAAAATAATATCATGTAAGATCTCGCAAAAAAGGTCATTTTAAAAGGAGATTATCTTGCAAGATCTTGCAACACTCTTGCATCCTCTTCAAAAGAATCTTGCAAGATTCTTGCAAGATTTCGCAAGATAACCTTCCTTGATCAATTTTACCATATTTTCAGCGGTGCAGGCAAGTTTTTGAAAAAAAAACAGGCCGAAAAAAAGGCGTTTTTGGGCACTTTTTGGAAATTTTCACTTGAGAACGGCGGTTTTTCGGCGGGCTCTCCTCCTTTAAAACTTGAACAAATTGGCACATAAGGCCGCTTTAAAAAATGTTTGGAGTCATACAGCCAACAATTGATATCTCAAAGCGGTACAAAGGGGGAACCTTTTGATTCGGCAGAGGAACGAATCCATGAAAGAAAATCGTACCTCCTCCCCCTTAAGTCTATTACCTCATGGCGTTTAACCAAGCTTCGGGTTCATGTATTTTTAATGATTTTTTGAAGCAAGCGCCATTATCAGGTGTCCGGTTAATAAGACGACCGCTTTTATGACGACAACCGCACTTGTTGGGCCTATAAAATGACCCTACACGGAATTCTCCACTTTGTATTTCTAAAAAATTTAAACCGATTAAATTCGAACTGCTCACTCACTTTACATGCAAAAACGTTTTATTTGTCAGCTTAATGTTTTGTCGTCTTTTTTTTTCCTTGCAACAATCATCTAACATAAACCATTATCAAAATTCGAATTGGGTGGAATCAAAAACTAAGACCAACAATTGGGCGGAATCCCTAAATAGCAAAGGACCGAATTGGCGAAAATCAAAATCAGTCAATCAGATTTCAGTTTTCAAAATCTGGAAAGAAAGCGAAAAAGTCTCGAAAAAATTAAAAACTTCGGAGGACTCAATTTTAATTTTTACCGAATATAAAAACGGCAAAAATGTGGAAAAAATTCAAAAGGACCTTGATTGTCGGCGAGTTGTCCAAAATTAATATTTCAAAGGCTTCGTTATAAAAAGAAAATATCTGAACATCGGATATATTACAGATGTGTCGATTCTGATTGCAAAACCAAATTAATTACCAACATTTCCAAATATAATATTTTTTTTTGCGAATATCATTCTCACGAACCCGATCATCAATTTCTGGCCAAAAAATCGTGAATTACTTTTTGAAATACTTCGAAAACACCCAACAGAAAACTTGAAAAATGTTTATGGAAAAACTATTGCAATTTTGCCCAACCCCGAATATCAGATATTGAAAAATGGTTTATCTCGCGAGAGAAAAATGTCTGCCTCCAGAACCACAAAAAATTTTGGACGTTACAGTTGATGGACCATGGGTTTTATCTCAGCGATTAAAATCATTTTAGCTGGATCTTAACACCAACGTGGGTGTAGAATTTTTTGCAACAAAAAGCTGTAGAAAAATTGCTGAAAACGAATACAGTTATTGGCGATGGATTTTTTAAGGTTGCACCACGACCATATAACCAAATTTGTACATCTTTTGCGGTTTTGGAGAACTAAAACTTCCTGTTTGTTGGTGTTTCTCTAAGGAAAACAGCAAATCCAGTACGAGTTCATTTTACTCAACAACAAGAAATTTTTTGAAAATTTTGATATTTTTCAAATCCTGATGCAATAATTTCGGACTTCGAGATAGGATTTATTGCCAAATTAATTTCTATACAGATGCCATTTTTGTTACAACAACCCCTTTATTGCCAATTTCAAGCCCTAGGGTGGTCCTACAATATAATACCAGCCATTTTAACATCGTACTTTTTAATAATTATTCATTTGACTACTTAACAAAGTGAATCCACGACAACCTAACTCCTATATTATAACCTAACACTAAATTTGATGCTGTCTGAACTCCTTACCTTGAATACTAACACACAAAATATAATCCTGCTTAAGATTTTGTGCAGCTTCTTTTGAAAAGACGTTTCCTTGCAGACTCCCAAAAAACGTAACTAAACTCAAGAAATTGACTCGCGCACTAGCTACTCAATCCCAGGACATTCTCCTTTTTTTGGGACACTAGATTGAGACTAGGGACTGTCAAACCCTTAAAATTTGCGTTTTTATGCCAACCATTCAAAAAAATGCTGATTGAGGCAAACGTGTTATGAGTTTCAGTTCGAGAAAGATTCTAAAACAATCCGTGTTATTGGATAGGCCAATTCTATTTAAAACTCACACAAATTAATTAGCCCAAAAACGTCTCGCTTTTAAGGGCCAAATTTTTTTCCATGCGTTGATCTTTGAGGTTTACCGAAATCCCCTTTGAAGAAGGTTTTCTTTTCGTTTTGAGTTAAAACAGTGTTAAGCTATCGAAAAAGGTTTAAAACCTAGCGGTTTTAAATTGCCAAGGCAACAAATTTTCTGCAAAAGTTGGCAATTCTACTGGAACCGCAAAATTGCCCGTTTCACGGCATCATTGGGACGATTAGATAATTCCTAAAAATTCAAAAAAAGGCAGTTAATTTTTTCCAGGATTGGGTCAGTCAAAAAACCAACAGCACAAAGCGCAGAAAATTAAATGGCAAAACTGAACGCAAAAATACGAAGATTAAGAAATTGTTATAGAATTGGTGTAATAACTCTGGATCAAGTACCAAAAAATTGCAAATTTCGGGAAACAATGGTAATATAGTTTAGATTTCAGTAACTTGTAATTTTTTGGTACTTGTTTTAAAATACTACTCAATTTCATTTGATTCCTTTATTAATCCAACTTCATTTATAAATTGACTTGCGACTGTTTTTGTTGCAAATATAAAATTGTTATCTTTTATCACGGAAGAACGGTAGAGAAATAAGTGATTTCTGATTGTTTGGAAATTTTTGCTCATTCGGTCCTTGGCCGATTGTAGTAGTCGCCCACAAACTGCTCTTCGAATAGCACAAAAACGTTTAAAAAATTGTCCTTCTAATTTTTTCCAAAATTTTTTATTTTTTGCAAATGATTTTCCGGTTGACTGATTCACTACTTTTCTGATTCTTTGCCAGTAAGTCACCAAGCTAATTCCAATCCTTCAAACCAAAGAGAGCAAAAAAGAATCATAACGTAGAGAATAACCATTTTTCATAATCCTTGTTTATAGGTAATTGTGCGTCGGAACAGAAATGACCCGCCATACTTAGAAATAAATCCACAGTTAAGCATTTGAGAATGTTATACCTAGCAACGAATGCCCCCTTTAGCGAAAAAGGATATAGCTAAAGAGATCCAAACTTCTTTTCCAAAAAAAATTCCAGCATTTCGAATTAACCGTTCCTTGATTTACAACTAAATTAAAATTTTCATATTCCGTCTAGGTTTTCTAACTTTTGCGCAAAGTTTGATAGGTAAATTGATTTTGACATGCACAATTTTTGCCCCGCTTCGACAATTAACCCTGGCTGAGGGCCTTTTTTGCGAATATAGTCGAGCCGCAGATTCTTTTGTAACCTTTTTGCTGTAGCCGTGAGTGAAAATAATGAACGCAACACGTTGCCCTTGTTAAGCTCCAGGATTTGGAAAGAAAGCGTGAACATATGACAGAAAGTAAACACTTCCAGGGACTGAGTTTGGAAATAAGCGAATATAAGAACGGCAGAAATGTGGAAAAGTTTTAAGAAGTTCTTGATTGCCGGCGAGTTCTATTAAAATTATTGTTTCAAGGGCTTCATTATAAAAAGAAAGTATCTAAACACAGGATATAAGTCCACGAGAACGTCGGAACAGTCGTTTTAAGTCGTTTTATGTCCACGAGAACGTCGGAACAGTCGTTTTAAGTCGTTTTAAGTCCACGAGAACCTCGGAACAGGAATGACCCGCCATATTTAGAAATAAATCAACATTTAAGCATTTGAGAAAGTTATACCTAGCAACGAATGCCCCCTTTAGTGAAAAAGGATATAGCTAAAGAGATCCAAACTTCTTTTCAAAAACATTCCAGCCTTTCGAATTAACTGTTCCTTGATTTACAACCAAATTAAAATTTTCATTTTCCGTCTAAGTTTTCTAATTTTTGCGCAAAGTTGGATAGGTAAATTGATTTTGACATGCACAATTTTTGCCCCGCTTTGACAATTTACCCTGGCTGAGGGCCTTTTTTGCGAATATAGTCGAGCCGCAGATTCTTTTGTAACCTTTTTGCTGTAGCCGTGAGTGAAAATAATGAACGCAACACGTTGCCCTTGTTAAGCTCCAGGATTTGGAAAAAAAGCGTGAACATATGACAGAGAGTAAACACTTCCAGGGACTGAGTTTGGAAATAAGCGAATATAAGAACGGCAGAAATGTGGAAAAGTTTTAAGAAGTTCTTGATTGCCGGCGAGTTCTATTAAAATTATTGTTTCAAGGGCTTCATTATAAAAAGAAAGTATCTAAACACAGGATATAAGTCCACGAGAACGTCGGAACAGTCGTTTTAAGTCGTTTTATGTCCACGAGAACGTCGGAACAGTCGTTTTAAGTCGTTTTAAGTCCACGAGAACCTCGGAACAGGAATGACCCGCCATATTTAGAAATAAATCAACATTTAAGCATTTGAGAAAGTTATACCTAGCAACGAATGCCCCCTTTAGTGAAAAAGGATATAGCTAAAGAGATCCAAACTTCTTTTCAAAAACATTCCAGCCTTTCGAATTAACTGTTCCTTGATTTACAACCAAATTAAAATTTTCATATTCCGTCTAAGTTTTCTAATTTTTGCGCAAAGTTGGATAGGTAAATTGATTTTGACATGCACAATTTTTGCCCCGCTTTGACAATTTACCCTGGATGAGGGCCTTTTTTGCAAATATAGTGGAGCCGCAGATTCTTTTGTAACCTTTTTGCTGTACCCGTGAGTGAAAATATTGAACGCAACACGTTGCTCTTGTTAATCTTCAGGATTTGGAAAGAAAGCGTGAAAATCTGACAGAAAGTAAACACTTCCAAGGACTGAGTTTGAAACTAAGCCTAATATAAGAACGGCAGAAATGTGGAAAAATTTTAAGAAGTTCTTGATTGCCGGCGAGTTCTATTAAAAATATTGCTTCAAGGGCTTCATTATAAAAAGAAAGTATCTAAACACAGGATATATTACAGATGTGTCGATTCTGATTGCAAAACCAAATAAATACAATCATTTCCAAATTTAATTATTGTTTTTTTGCAAATATCATTCCCAATAACCCGATCATCATTTTTTTTGCCGAAAAAAAATTTGTGAATTAAGTTTCGAAACACTTCCAAAACACGCAACAGTAAGCTTGAAAGAGGTTTACAAAAAAAACAATCACAGAAATGAAAATTAGCAATTTTGCCCACCCCGAATATCAGAAATTCAAAAGCGGGAGAAAAAAAAGTTCGCCTCTAGAGCCACAAAAAATTTTGGACGTTACAAATGATTGACCATGGGTTTTATCTCAGCGAAACAAAACTTTTTTTTTGCTGAATCTCAACACTAACGTGAGCGTAGCAACTTTTGAAACAAAAAAAGCTGTAGAAAAATTGCCGAAAATCGATACAGTTTTTTACTATGGAACACTTAACCAAATTAAAACAATTTTTGCGGTTTTTGGACAACTAGAAATTCCTGTTTGTTGTCGTTTCTTAAAGCAAAGCAGCAAAGCCAATACGAATTGATTTTAAGCAACAACAAAAAGAAAAAAATTCGAAAACTTTTGAGATTTTTTAAATCCTGATGCAATAATTTCGGACTTCGATTGGGATAAATTGCGTCGATGCAACAAGTATTGCCATATAAAATTCTCTACAGATGCTATTTTTGGTACATCAATCCCTTTTTCGCCAACCTCAAGCCTTAGGGTTGACACGGTGTCATACAATTTAATACCATATAGTTTAACATCGTACTTATTAAAACCTAATCATTTCAGTACTAAACAATGTGAGTCCACGATAACTTAACTCCTTTTTTGTAAGTTAACACTAAATTTGATGCTAAATGAACTCCTTATCTTAAATACTAACACATCGAATGGAATCCTGCTTGAGTCTTTGTGCAGTTTTCTTGAAAAGACGTTTCCTCGTATACTAGTGACTCATTCCTTATTTTGGGATACTAGGTTGAGACTAGGGGCTGGCAAACCCTTCAGTTTTGCGATTATATTCCAACCATTCAAAAAATGCTGAACGAGGCAAACGTGTCATAAGTTTCAGTTCGAGAAAGGTTCTAAAACAGTCCATGCTATTGGATAGGTCCATTCTATGTAGTACTCAGACAAATTGTGGACCGCAAAAATGTTGGGCTTTAAATAGCCAATTTTTTCTTGCGTTGATCTTTGATGTTTACCGAAGTCCCCTTTGAAGTAAGCTCTCTTTTCGTTTTGGATTAAAACGGTGTTGAGCTATAGAATTTTTATAAAACGTAGTGGTTTTAAATTGATAAGGCAACAAAAAGTAGAGACTGAAATTGTATGGTGTTAACTTGTTTAAAGATAAAAAGGTGGGAACCAGTTGGGTAGACACAAACTTACAGAAAAGATCAAAAACTTCAAAATATTTCACGGAAATTTTCTGCCAACGATCGTTTCAGACAGGAATGTGAAATGAACGTAGCAGGCTCTACAATTTACGAACTACAAATATCAGCAAAAGTTGGCATTTCTGTTGGAACCGCAAAATTGCCCGTTTCACGCCATCATCGGGACGATTACATAATTCCTAAAAATTCAAAAAAAAGGCAGTTAATTTTTTCCAGGATTGGATCAGTCAAAAAACCAACAGCACAAAGCGCAGAAAATTAAATGGCAAAACTGAACGCAAAAATGCGAAGATTAAGAAATTGTTATAGAATTGGTGTAATAACTCTGGATCAAGTACCAAAAAATTGCAAATTTCGGGAAACAATGGTAATATTGTTTAGATTTCAGTAACTTGTAATTTTTTGGTACTTGTTTTAATATACTACTCAATTTCATTTGATTCCTTCAGTAATCCAACTTCATTTATAAATTGACTTGCGACTGTTTTTGTTGCAAATATAAAATTGTTATCTTTTATCGCGGAAGAACGGTAGAGAAATAAGTGATTTCTGATTGTTTGGAAGTTTTTGCTCATTCGGTCCTTGGCCCACTGTAGTAGTCCCCCACCAACTGCTCTTCGAATAGCACGAAAACGTTTGAAAAATTGTCCTTCTATTATTTAAAAAGTTTATATATTTTGCGAATGATTGGCTGGTTGACTGATTCACTTATTTCCTGATTCGTTGCCAGTAAATTCACCAAGCTACTCCCCTCTTTCAAATCAAAAGCGAACAAAAAAGTAACATAACCCTAGAAAACAATTATTTTTTTAAAATCATTGTTCATTAGTATTTGTGGATAAATAAATGTGAGTTGAAAAATAGACCCTACTTTCACAGAATCCTACTAATTTTGTCAATCCTACAATTGAATCCTACAATTGAACACGAGATGAGAGTTTTAAGTCCACTAGAACGTCGGAATAAAAATTACCCGCCATAAAGAAATAAATCAACAGTTAAGCATATGAGAGTGTTATACCTAGCAACGAATCGCCCCCTCCCTTTGCGAAAGGTGATATCGCTAAAGAGATCCAAGTTTCACAAGGGCTCCAGCATATCGAATTAACCGTTCATTGCTTACAACCCAAATAACTTTTTCGTATTTTTTCTACTTTTCCTAATTTTGAAGGGTAATTTGATGTTGCCGTGTACAATTTTTGCCCTGCTTTGACAATTTACCCTGACTGAGGGTTTTTTTTTGCAAATCTGGTCCAACCGGAGATTCTTTTGTTTCATTTTTGCTGTAGTGGAACCAGATATAAACTATATTTATTGGTAATAAATTGGATATTTTATCTCTATAAAATATTTAATATTAACCAATCACGATCCAACTAACTAACAACCCACTTATTTGTTAGTGCTGAGATTACTTGTAATTTCAGCACCAGAGAGATTTGAATTTAACTTAGAAACTAGTTGCCTCTCCAAGAGACCTTTAGCAATTGCAATAAGCCAGTATACTCTAGATCTACTGAGCCTAGCAGAGACTAGTTAAACACCCTGAGACTAGTAGATATAAGAGTAAGATTATGATCGGTATTAGACAAAGAAGTTGCACAAATCTATCCGGCCGAAAGTAAGATAGCGTGACGAGCAGACGGTGTACCCTATCCGAAATTACTCTATGAGTTACACCTAGAACATATCGCATCTGGTGAGACCATAAGTCTCGAACAAGACCTTAAAAAACAGATTAGCTTAGAACTAACAGATAGATTATAAATAGACGAAACGTTTTCAAAATGTTATATGACAATAACTTAATTGAAGTGTCTCTACGACTCAATAGATCAGAGCCGCTATTCCGTAGAATACGAGAATTACCCGGTATTGGATGAAGACCTCGGACGAGAGAGGATCTACGACTGCAAAGAAACTTACCATTGAGTTTCATGGTCGTACGGCAAAAGCCAACACAAACTTTTATATTTAAAATTTTAATAGCAATTAATTTAGATTTTCATCTGCAAACATAGAAACCTTGAAGAAAAACCTTCAATGTTTATTTCAGAAGCTAAACCAAATTTACTATTGTACAATAACGATTTATAAAAACACCTCAAATTGTTTCCTCTAAAACTGCAGTAAAATTCAAAAAGATATCTGAAAAATATATTTAGTGAAAATAAAAAAAAAATTAGTTAACATGATCATAAACTGTTAGTATATATAAATCATCCTGGTACCCCCAGCTCCATCACCTAAACATAACAGCAATCATTAAACCACTAATATCATGGAACACTAAACCTTTCTATCAATCATTCTAAATTATCTTTAAAGGCTTATCCAAATTTTTACCTCTATTTAATTTCAACTTGTTCAATCTTAAATTAGATCATCAAGGCTTTCCTTGGATCTCCATTAAATAATTAAATTAAATCCATTTTACAGCATAAAAATTTATACCCTGATCATCAGGATCTATCCTTGGATCAAATAGAATAATTTTGTTCTCCCCCACCCAATAAACAAAGTGTCTAACGACCTCAAACGTCGATTCACCACCCAACCCTTTCAATAACCCAGGACTAATAGAAATTTTTCAATCACGCTAACAGTGAAGAACTTCGGTTATTCATCCTTCACTTAATACCCCCTCTTATCTGACCCAGGCTAAATCTTAAACCTTAGTAAGTATTAAAATAGTACCTCACGAACTACCTGTGTTCTAATTATACCTGAACCTTTCGGATCAATTTACTAATCTCCAACCCTTGAACACAATCACTACCCCTAAGTAAGGTTAAGTAAGTTAACACCTTAACTTAGAATAGCCACGAGAAAGTAACAACCATTCTTCGGAATCGATATATACTTTTCTCTCCAACCCCGAATAAAAGACCCAAGTTAGGCTAACCAAAAAATTGTAAGGACTAACAGTCTAGGATATAAAAATCATTAATAACAACCTTGCACCCTTCATCCTAAACCTTATGTCACTGAACAGTTTAGGAAATAAACAAACAATCATACTACACAATTGTGAAATAAATAACGAAGCATACGATCTTGTAATTACACCGCTTAAACAAACAATCGGATATATTCAAACAAAACGTCAAACAATAAAAAGAAAACTTTTAAGTAAGCAAAGACAAATCATACGAAAAAAATTTTCAAAGCGTAGAAACGCAGTCTCCGATTCAGAAGTCAGCAATTTAGATGCACTTTGCAAACTCAAAGACTCAGTAAACAAAAATTACCCAGTTCACGATCAATTATACTTTTCCGATTCATAAGCTACATCACATTCATCAAAACAAGGAAAAAGAATAATAAAGAAGATATACAAAAATAAATCAGTACGTTTACACAGTTGGAACCAACCAATCAGACATATTGAACATTACGCACTAACTGTCATAAAACGAAAAAAATGAGCCAAAGCCCAAGAGACGAAAGTCCACACGAAGACTCTGTTTTCCCATTTATCATCAATTCACTCACTGAAGTCAGAGGACAAACACAATTTTGCCAAAACCTAATCGCAAAAATATATTTGAACAAGGAATTAGCCCATGTAAAGCAGAATTCCCAGAAATAAAAACCAAAAGACAAATTGTCGATCACTATATAAAAGAAATATGTAACTTAACACAACAATATGGATTTTACACCATAGAACTCAGTACAACAAGTAAATTTCATGGCAAATATGTTATCCAAACAGACGATGTCGATTTTCAAAAGTATTCGCAGAATACATTAAAAACATACAACATCAAAATCCACAGAGAGCAAATTCAATGTTCACTAACGATGTTTTTGCAACAATATATAATTATTTATCTATACTAGAAAAAACAGGAACCGAAAACACATCATCAGTTCAAACATCAAGACACGCGAATGTAAGAAATGAAATTTCCGCATTCTCAGCATTTTTAAACACCATCCGTGAAAATTTTTCAAACAATGAATTTTCACCAAATGTTTACAAAAAATCTTAGCATGGTTCATAATTGACTATTTTACACATAATACAGATTTAATTGCACAAGCAAGAAAAAATGTTAGGCCGCAAAGTGCAAATGATGACACTATCATTGCCGAACAATCAGATTACATTTGGGACCCAGATTGGTCTCATCCATTTTCCTAAACATTCCAATAGACATCTCAAGTCAAGCAATCAGTACAATAGCTATACACAAAGATTATATAAAAGTAATTCCACTTACAACAGATGCAACACCTTTAAACTATAACTCATTTTTACCCGATAGAAGACAAAATAATAGTTTAAATTCAACTCTTGTACAACAAGAGAATTTAAATAGAACTAGAAATCTTACACAACAGGATATTCAAACACCATCACATTTTATAAATGAAGAAATAGTTGGAACAATTGTAACAACTACACAACAAAGTATTTCACCAATACATCCAAACCTTACAACGCCAAAACCAAAGACTTCAACATTACCACAAGGTTAAACCATCGGTTGCTCCAAAATTTTCACATATGGATTACCAAACATTTAGACCAATGACGAAACCACCACAAAAACAAAGAACATTCACCAGAAGTAACTTTACAGAACACAATTATAACTAGGTAAATAGATCACAAACACCTAAACCTCCTCGTACAAACCCGCAAAATCATTCATTTTCACAACGACAAAATTTCCAACAACAACAAACATCAAATTTTGTAAATTTTATTGATAGCCCACGAAATCCAACAGACCCAATTGAAAATTATCCATTTTTTCAACAGAACAAAAACAGTAAATAGCCATACCAAAATAAACAAAAAGCACCTTACTATACACCTAATTATCTATCATCATCAGATGATGATCATTATCAACCAGATGTTTTTGCACCATATACACAAGAATACCATGCAAAATCAAGCAACCAAAATACAAACTTTTATCCACAAAACTTAGCTAATACACAAAATCACCAACTGTTGCAAATGCAAAATCCAACCTATACACCATCATAACAACCAATACAAAGGGAAAACCCAGTAAACACTGATTATTATCAACCAACACAAATGCAAAATGAAATACCACTACCATATTATTTACAACAACAAGAAATAACAATAAAATCAACTGAAAATTTTTTCACAAATGCCAAATGCCGCAGATTCACTACAGATAACTATGAATCCATACCTCATGGGTGGATCATCAATAACATCAATGAAACCATTGATGGTATTCACAGGCACAGACCCTGAATATTTTGTAGAAGACTATTTAAATGCAGTCACAGCAAATTTAATTTTAATTATAGGACCTGAACCAATTAATACACCACTCCATCAAAATTGGATACATAGACGCACAGCGTTAATCCAAACAACATTTGATGGCGCAGCTCAAAAATGGTTTTCAGTTTTACCAATAGATATTAAAACAGATTGGAAAAGATTTACACAAGAAATTTCAAAAAGTTTGATTCTGAAAGAAATAAACAACACCAAAGAGTTTTATGTAATGAAATTCGCAGACTACCAAACGAAACAATTAAACAATTGGCAGTTGGAATCGAAACACTAGTTCGAAAAGCTTATTCACTTAACACTCATGATTATAAAAACACGAAAATGACAGAAATTTTAATGATGACTCTAACACCTCAATTAAGAAAAATAGCTATTAAAAAGAGAGCATCACATCCCTCATCAATTCGAGAACCAGATTTAGATTTTAGAAAACTAGCTGATAAGCTAGAAAAAGCAGAAATCACAATGAAACTTGAAGAAACAGAAAATCTCAAACTACAATACGTTAATAGAATTGAAACTAATACTACACACATAAACAACATACACGATTCAGATGTAGATCTAACTGAAAAAATTACTGAAATTTTAAACATAATTGAGAAAAATCCCAATTTCAAAGGTAAACCATCTTTCAAAAAGTGTTGTAATTATTTCCGAAGATACAGACACAGCATTGCCGAATTTAGACAAAAACAACAAGATAACCAGAACAAACCACAAAAGTACAAAGAACCAAATAAATCGTTCTATCAATACATGAAAAAGGATCAAAATTTACCAAACAAAAATATACATAGTAAAAACAGCTCTGTTAAACCACGCCCAAATAATTCAAATTATTCAAGAAACCGATCACCTTACAACTCTAGTTATAGAGGTAGATCACCAGAACAAAGAAATTCACGAATTTTCTCACAAAGTAGATATAGTCGATCAAATAGTCAGAATAATCGGTATAGAAACAACTATTCACGTTCAAATTCAAACAGAAGAGAATGTTCATCTGATACGAATTCCCATTCAAATTCTAGGAATAGGCACTACTCAAACAATAGATCACGAAATTTATTATACAATAGAAACAGAAACTATTCAAATAATAGGAATAGAAGTTATTCAAACAATAGAAATCAACGTTACCAAAACAATAGATCAAGAAACAATTCATACAACAGATCTAACTATCACGGAAAGAATAACAATTACTATAATAAATCACAAAACAATTCACAAATTAGGAATCCCAGTTATTACAATCGAAGAAATTATTCTCAATCTCCTTATAGAAACAATAATCGCTACCCTGATTCCCAACACCAATATAGAAGTAACACACCGAAACATCAACGACAAATTAATCAGGTACAAGCAACTGAATAAATAACTTCAGATCCCCCTGGTATTGACAATACAGAAAGTACATGATTACAATTTTACCACAATAATTGTGAATCAACAGACAGCGAAAGTGATACAAATATTACTATTTCAGTTAATATGATCACAGTTGAAAACTACTACGAACCCATTGTATACGAACAACCCTTCACTTCATACATTTATGAAAATGAATCGGAACTTCTTCAAGACTACTACACTACACCTATTAGTAATAATGTACCAGTTGAACAAAAAGTAAATAGAATTAATACTGTAATTAAACCCGAAAAAGACGAAGTACAAAGCTCAAGTACAAAGCAAACCATTTAAACAAACCTTCCACATAACAGACATCAAACACAAAATCATTGGCATACCATTTATAACTAAGTATATTCCCACAATAAACATTTTAAATAGCAAACTCCATATAAAATATAAGTACACAAGAATAAAAAATACATCCTTAACATTCTTTCAAAGACTAAACAAACAACCACCATTTTTCTCAAAATTTAATCCTATGTACAACCAGGAACGAAAATACCTAAAACCACTATCAGGAAATGTGTATAACTTTTCAAATAAACAAGTCCACCAGTACGATAAGAACCAAAACAAACAACAATTCTTTATGTCAGACCTTGAATTTAAACCCAACCATAAATTTTTTCGAATCACAATTTCATCCATAAAATATATGAAACGTTCAAACTCAGATATTATTTCATTACACGTGTTTAACAATTCACCATACCAGATAACATTACCCTTAGGACTCTTAGGATACTGTGAAACAAATGCCACAACATTAACCACAAATGAAGTAGCATATCGAGTCAATAATATATTACCATTATTAGATTTATGCCAATCCACAATTCTTGATGAAGAATTATCGATAGACAATATATTAAGCAACGAAAAAAGAAACACTGACTTTATCACAAAAACACCTTATTTTAAACCAACGTTTAAAATATCACATTATACGGAAGAACAACAAAAGTTTCTAACAATATTAAATTTTCAACATTCTCAAATAACACAAAACGAATTCGACAAATTAGCCGAACTATTATTAAAATATCCAAGAATTTATGAAACACCAAAATTCGATTTTGGAAAAATTAGTTCACCACTACATTTACCTTTAAAACCTGACGCAGTTTTCAGAAAGCAAAGAGCAAGTAAAGTACCAATACACTTACAAGATAAAGTAAACAGACTGCTTGACATTTTAGAACAATATGAAATTTTATCACCAGTAAATAAAGAAGAACAACCAAAATGTAATACTTTTATCAACCCAGTTATCATCTCAGCTAAAGGAGAATCACTAAAAATCGTTCTAGATGCTAGATACCTCAATTCACTAATTGACGAATCTAAATGCAATTGGCCTTTTGAACCTATTCAAGTAATTCTAACAAAAATAAATGGTAAACACTTCACAACCGCAGATTTGAATAGTGAATACAATCAAATGCCACTAGATGCACATTCACGACGGTTAACACAATTCGTTATTGGAAACCAACAATACGAATTCAATAGATTATTCTATGGAATATCCATAGGACCAGCTGCTTTTTCAGCTTTTATGAGTAAACTTTTTAGACCACTTATACTCCAAAAACATGCAATCACATACTTAGACGATGTTTTCATGCAGTCACAAACGAAAGACGAAATGTTTATAATTTTAGAACAATATCATCAAATACTCAAAAATGAAAACATGAAAGCAGCCCCAGACAAATCACATTTTTTTAAACACGCGTAAAGTTTCTTGGCCACATTATTGAAAGAAACACTATAACTCCATTAAAATTACGAATACATGCAATTCAGAAACTTCAACCACCCAAATATAAATAAAAAATCCAAGATTTCCTTGGAATGTTAAATTTCCTAAGTTATAATGTATAGAAAAATGCAATTATACTTAAGACCTTTTTTATAACATCCTTAGACAGCAAAATAACTTCGAATGGACTACCGAACATCAAACAAGATTTGATGAAATTAAAAAAGTGTGAACAGAACAAATATCAAATATAATCCCAGATCCAAATCAACCATTTTACGCAATGGCGATGCTTCAAGTTTTGGCATCGGCGCAGCATTTCTATAATCACACAGTGGAACAAATAAAAAGAATCTTATATCAGCAAACTCTCGCTTATTTACACAAGCTGATCTACGACTCTCTACTCTCATGAGAGAATGCACAGCTATAATATACACACTTACAGATTATGAATTTCTGATACTTGGATCAAAACATCCAACAGTTCTATTTACAGATCACAAACCAATAATATTTCTTTTTACACAGAAATCAAATCCAAACCATAGAGTTTACAGATTTCAATTAAATTTAATGAAATTCCCAATCTTACATATAGTTTGGACAGCAGGTAAGAATCTTGCACTACCAGATACATTAATACACCACCAGAACTACTTACACGAAAAACTACAGTTGAAATACCACAGAATTTTAAATTCTATATGCAAAAAATGAAAAACATCACCAAGATTAGAATGCAAATATGCAGTAAAAACTGATGTAGATCAGTCACAAATAAATAGTTACAACATTTCCCAACTTGTTTAGATTGTCAAAATAATCACTATGAAGTAGATCTATTAGGAACATCCACATTCAAACCAATTCCTTATTCACATTGGATAAAAAATAATACCCAACAAAAGACGATCAAACAACAACCCCACAAAAAAAACACCCTTCCATTAATAGAAAAAGAAAATTTAACTGACAAAATAAATTTATCAGGACCACCAATAAATGATTTAAAATACACAATAAATCAAGTTTTTGATCTTTATGACCCACTTGACACAATCCTTTTATCAAAATTAGAAATCGAAAATATTTTTCTTCCACCAACAGAAAAAATTACACTACAGTTATTACGAAAAAATCAAAACTTTGATCCCGTAATTCGACAACTCAAATCAAGGCACAAGTATAAAACTAAGCCAACAAAAGGTGATGCAATATTATTAGGAAATAAAACTCTCCTCCGATACTTTAGAAAATATAATAATACAACTATTAATGAAACAACAGACCTTTTAGAATATCAGACAAAGTACCTGTCTCCCCCTCAGTATGATGCTGATAGCATTTGACATATCCCACACACAACATACAAAAGGACACTCAGGATCAGAAAAGACATATTCAAATTTTACACAAAACTTTTACTTCCCAAATGCACCAATTTGGATTAAAGTATTGTCAATTAAATAAACCTTATCCAAATCAAAAACAAATGGCAACAAAACAGGATTTTAAAGGATAAAGTCTATATTTCAATCATAGAATTTCATTTGATACAAAAGGACCAATTTCACCATCCTCCGACGGAAATTCTGATATTATGGTAATTGTTGATGCATTAACGCACTACGTAGCACTCAACCCAGTACGACATTGTAATGCTTATTACGCAAATACAACACTTTACGAACATTGGATAGCTAAATTCGGAATACCCGAAAAATTAGTTACAGATAATGGAACAGAATTCATCAATAACAAAATCATCACATTATGCCACCTGTATAATATTAAATATAAACCAAGTACATCTCATGCACCTTGGACAAATGGATTAATCGAAGGTATGAACCGTTCACTACAAGAATATCTTCGATGCATCATTAATGGAAATGATACACGATACACTGAATGGTCAACAGATGTTAAATTATTCCCATTATCATATAATTCACAAATCACAACAACTCTAGGAATGTCACCATATGAAATGGTTTTCAATCAAAAGCCACGTAAACCAATTATGTTTACAGCAAATGCCCATAAAAATCAACAAGGATTTTGCAAACCAAACAAAGATTCAATTTGCTATAATCTACCCTTACATACACATGATGAAGACCACTTTCATCATCCACAAATATTAAAATTAGCTTCCGGTACACATACCGAATGGATTTTAAATAGAGATAAAAAAACACAATGAAATTTACCAAAAAGTAACAAAAAAATTGTTACAAAGGCAAAATATAAATAACCAAATTAATTCACACTTCTTGCCAGCCACAGACTTAAAAATTAGAACAATCGAAAAAAACAATCCAACAACAAAAAGCAAACCCTCAAATATCAAAAATACCACAACCAAAAACATCTTATAGAGAAAGAAAAAATAAAAAAATTGACAGAAAAAATCCTACCACAGGATCAACAAGAAAAATCCGAACATATAGAACCATCACGACTTAGAAGTCAACCACGAAAAAATTATAAGACATTCAACCCACAATAAAAAATATTGAAGAAAGTTGAATTTCGAAAACAATTTTAATTTTGATTAACGATAATATATTTTTTAATCAACTTCATTTTTCACATTTCCGTATTAACATGCTGAAAATGAACTCAATAAATTCTAGTTCAAATTCAGCCTATAAAAATCATCCAAATTTGTCACCATATTATCTCTAACAAAAACTCATTAGCCGACAGATATCAATCTCCAGGCATATCTATAACTAAAACTTTAAAACCTCCAGGTCAAAAATAAGCAACCCGCTAAAACTTGACAACTAAAATAAATACCACTTCAATATTACAACCCTCCCCTATCATACTATACAAAAATCAATAAAATTTTCCCAATCCAGACCTCAAAAACCCTCTAACCAAACATGGCAAATTAGCCTAAAGTAAAAAAAATCCATGATCATTTGGCCTAAATTACAGATATTCCAAAGATACCCCATTTATCCAACAAATGAAAACAATACTATGAAGACCACCCAAACACCGAAAAAAAGCCCTCAACAATTTTTGACAAAACTCAACCCACTTGTCAAAAAATCAATAAATAATCCGACCACACTTGAATTTTGCCTCAAAACTTTAAAAAATATTCGACGAACAAATCATTTCTTAAATGTTTTTTTTCCATAACAGTTGATCACATAAAACAAAAACATCTAAATCTCTCCACAAAATTTTTCAATCTATTTAAATGTTTGATATTCTTTTTCATTGAAACTTTTGAATCTCTAATAATCATTTCTATAATTTTTTCCATTCATTTTTTAATTTTCTACTCCCTATTTGAAGTATACCTCCAACTCTCCCAAATCCTTGACCACATCTACAGGTACGAATACATAAAATCTATTTAGATGATACGAACTATTTTCAATCGAACAGATATTTTTCTTTTATTCGTAACTTTCCTCACATTTTTAATCTCCCTCATCAAGACAATGTGCCAATGTATAAAAAATGCAATAGTCACCTTTGCCCTAGCAACTATTCTCTTGATACTTTTTATTGAAGAATATTGTAAAAAACAAAAATTTCCCCAATAAGAATTAAAAACTCAGATACCTTTCTAACATTGCTAATCAACCACCACCAAACCAGCACCCACCAACTACATCCCAAGACAGTCCAATAACACCTACAACTACCAACAATCCCCAACCATCAACACGCATTTCTTTTCAAGACAACCCATAAACTTTTGAAGAACGGCATGCACAATTATCTGAACCACTAGAACCAGTCAATAGCCAAGCATCTTTAAGCGAACCAACATATAATCTATATCCCACCGTGCAACAAGATCTCAATCGAGTCAGACACATTAGCCAAAATCAAAATAGATCTGAAATACACAGACAAATTATACATCCGCGACGAAATAGAAATTTTCAAACACCCAGAGTTCATTTTAATATACCCCAATCACCAACACCAACTACCTCAGTTCTTTCAAGCAGTACATTACCAGAAACTCCCACACTTCTTTCACAACATAGCACCTCAAATTTTCCCTCAGATTATCCAGGTTGAACCCCAACATCACAACAAATCCGAGAAAACCCTTTAAACCCCCAGACCCCACCGAACGACCACCATATGGGACGACACACTCATATACTCAAGGCGAACCAAATCTAGTAAATGAAAAAATAGATTTTTTTTCTGATACAACGCTATCATCCCTGCCAGAAACACTTTCACTCCCATCAACACCATCTTTAAGTCAAATATCACCAACACTCTTCCCTCTTAATTTCCCCGCCAACCTTGACGCTAGATACCAAGAACAATCATCGACAAATACCCCTCTACGATTGGATTGAAATACCTTCGTAGCACCTCTCCCACTATTTGGACAACATCAAGAAAGTAGCAGACTCCCCAATTGGGCACTAAGTAGATTACAATATAGGCAAGATATTCACAAAGATATTTAAGAACACAACATTCAAATACTTCAACAAAAAAGTCTCCAATTAAAATTTGAAATCACAGTCAGACTAAATAATTTTGTTCAACACCCCTTTCCCCTAAGCCCACCAAATATAACAGCTCAATCACTACCTCCCCCATTTGTAACAACTGAGTTATATATAAATACGATAGATATACCAAAAACACAATTGGATATATTACCTTTTGTAACCCATACTCAGGATTATCATACACATGTATATTTTAAAAGTATTCACATTTCAACACCTACTTTTTCTAATTTTTTCCGAACAAAATACAAATCCATCTCCTCGTACAGGACCTCAGGATTTGTTAGTAACACACTATAATTGTGAAGAAAACGAACAAAAAAAATGCTACACAAATATGCTATAAATCAAGTCACACAATGTGAATCTGAACCACAAGCTATAGAAACAACAAATATAGTAGCCACACTATACTCAAAAGCCCGATCAACAACATTAACAGGATACAAACTTACAGCAACATTTTCCGAAAAGAAAGTACATTGCTCGCAAGTCTCAAACAGAAATAAAAACCGACTAGACCATGAATCTTTCTATCAGAGTAATATAGAAAAATTGCTACATCTTAGCCCTCAAGACTGTAAAAACGAACTTAGACGGTTAAACTTAACACAAAACATAGGAACAAATAGAAAACTGGTAATTGTTCAAGTTTTCCCAGATTTAGCACATCAAGCAGAACTTGAAAAACACCAAGGTCACATAAGACTAGACACAAATTTCCCCTTCCATGGAACACACGGCGGAGGATTGACATACGATCTACATGAAAAACACTGGATACCGCATATAGGTATAAATGATCCCTCAAACTGCAAAGCCGACACAAAAAATAAAGGATACCAAAAAATAATGTTTTTTGACTGGAAAATACAACTTGAAAAAGTACAACTTACACGAGATTTAAAAGACGACACAATTCTTTACAATTCTTTAAAATTCATTCGACTACCTTGCAAAAATGACCAAGGATATTGCGATCCTACAACACGAACGCAAGCAACCATTGTATGGTTTATTGAAGAAACCTACACAGTTTTTCAACTAGCAAGGATACACGCTAGAATGATTAAATTTCACCAAAAATATTTTATTGAATCAATCCCTTTCGAAGAAGTCAACCCCAATCAAATTAGAAATAATAACAAAAAACTCAGAAACCTCCATAATAAAGAAAATAAACTAACACGATTTCAAATATAGCCAGAAACAGTACTAGCATGTGAATATAAAAAACCAATTTACAAAACGCAGTACTCAGAAATCCTTGTCGAATACGAACATGGTTTCGACATGAATACAGGACATCTAATTGTAGACCCCATGGCCACATCTCATTCACTTACCGACGGAATTCCTTATGTTTCAGTAAAATTTCAGAAAAACATAGGACGAATAGGTGGAAAATTAAAACCACAAGACGCAGATTACAAGGACTATCACTTATGAACCGCACATATTTTGGCGCAATTCATTATGATATACATTTAGATATGAAACTAGATTACACAATAAGCAGAATTTTTCAAGAAATGTCACTCTCAGAATTAGAAAAACTACATCAATTATGTGAATTTGAAAGAACACAAATTCTACAGTCACTAGCACTAGCAGTTCTCAAAATACCATATACCAGGATATTTTTTATCCGGAAAAAGATCAAATTTCCTTGATTATGAAGGAAACATTTTATGGTATTACACTTGTACCAAAAAAGTATCACCTTTATACGTTTTTGAAGATAAAAGATGTAACAAAAGAATCCCCATATTCTACAAAAATAAAGTAAATTTTGTTGATACACTCTCAAGACGAACATATTTTTGGGACACAGCAGAACAGCCACAACGTTGTACAATTAAATCCCGACGAAGATAAATACTATCTACTTACACCATACCCAACCTTAATGCCACCATTTAAAAAAATTTCACCTGAAAGCTTTCGAGCTATAGCCCGCAATCCAAATATCGATTTACAATCTTTAGGTATCTATTCTAAATCAGATATACAATATCACATACGTACACAACAATTTCAAGAACTACTTAAGAAAATGGACACAATACAACGACAATCAATAGATCAAAACTTACGAAAACTTGCAGAAACAGCAGGATTTTCAGATGTTTACGCCTAAGATTACAGCGGGTATTTTAAAGACATAAAAGATTACATTTACCTAAATGGTGAAAAATATTGACCACAGGATATATCACCGATCAATAATTTTAGTTTTGTAAATCTCAAGAACGAAGTTTTAGCCTTTCTAGGATGGCCATATTACATCTTAGAAAGATTGACTATCTTATACGCCAAGTTTAATTTTATTGGATTTCTTTTCTCATTACTAAAAAGCGCAATACATACACAAGTAAACCGACAATCCAGCGTAGCACGTATATTATTCGCAGGATTTTTGAAATATTTTCATCATCAATAAAAAAAATTCTCTTAGATGCACAAATTGAGGAATATAATGCAAAACTGTCAACATACCCCAACACATACGACGATTCAAACAATAATACAAATGCATTACCTACAGAACCCCATTTGCCAAATCTACATCGTAACCATCCATTATCATTAGTCTCACGAAGTTTTCGGAACTTAGCAATCACAAACCCTGCAAACTTAAGACCCAGCCACATACAAGCCCCATCCAACATATAAGGACACAACACCCTCCAATTGACGATACATACAAACAGATCATTGAACAGACCCATACCACCACTTTTCAGTCTCAAAATAATCATTTTTTTAGCCCACGATGAGCAGACAAGTTGAATCACTCCATCGATCAAACTCCCACCCTGCCAACCTCCAAAATCCACTCCCCAATATCCCATTTTTTGCTTTTCCGCCACCTGATTCACCACAAACTAATACATCATCAGGCATGAATTCTGACACTAACTCAGATATCACAATTTATACAACAATATCACAATTCAATAACTCTGATATAGAAACTCCCGATGAGTTCGCAGATTCCGAACCATCTCCTTCTACTCATACCCAGACCAGCTCAACAACCTTCCCAAAACCCCCTTTCCGACCTATCCAACCCCAAAGCCAACATACATCTCCCTACACTCCTTCTCAAGTAACACCAACCTACTCCCCGTTCAATAATGAACGCTCTACAACAACTCCTCAGATAATATTCAAATTTCCGAAGAACTAGATAATTTTATAACACTTCAACAACAATTGCTTTCTCCTCACACTCTCACTATTCACCAACTATCATCAACAATAACATTATCAAATCCACCAACACCTACACCAATTTCAGATTATACTCCATCATTAGCTCATTCATCCACATCAACAGAAACGTCCACTAGTACTAATCGTGCTTATAGACTTTTTAAACGGAAATTCCCAAATCACCCGATCCCAAACAAACCCGGAACTGCCCGAGAATATGTTAACCACCAAGACCACACCAATACTCCAAATTATCTTCAAATAACCCTACTTTTCTTTCCCCAATACACCTTAAACCAATCCGACTTTAACCCTGAACCACATCATTTCGTAGACGAACATGTATTAATACCCACACTTCATTGGACAGCTTATTATAATTTCACTAACCCCTTTACACTACCACTCCTCCACAGTAGATTTTGAAAGAAATCGAAACGAATTTTTTAGTCTAACCACATCTTTAACATCCAGACAATTTACATATGTAGGATAAAATAAATTACTAAAAACATTCACTGCGCCCCGCGCTAACGACTATTCAATTGAATATTACGATCATAACATCATCAGATCTAATCAAGATCAATTTTTGACGACGAACAATTTGCAAATCCACAAATAACAGAAAAATTTTTCATTAAAACATCATATTTATTCACACTTAACATACTCGATAAAATGCATAATCACATTATTTCAGAAGCACTGCAGACATTCAAGCATACGAATCATTTCACAAAAAATTTCAATCATTTTCACTAAATTTTCACTTCTTCACACCAAAAGAACGCAATTTGCACTGCTCACACGACATCATGTTGAAAACTAAGCAAACACACACCTACACTTTTTATCGTTTCATTCAAAATCATTTTCATACACACACAGCATCACGACAACCTCACCACAGATTTCAATTCATCAATTCCAAATACAGCTCACCGTTTTTCCTAAACTTCACGTTTTGCATTAAAAATACTAACTCTCAAGGCATCCTCCGGATTTATGACCCAATCACTCAAATGTATATATTTTGTCCCCTCACGAAGACCTTCAACGACGAAGAATCCCGACCCCTGATCATTCCGCATGAATATATTCAACCTATAGAAGTACCCATTTTAGAATTCATCCATAACACTAATTACAATCATAAAATTTACAATCTAATCTAAAACACGCCTCACGACTTTGCAGTAGGCACCGAAGAACTAAAAACAATCAAAGCACTTCAACTGCTCTAGCCACTGCTACAAACTAAAAACATCATACGCGTACTAGCAAAATTACTAACCACATCAGATGCTATTCACGATGTTTTCCCTCATGGCTATAATATACACACTTACAGATTATGAATTTCTGATACTTGGATCAAAACATCCAACAGTTCTATTTACAGATCACAAACCAATAATATTTCTTTTTACACAGAAATCAAATCCAAACCATAGAGTTTACAGATTTCAATTAAATTTAATGAAATTCCCAATCTTACATATAGTTTGGACAGCAGGTAAGAATCTTGCACTACCAGATACATTAATACACCACCAGAACTACTTACACGAAAAACTACAGTTGAAATACCACAGAATTTTAAATTCTATGTTGCAAAAAATGAAAAACATCACCAAGATTAGAATGCAAATATGCAGTAAAAACTGATGTAGATCAGTCACAAATAAATAGTTACAACATTTCCCAACTTGTTTAGATTGTCAAAATAATCACTATGAAGTAGATCTATTAGGAACATCCACACTCAAACCAATTCCTTATTCACATTGGATAAAAAATAATACCCAACAAAAGACGATCAAACAACAACCCCACAAAAAAAACACCCTTCCATTAATAGAAAAAGAAAATTTAACTGACAAAATAAATTTATCAGGACCACCAATAAATGATTTAAAATACACAATAAATCAAGTTTTTGATCTTTATGACCCACTTGACACAATCCTTTTATCAAAATTAGAAATCGAAAATATTTTTCTACCACCAACAGAAAAAATTACACTACAGTTATTACGAAAAAATCAAAACTTTGATCCCGTAATTCGACAACTCAAATCAAGGCACAAGTATAAAACTAAGCCAACAAAAGGTGATGCAATATTATTAGGAAATAAAACTCTCCTCCGATACTTTAGAAAATATAATAATACAACTATTAATGAAACAACAGACCTTTTAGAATATCAGACAAAGTACCTGTCTCCCCCTCAGTATGATGCTGATAGCATTTGACATATCCCACACACAACATACAAAAGGACACTCAGGATCAGAAAAGACATATTCAAATTTTTCACAAAACTATTACTTCCCAAATGCACCAATTTGGATTAAAGTATTGTCAATTAAATAAACCTTATCCAAATCAAAAACAAATGGCAACAAAACAGGATTTTAAAGGATAAAGTCTATATTTCAATCATAGAATTTCATTTGATACAAAAGGACCAATTTCACCATCCTCCGACGGAAATTCTGATATTATGGTAATTGTTGATGCATTAACGCACTACGTAGCACTCAACCCAGTACCACATTGTAATGCTTATTACGCAAATACAACACTTTACGAACATTGGATAGCTAAATTCGGACAAACCCGAAAAATTAGTTACAGATAATGGAACAGAATTCATCAATAACAAAATCATCACATTATGCCACCTGTATAATATTAAATATAAACCAAGTACATCTCATGCACCTTGGACAAATGGATTAATCGAAGGTATGAACCGTTCACTACAAGAATATCTTCGATGCATCATTAATGGAAATGATACACGATACACTGAATGGTCAACAGATGTTAAATTATTCCCATTATCATATAATTCACAAATCACAACAACTCTAGGAATGTCACCATATGAAATGGTTTTCAATCAAAAGCCACGTAAACCAATTATGTTTACAGCAAATGCCCATAAAAATCAACAAGGATTTTGCAAACCAAACAAAGATTCAATTTGCTATAATCTACCCTTACATACACATGATGAAGACCACTTTCATCATCCACAAATATTAAAATTAGCTTCCGGTACACATACCGAATGGATTTTAAATAGAGATAAAAAAACACAATGAAATTTACCAAAAAGTAACAAAAAAATTGTTACAAAGGCAAAATATAAATAACCAAATTAATTCACACTTCTTGCCAGCCACAGACTTAAAAATTAGAACAATCGAAAAAAACAATCCAACAACAAAAAGCAAACCCTCAAATATCAAAAATACCACAACCAAAAACATCTTATAGAGAAAGAAAAAATTAAAAAAATGACAGAAAAAATCCTACCACAGGATCAACAAGAAAAATCCGAACATATAGAACCATCACGACTTAGAAGTCAACCACGAAAAAATTATAAGACATTCAACCCACAATATAAAATATTGAAGAAAGTTGAATTTCAAAAACAATTTTAATTTTGATTAACGATAATATATTTTTTAATCAACTTCATTTTTCACATTTCCGTATTAACATGCTGAAAATGAACTCAAAAAATTCTAGTTCAAATTCAGCCTATAAAAATCATCCAAATTTGTCACCATATTATCTCTAACAAAAACTCATTAGCCGACAGATATCAATCTCCAGGCATATCTATAACTAAAACTTTAAAACCTCCAGGTCAAAAATAAGCAACCCGCTAAAACTTGACAACTAAAATAAATACCACTTCAATATTACAACCCTCCCCTATCATACTATACAAAAATCAATAAAATTTTCCCAATCCAGACCTCAAAAACCCTCTAACCAAAAATGGCAAATTAGCCTAAAGTAAAAAAAATCCATGATCATTTGGCCTAAATTACAGATATTCCAAAGATACCCCATTTATCCAACAAATGAAAACAATACTATGAAGACCACCCAAACACCGAAAAAAAGCCCTCAACAATTTTTGACAAAACTCAACCCACTTGTCAAAAAATCAAAAAATAATTCCGACCACACTTGAATTTTGCCTCAAAACTTTAAAAAATATTCGACGAACAAATCATTTCTTAAATGTTTTTTTTTCCATAACAGTTGATCACATAAAACAAAAACATCTAAATCTCTCCACAAAATTTTTCAATCTATTTAAATGTTTGATATTCTTTTTCATTGAAACTTTTGAATCTCTAATAATCATTTCTATAATTTTTTGCATTCATTTTTTAATTTTCTACTCCCTATTTGAAGTATACCTCCAACTCTCCCAAATCCTTGACCACATCTACAGGTACGAATACATAAAATCTATTTAGATGATACGAACTATTTTCAATCGAACAGATATTTTTCTTTTATTCGTAACTTTCCTCACATTTTTAATCTCCCTCATCAAGACAATGTGCCAATGTATAAAAAATGCAATAGTCACCTTTGCCCTAGCAACTATTCTCTTGATACTTTTTATTGAAGAATATTGTAAAAAACAAAAATTTCCCCAATAAGAATTAAAAACTCAGATACCTTTCTAACATTGCTAATCAACCACCACCAAACCAGCACCCACCAACTACATCCCAAGACAGTCCAATAACACCTACAACTACCAACAATCCCCAACCATCAACACGCATTTCTTTTCAAGACAACCCATAAACTTTTGAAGAACGGCATGCACAATTATCTGAACCACTAGAACCAGTCAATAGCCAAGCATCTTTAAGCGAACCAACATATAATCTATATCCCACCGTGCAACAAGATCTCAATCGAGTCAGACACATTAGCCAAAATCAAAATAGATCTGAAATACACAGACAAATTATACATCCGCGACGAAATAGAAATTTTCAAACACCCAGAGTTCATTTTAATATACCCCAATCACCAACACCAACTACCTCAGTTCTTTCAAGCAGTACATTACCAGAAACTCCCACACTTCTTTCACAACATAGCACCTCAAATTTTCCCTCAGATTATCCAGGTTGAACCCCAACATCACAACAAATCCGAGAAAACCCTTTAAACCCCCAGACCCCACCGAACGACCACCATATGGGACGACACACTCATATACTCAAGGCGAACCAAATATAGTAAATGAAAAAATAGATTTTTTTTCTGATACAACGCTATCATCCCTGCCAGAAACACTTTCACTCCCATCAACACCATCTTTAAGTCAAATATCACCAACACTCTTTCCTCTTAATTTCCCCGCCAACCTTGACGCTAGATACCAAGAACAATCATCGACAAATACCCCTCTACGATTGGATTGAAATACCTTCGTAGCACCTCTCCCACTATTTGGACAACATCAAGAAAGTAGCAGACTCCCCAATTGGGCACTAAGTAGATTACAATATAGGCAAGATATTCACAAAGATATTTAAGAACACAACATTCAAATACTTCAACAAAAAAGTCTCCAATTAAAATTTGAAATCACAGTCAGACTAAATAATATTGTTCAACACCCCTTTCCCCTAAGCCCACCAAATATAACAGCTCAATCACTACCTCCCCCATTTGTAACAACTGAGTTATATATAAATACGATAGATATACCAAAAACACAATTGGATATATTACCTTTTGTAACCCATACTCAGGATTATCATACACATGTATATTTTAAAAGTATTCACATTTCAACACCTACTTTTTCTAATTTTTTCCGAACAAAATACAAATCCATCTCCTCGTACAGGACCTCAGGATTTGTTAGTAACACACTATAATTGTGAAGAAAACGAACAAAAAAAATGCTACACAAATATGCTATAAATCAAGTCACACAATGTGAATCTGAACCACAAGCTATAGAAACAACAAATATAGTAGCCACACTATACTCAAAAGCCCGATCAACAACATTAACAGGATACAAACTTACAGCAACATTTTCCGAAAAGAAAGTACATTGCTCGCAAGTCTCAAACAGAAATAAAAACCGACTAGACCATGAATCTTTCTATCAGAGTAATATAGAAAAATTGCTACATCTTAGCCCTCAAGACTGTAAAAACGAACTTAGACGGTTAAACTTAACACAAAACATAGGAACAAATAGAAAACTGGTAATTGTTCAAGTTTTCCCAGATTTAGCACATCAAGCAGAACTTGAAAAACACCAAGGTCACATAAGACTAGACACAAATTTCCCCTTCCATGGAACACACGGCGGAGGATTGACATACGATCTACATGAAAAACACTGGATACCGCATATAGGTATAAATGATCCCTCAAACTGCAAAGCCGACACAAAAAATAAAGGATACCAAGAAATAACGTTTTTTGACTGGAAAATACAACTTGAAAAAGTACAACTTACACGAGATTTAAAAGACGACACAATTCTTTACAAAGGCATTCGACTACCTTGCAAAAATGACCAAGGATATTGCGATCCTACAACACGAACGCAAGCAACCATTGTATGGTTTATTGAAGAAACCTACACAGTTTTTCAACTAGCAAGGATACACGCTAGAATGATTAAATTTCACCAAAAATATTTTATTGAATCAATCCCTTTCGAAGAAGTCAACCCCAATCAAATTAGAAATAATAACAAAAAACTCAGAAACCTCCATAATAAAGAAAATAAACTAACACGATTTCAAATATAGCCAGAAACAGTACTAGCATGTGAATATAAAAAACCAATTTACAAAACGCAGTACTCAGAAATCCTTGTCGAATACGAACATGGTTTCGACATGAATACAGGACATCTAATTGTAGACCCCATGGCCACATCTCATTCACTTACCGACGGAATTCCTTATGTTTCAGTAAAATTTCAGAAAAACATAGGACGAATAGGTGGAAAATTAAAACCACAAGACGCAGATTACAAGGACTATCACTTATGAACCGCACATATTTTGGCGCAATTCATTATGATATACATTTAGATATGAAACTAGATTACACAATAAGCAGAATTTTTCAAGAAATGTCACTCTCAGAATTAGAAAAACTACATCAATTATGTGAATTTGAAAGAACACAAATTCTACAGTCACTAGCACTAGCAGTTCTCAAAATACCATATACCAGGATATTTTTTATCCGGAAAAAGATCAAATTTCCTTGATTATGAAGGAAACATTTTATGGTATTACACTTGTACCAAAAAAGTATCACCTTTATACGTTTTTGAAGATAAAAGATGTAACAAAAGAATCCCCATATTCTACAAAAATAAAGTAAATTTTGTTGATACACTCTCAAGACGAACATATTTTTGGGACACAGCAGAACAGCCACAACGTTGTACAATTAAATCCCGACGAAGATAAATACTATCTACTTACACCATACCCAACCTTAATGCCACCATTTAAAAAAATTTCACCTGAAAGCTTTCGAGCTATAGCCCGCAATCCAAATATCGATTTACAATCTTTAGGTATCTATTCTAAATCAGATATACAATATCACATACGTACACAACAATTTCAAGAACTACTTAAGAAAATGGACACAATACAACGACAATCAATAGATCAAAACTTACGAAAACTTGCAGAAACAGCAGGATTTTCAGATGTTTACGCCTAAGATTACAGCGGGTATTTTAAAGACATAAAAGATTACATTTACCTAAATGGTGAAAAATATTGACCACAGGATATATCACCGATCAATAATTTTAGTTTTGTAAATCTCAAGAACGAAGTTTTAGCCTTTCTAGGATGGCCATATTACATCTTAGAAAGATTGACTATCTTATACGCCAAGTTTAATTTTATTGGATTTCTTTTCTCATTACTAAAAAGCGCAATACATACACAAGTAAACCGACAATCCAGCGTAGCACGTATATTATTCGCAGGATTTTTGAAATATTTTCATCATCAATAAAAAAAATTCTCTTAGATGCACAAATTGAGGAATATAATGCAAAACTGTCAACATACCCCAACACATACGACGATTCAAACAATAATACAAATGCATTACCTACAGAACCCCATTTGCCAAATCTACATCGTAACCATCCATTATCATTAGTCTCACGAAGTTTTCGGAACTTAGCAATCACAAACCCTGCAAACTTAAGACCCAGCCACATACAAGCCCCATCCAACATATAAGGACACAACACCCTCCAATTGACGATACATACAAACAGATCATTGAACAGACCCATACCACCACTTTTCAGTCTCAAAATAATCATTTTTTTAGCCCACGATGAGCAGACAAGTTGAATCACTCCATCGATCAAACTCCCACCCTGCCAACCTCCAAAATCCACTCCCCAATATCCCATTTTTTGCTTTTCCGCCACCTGATTCACCACAAACTAATACATCATCAGGCATGAATTCTGACACTAACTCAGATATCACAACTTATACAACAATATCACAATTCAATAACTCTGATATAGAAACTCCCGATGAGTTCGCAGATTCCGAACCATCTCCTTCTACTCATACCCAGACCAGCTCAACAACCTTCTCAAAAACCCCCCTTCCGACCTATCCAACCCCAAAGCCAACATACATCTCCCTACACTCCTTCTCAAGTAACACCAACCTACTCCCCGTTCAATAATGAACGCTCTACAACAACTCCTCAGATAATATTCAAATTTCCGAAGAACTAGATAATTTTATAACACTTCAACAACAATTGCTATCTCCTCACACTCTCACTATTCACCAACTATCATCAACAATAACATTATCAAATCCACCAACACCTACACCAATTTCAGATTATACTCCATCATTAGCTCATTCATCCACATCAACAGAAACGTCCACTAGTACTAATCGTGCTTATAGACTTTTTAAACGGAAATTCCCAAATCACCCGATCCCAAACAAACCCGGAACTGCCCGAGAATATGTTAACCACCAAGACCACACCAATACTCCAAATTATCTTCAAATAACCCTACTTTTCTTTCCCCAATACACCTTAAACCAATCCGACTTTAACCCTGAACCACATCATTTCGTAGACGAACATGTATTAATACCCACACTTCATTGGACAGCTTATTATAATTTCACTAACCCCTTTACACTACCACTCCTCCACAGTAGATTTTGAAAGAAATCGAAACGAATTTTTTAGTCTAACCACATCTTTAACATCCAGACAATTTACATATGTAGGATAAAATAAATTACTAAAAACATTCACTGCGCCCCGCGCTAACGACTATTCAATTGAATATTACGATCATAACATCATCAGATCTAATCAAGATCAATTTTTGACGACGAACAATTTGCAAATCCACAAATAACAGAAAAATTTTTCATTAAAACATCATATTTATTCACACTTAACATACTCGATAAAATGCATAATCACATTATTTCAGAAGCACTGCAGACATTCAAGCATACGAATCATTTCACAAAAAATTTCAATCATTTTCACTAAATTTTCACTTCTTCACACCAAAAGAACGCAATTTGCACTGCTCACACGACATCATGTTGAAAACTAAGCAAACACACACCTACACTTTTTATCGTTTCATTCAAAATCATTTTCATACACACACAGCATCACGACAACCTCACCACAGATTTCAATTCATCAATTCCAAATACAGCTCACCGTTTTTCCTAAACTTCACGTTTTGCATTAAAAATACTAACTCTCAAGGCATCCTCCGGATTTATGACCCAATCACTCAAATGTATATATTTTGTCCCCTCACGAAGACCTTCAACGACGAAGAATCCCGACCCCTGATCATTCCGCATGAATATATTCAACCTATAGAAGTACCCATTTTAGAATTCATCCATAACACTAAATACAATCATAAAATTTACAATCTAATCTAAAACACGCCTCACGACTTTGCAGTAGGCACCGAAGAACTAAAAACAATCAAAGCACTTCAACTGCTCTAGCCACTGCTACAAACTAAAAACATCATACGCGTACTAGCAAAATTACTAACCACATCAGATGCTATTCACGATGTTTTCCCTCATGGCTATAATATACACACTTACAGATTATGAATTTCTGATACTTGGATCAAAACATCCAACAGTTCTATTTACAGATCACAAACCAATAATATTTCTTTTTACACAGAAATCAAATCCAAACCATAGAGTTTACAGATTTCAATTAAATTTAATGAAATTCCCAATCTTACATATAGTTTGGACAGCAGGTAAGAATCTTGCACTACCAGATACATTAATACACCACCAGAACTACTTACACGAAAAACTACAGTTGAAATACCACAGAATTTTAAATTCTATATGCAAAAAATGAAAAACATCACCAAGATTAGAATGCAAATATGCAGTAAAAACTGATGTAGATCAGTCACAAATAAATAGTTACAACATTTCCCAACTTGTTTAGATTGTCAAAATAATCACTATGAAGTAGATCTATTAGGAACATCCACATTCAAACCAATTCCTTATTCACATTGGATAAAAAATAATACCCAACAAAAGACGATCAAACAACAACCCCACAAAAAAAACACCCTTCCATTAATAGAAAAAGAAAATTTAACTGACAAAATAAATTTATCAGGACCACCAATAAATGATTTAAAATACACAATAAATCAAGTTTTTGATCTTTATGACCCACTTGACACAATCCTTTTATCAAAATTAGAAATCGAAAATATTTTTCTACCACCAACAGAAAAAATTACACTACAGTTATTACGAAAAAATCAAAACTTTGATCCCGTAATTCGACAACTCAAATCAAGGCACAAGTATAAAACTAAGCCAACAAAAGGTGATGCAATATTATTAGGAAATAAAACTCTCCTCCGATACTTTAGAAAATATAATAATACAACTATTAATGAAACAACAGACCTTTTAGAATATCAGACAAAGTACCTGTCTCCCCCTCAGTATGATGCTGATAGCATTTGACATATCCCACACACAACATACAAAAGGACACTCAGGATCAGAAAAGACATATTCAAATTTTACACAAAACTTTTACTTCCCAAATGCACCAATTTGGATTAAAGTATTGTCAATTAAATAAACCTTATCCAAATCAAAAACAAATGGCAACAAAACAGGATTTTAAAGGATAAAGTCTATATTTCAATCATAGAATTTCATTTGATACAAAAGGACCAATTTCACCATCCTCCGACGGAAATTCTGATATTATGGTAATTGTTGATGCATTAACGCACTACGTAGCACTCAACCCAGTACCACATTGTAATGCTTATTACGCAAATACAACACTTTACGAACATTGGATAGCTAAATTCGGACTACCCGAAAAATTAGTTACAGATAATGGAACAGAATTCATCAATAACAAAATCATCACATTATGCCACCTGTATAATATTAAATATAAACCAAGTACATCTCATGCACCTTGGACAAATGGATTAATCGAAGGTATGAACCGTTCACTACAAGAATATCTTCGATGCATCATTAATGGAAATGATACACGATACACTGAATGGTCAACAGATGTTAAATTATTCCCATTATCATATAATTCACAAATCACAACAACTCTAGGAATGTCACCATATGAAATGGTTTTCAATCAAAAGCCACGTAAACCAATTATGTTTACAGCAAATGCCCATAAAAATCAACAAGGATTTTGCAAACCAAACAAAGATTCAATTTGCTATAATCTACCCTTACATACACATGATGAAGACCACTTTCATCATCCACAAATATTAAAATTAGCTTCCGGTACACATACCGAATGGATTTTAAATAGAGATAAAAAAACACAATGAAATTTACCAAAAAGTAACAAAAAAATTGTTACAAAGGCAAATATAAATAACCAAATTAATTCACACTTCTTGCCAGCCACAGACTTAAAAATTAGAACAATCGAAAAAAACAATCCAACAACAAAAAGCAAACCCTCAAATATCAAAAATACCACAACCAAAAACATCTTATAGAGAAAGAAAAAATAAAAAAAATGACAGAAAAAATCCTACCACAGGATCAACAAGAAAAATCCGAACATATAGAACCATCACGACTTAGAAGTCAACCACGAAAAAATTATAAGACATTCAACCCACAATATAAAATATTGAAGAAAGTTGAATTTCAAAAACAATTTTAATTTTGATTAACGATAATATATTTTTTAATCAATTTCATTTTTCACATTTCCGTATTAACATGCTGAAAATGAACTCAATAAATTCTAGTTCAAATTCAGCCTATAAAAATCATCCAAATTTGTCACCATATTATCTCTAACAAAAACTCATTAGCCGACAGATATCAATCTCCAGGCATATCTATAACTAAAACTTTAAAACCTCCAGGTCAAAAATAAGCAACCCGCTAAAACTTGACAACTAAAATAAATACCACTTCAATATTACAACCCTCCCCTATCATACTATACAAAAATCAATAAAATTTTCCCAATCCAGACCTCAAAAACCCTCTAACCAAAAATGGCAAATTAGCCTAAAGTAAAAAAAAATCCATGATCATTTGGCCTAAATTACAGATATTCCAAAGATACCCCATTTATCCAACAAATGAAAACAATACTATGAAGACCACCCAAACACCGAAAAAAAGCCCTCAACAATTTTTGACAAAACTCAACCCACTTGTCAAACAATCAATAAATAATCCGACCACACTTGAATTTTGCCTCAAAACTTTAAAAAATATTCGACGAACAAATCATTTCTTAAATGTTTTTTTTTCCATAACAGTTGATCACATAAAACAAAAACATCTAAATCTCTCCACAAAATTTTTCAATCTATTTAAATGTTTGATATTCTTTTTCATTGAAACTTTTGAATCTCTAATAATCATTTCTATAATTTTTTGCATTCATTTTTTAATTTTCTACTCCCTATTTGAAGTATACCTCCAACTCTCCCAAATCCTTGACCACATCTACAGGTACGAATACATAAAATCTATTTAGATGATACGAACTATTTTCAATCGAACAGATATTTTTCTTTTATTCGTAACTTTCCTCACATTTTTAATCTCCCTCATCAAGACAATGTGCCAATGTATAAAAAATGCAATAGTCACCTTTGCCCTAGCAACTATTCTCTTGATACTTTTTATTGAAGAATATTGTAAAAAACAAAAATTTCCCCAATAAGAATTAAAAACTCAGATACCTTTCTAACATTGCTAATCAACCACCACCAAACCAGCACCCACCAACTACATCCCAAGACAGTCCAATAACACCTACAACTACCAACAATCCCCAACCATCAACACGCATTTCTTTTCAAGACAACCCATAAACTTTTGAAGAACGGCATGCACAATTATCTGAACCACTAGAACCAGTCAATAGCCAAGCATCTTTAAGCGAACCAACATATAATCTATATCCCACCGTGCAACAAGATCTCAATCGAGTCAGACACATTAGCCAAAATCAAAATAGATCTGAAATACACAGACAAATTATACATCCGCGACGAAATAGAAATTTTCAAACACCCAGAGTTCATTTTAATATACCCCAATCACCAACACCAACTACCTCAGTTCTTTCAAGCAGTACATTACCAGAAACTCCCACACTTCTTTCACAACATAGCACCTCAAATTTTCCCTCAGATTATCCAGGTTGAACCCCAACATCACAACAAATCCGAGAAAACCCTTTAAACCCCCAGACCCCACCGAACGACCACCATATGGGACGACACACTCATATACTCAAGGCGAACCAAATATAGTAAATGAAAAAATAGATTTTTTTTCTGATACAACGCTATCATCCCTGCCAGAAACACTTTCACTCCCATCAACACCATCTTTAAGTCAAATATCACCAACACTCTTTCCTCTTAATTTCCCCGCCAACCTTGACGCTAGATACCAAGAACAATCATCGACAAATACCCCTCTACGATTGGATTGAAATACCTTCGTAGCACCTCTCCCACTATTTGGACAACATCAAGAAAGTAGCAGACTCCCCAATTGGGCACTAAGTAGATTACAATATAGGCAAGATATTCACAAAGATATTTAAGAACACAACATTCAAATACTTCAACAAAAAAGTCTCCAATTAAAATTTGAAATCACAGTCAGACTAAATAATATTGTTCAACACCCCTTTCCCCTAAGCCCACCAAATATAACAGCTCAATCACTACCTCCCCCATTTGTAACAACTGAGTTATATATAAATACGATAGATATACCAAAAACACAATTGGATATATTACCTTTTGTAACCCATACTCAGGATTATCATACACATGTATATTTTAAAAGTATTCACATTTCAACCCCTACTTTTTCTAATTTTTTCCGAACAAAATACAAATCCATCTCATCGTACAGGACCTCAGGATTTGTTAGTAACACACTATAATTGTGAAGAAAACGAACAAAAAAAAATGCTACACAAATATGCTATAAATCAAGTCACACAATGTGAATCTGAACCACAAGCTATAGAAACAACAAATATAGTAGCCACACTATACTCAAAAGCCCGATCAACAACATTAACAGGATACAAACTTACAGCAACATTTTCCGAAAAGAAAGTACATTGCTCGCAAGTCTCAAACAGAAATAAAAACCGACTAGACCATGAATCTTTCTATCAGAGTAATATAGAAAAATTGCTACATCTTAGCCCTCAAGACTGTAAAAACGAACTTAGACGGTTAAACTTAACACAAAACATAGGAACAAATAGAAAACTGGTAATTGTTCAAGTTTTCCCAGATTTAGCACATCAAGCAGAACTTGAAAAACACCAAGGTCACATAAGACTAGACACAAATTTCCCCTTCCATGGAACACACGGCGGAGGATTGACATACGATCTACATGAAAAACACTGGATACCGCATATAGGTATAAATGATCCCTCAAACTGCAAAGCCGACACAAAAAATAAAGGATACCAAGAAATAACGTTTTTTGACTGGAAAATACAACTTGAAAAAGTACAACTTACACGAGATTTAAAAGACGACACAATTCTTTACAAAGGCATTCGACTACCTTGCAAAAATGACCAAGGATATTGCGATCCTACAACACGAACGCAAGCAACCATTGTATGGTTTATTGAAGAAACCTACACAGTTTTTCAACTAGCAAGGATACACGCTAGAATGATTAAATTTCACCAAAAATATTTTATTGAATCAATCCCTTTCGAAGAAGTCAACCCCAATCAAATTAGAAATAATAACAAAAAACTCAGAAACCTCCATAATAAAGAAAATAAACTAACACGATTTCAAATATAGCCAGAAACAGTACTAGCATGTGAATATAAAAAACCAATTTACAAAACGCAGTACTCAGAAATCCTTGTCGAATACGAACATGGTTTCGACATGAATACAGGACATCTAATTGTAGACCCCATGGCCACATCTCATTCACTTACCGACGGAATTCCTTATGTTTCAGTAAAATTTCAGAAAAACATAGGACGAATAGGTGGAAAATTAAAACCACAAGACGCAGATTACAAGGACTATCACTTATGAACCGCACATATTTTGGCGCAATTCATTATGATATACATTTAGATATGAAACTAGATTACACAATAAGCAGAATTTTTCAAGAAATGTCACTCTCAGAATTAGAAAAACTACATCAATTATGTGAATTTGAAAGAACACAAATTCTACAGTCACTAGCACTAGCAGTTCTCAAAATACCATATACCAGGATATTTTTTATCCGGAAAAAGATCAAATTTCCTTGATTATGAAGGAAACATTTTATGGTATTACACTTGTACCAAAAAAGTATCACCTTTATACGTTTTTGAAGATAAAAGATGTAACAAAAGAATCCCCATATTCTACAAAAATAAAGTAAATTTTGTTGATACACTCTCAAGACGAACATATTTTTGGGACACAGCAGAACAGCCACAACGTTGTACAATTAAATCCCGACGAAGATAAATACTATCTACTTACACCATACCCAACCTTAATGCCACCATTTAAAAAAATTTCACCTGAAAGCTTTCGAGCTATAGCCCGCAATCCAAATATCGATTTACAATCTTTAGGTATCTATTCTAAATCAGATATACAATATCACATACGTACACAACAATTTCAAGAACTACTTAAGAAAATGGACACAATACAACGACAATCAATAGATCAAAACTTACGAAAACTTGCAGAAACAGCAGGATTTTCAGATGTTTACGCCTAAGATTACAGCGGGTATTTTAAAGACATAAAAGATTACATTTACCTAAATGGTGAAAAATATTGACCACAGGATATATCACCGATCAATAATTTTAGTTTTGTAAATCTCAAGAACGAAGTTTTAGCCTTTCTAGGATGGCCATATTACATCTTAGAAAGATTGACTATCTTATACGCCAAGTTTAATTTTATTGGATTTCTTTTCTCATTACTAAAAAGCGCAATACATACACAAGTAAACCGACAATCCAGCGTAGCACGTATATTATTCGCAGGATTTTTGAAATATTTTCATCATCAATAAAAAAAATTCTCTTAGATGCACAAATTGAGGAATATAATGCAAAACTGTCAACATACCCCAACACATACGACGATTCAAACAATAATACAAATGCATTACCTACAGAACCCCATTTGCCAAATCTACATCGTAACCATCCATTATCATTAGTCTCACGAAGTTTTCGGAACTTAGTAATCACAAACCCTGCAAACTTAAGACCCAGCCACATACAAGCCCCATCCAACATATAAGGACACAACACCCTCCAATTGACGATACATACAAACAGATCATTGAACAGACCCATACCACCACTTTTCAGTCTCAAAATAATCATTTTTTTAGCCCACGATGAGCAGACAAGTTGAATCACTCCATCGATCAAACTCCCACCCTGCCAACCTCCAAAATCCACTCCCCAATATCCCACTTTTTGCTTTTCCGCCACCTGATTCACCACAAACTAATACATCATCAGGCATGAATTCTGACACTAACTCAGATATCACAATTTATACAACAATATCACAATTCAATAACTCTGATATAGAAACTCCCGATGAGTTCGCAGATTCCGAACCATCTCCTTCTACTCATACCCAGACCAGCTCAACAACCTTCTCAAAACCCCCTTCCGACCTATCCAACCCCAAAGCCAACATACATCTCCCTACACTCCTTCTCAAGTAACACCAACCTACTCCCCGTTCAATAATGAACGCTCTACAACAACTCCTCAGATAATATTCAAATTTCCGAAGAACTAGATAATTTTATAACACTTCAACAACAATTGCTATCTCCTCACACTCTCACTATTCACCAACTATCATCAACAATAACATTATCAAATCCACCAACACCTACACCAATTTCAGATTATACTCCATCATTAGCTCATTCATCCACATCAACAGAAACGTCCACTAGTACTAATCGTGCTTATAGACTTTTTAAACGGAAATTCCCAAATCACCCGATCCCAAACAAACCCGGAACTGCCCGAGAATATGTTAACCACCCAGACCACACCAATACTCCAAATTATCTTCAAATAACCCTACTTTTCTTTCCCCAATACACCTTAAACCAATCCGACTTTAACCCTGAACCACATCATTTCGTAGACGAACATGTATTAATACCCACACTTCATTGGACAGCTTATTATAATTTCACTAACCCCTTTACACTACCACTCCTCCACAGTAGATTTTGGAAGAAATCGAAACGAATTTTTTAGTCTAACCACATCTTTAACATCCAGACAATTTACATATGTAGGATAAAATAAATTACTAAAAACATTCACTGCGCCCCGCGCTAACGACTATTCAATTGAATATTACGATCATAACATCATCAGATCTAATCAAGATCAATTTTTGACGACGAACAATTTGCAAATCCACAAATAACAGAAAAATTTTTCATTAAAACATCATATTTATTCACACTTAACATACTCGATAAAATGCATAATCACATTATTTCAGAAGCACTGCAGACATTCAAGCATACGAATCATTTCACAAAAAATTTCAATCATTTTCACTAAATTTTCACTTCCTCACACCAAAAGAACGCAATTTGCACTGCTCACACGACATCATGTTGAAAACTAAGCAAACACACACCTACACTTTTTATCGTTTCATTCAAAATCATTTTCATACACACACAGCATCACGACAACCTCACCACAGATTTCAATTCATCAATTCCAAATACAGCTCACCGTTTTTCCTAAACTTCACGTTTTGCATTAAAAATACTAACTCTCAAGGCATCCTCCGGAATTATGACCCAATCACTCAAATGTATATATTTTGTCCCCTCACGAAGACCTTCAACGACGAAGAATCCCGACCCCTGATCATTCCGCATGAATATATTCAACCTATAGAAGTACCCATTTTAGAATTCATCCATAACACTAAATACAATCATAAAATTTACAATCTAATCTAAAACACGCCTCACGACTTTGCAGTAGGCACCGAAGAACTAAAAACAATCAAAGCACTTCAACTGCTCTAGCCACTGCTACAAACTAAAAACATCATACGCGTACTAGCAAAATTACTAACCACATCAGATGCTATTCACGATGTTTTCCCTCATGGCTTCTTTCCCAACGACTAAGGTAACTATGAATTTAAAAATTTAATAATTTCCCAACTAACTAATTCAAAATGAAACTAACCATTTTATTCAGTAATTTGCATTTTTTTTAGTCTTCACACACGATCACCTGCAAAACAAGAAAAAACAAATAAAAATACAAACTCTATTTTTCATTTTAAACTCTATTAAACCAACAGCACTAAATAATGCAGTAAAAGTCAATTCAAAGTATTAAATTCATTTCTAAATTATTCCCCTAAATGTAGTAAATTTAAGTACAATGAAAACTAATTTATAATTTTCAAACCCACAAGCGGTAAAACTTAGTCTTAAAAGCAATAAATTCTATCCACAATCGCACAGCTCGCCCACGAAGAATTATTTAAAATAATGAATTCAAGTTTTAAGTTTTCACTAACAACGACTCAAACCAACAATAACAAGTTTCCACTTTTCCTGTAACCCGGTTGGAATGGAATTATATAATAACCAAACTAACCAACGCAGCTTACTAAGCATCATAAACCATAAACTAACAGCATGACTAAGAAAAGAAAACCCACGGTACCCAAACCGGATTAACCCAGCTTAAAACTGGATAATTTATTCTTTTGAAGACTATTACCAAGTCTAAAAAAGAAATAAAAGACACTAAAAAACGGCAAGACAAACCCAAACCAAAAACAAAATGATTTTTGAGAAAAGAACACAACCAACGAAACAAAAGAAAAACCAGAAATAATATAAAATAAAAAGTTAACACAAAACAAGACCCCTTAAAAAGCAGCACGAAATCATACTCCCACTCCTGGCCTAACCCACCAGAGATGACGTCCTGAGCATGCTCTATAGCCGGCCTAACCCACCGTGCTACATCCACGCTTTGTGACCACATCATATTTTTGAGGAGAGGTACTCAAGTGTGAGTAACTCTTAAAAATAACTGAATTGAAACTAAAACGCTTTTGCGAAAACAATTAACCAAAATCATAACTAAAAAATTTAAACTAACAAAATTTTATAAAATGTAAATCATAATATGCAGTACATAGATTACGCACAACCACAAAGACGAGCATCCAAAGACTAGATGACCCCATCACACTCAACTTACAGAATGGCTAAACACAACCGATATGCCGCCCACAAACACGACTCGCAGAAAAGGACTTCATTGAATCAGACCAATGACCACCTCGATGTTCAAGTATACGTACAAATCTGAGCTACCAGGCATTCCCTCCAAACTCGAGTTTCACGCTTTTCTCAAACCAGATCGAAACACAGTTCTCCACAACCAATCAAGAACATACGATCATAGCAAACCATCTTGAAATCAGATTGATTTCGTTGGCGGTCATAGTCTTTGTCAAACGATAACTAACAACTTCATATCGACGACTCCAACTTCTTGGAGCTTTCTTCTCCAAGAACAGAACAAGGAATGATGCTCGCCAAATGTCAACGGTCATCATCCATCCTCCATTACAGATTAAAAAAAACTCTGTAAACCCCGGATGGGTGGAACCAGATATAAACTATAATTATTATTGGTTATAAGTTGGATATTTTATCTCTATAAAATATTTAATATTAACCAATCACGATCCATCTAACTAACAACCCACTTATTTGTAAGTGCTGAGATTACTTGTAATTTCAGCACCAGAGAGATTTGAATTTAACTTAGAAATTAGTTGCCTCTCCAAGAGACCTTTAGCAATCGCAATAAGCCAGTATACTCTAGATCTATTGAGCCTAGCAGAGACTAGTTAAACACCCTGAGACTAGTAGATATAAGAGTAAGATTAGGATCGGTATTAGACTAAGAAGTTGCACGATTCTATCCGGCCGAAAATAAGATAGCGTGACGAGCAGACGGTGTACCCTATCCGAAATTACTCTATGAGTTACACCTAGACCATAACTCAGTAGCCGTGAATGAAAATATTGCCCACAACCCGTTGCCCTCGTTAATATTACAGTTAGAGAATCATAGTTGTAGAAACAAATTGATTTTAAATATCGAAGCTTAAGATTCAAGTCCAGGAATAATGGTGTCGGTTACAGAAAAAGAAAATCATTTTGACCTTAATCGCACCGTGAACTGATGTAGGATTGAAAAACTAATAAAATACAATGTTCGTTTCTGATGCAAATATGCAGTATCAAACAAATATAATTCAACTGCATATTTTGTTTCAAGTAAATCTGGACAAGCTAGAGGTTGCAAAGTCAAACTGCAGGTCTTCAGACAGGAGACTTAATTTCAATGACTTGCTTTAAATTAAGTAACATACCCTGTGTCATGGGACAACCACAAAAAAAATTAACCCAAAGGTTTATATTGTATGAATAACAAAACGCGATTTTTTCACTCTATCTGTGTGCACAGATCCTGTAAATAGGTTACTTGTACAAACTTTTTTTTTATTCATTCTGCTTCAAAAGTTGTAACTTTGTTTCAGTGTGTGGTACAAAACGTAAAGCGCTTAGGACTCATGAAATCGGTTTTTGTTGAACTTTTGTTTTTCGTCTTTTTTGGTTAGATGTAATCTTTTAAGGGCGCCTATGGTTCTTTCGATCATCCCAGCCGCCCGGACTTCTGATCTATATGATTTTTCTAGGGCGCCCATGACAAACTATATATGTCTGATTCATATGATTTTTCTAGGAAGCCCACGCGTTACTTTATATGCCTTTAGAAATTAAATTAAACTTAGAGACGTTTTGATAAAGAATACTGAGTTAGGACCGAGTTGGTTAACTCATAGAGTAATTTCGGATAGGGTACACCGTCTGCTCGTCACGCTATCTTATTTTCGGCCAGATAGATTCGTGCAACTTCTTAGTCTAATACCGATCCTAATCTTACTCTTATACTATCTAGTCTCAGGTTGTTTAACTAGTCTCTGCTAGGCTCAATAGATCTAGGGTATACTGGTCTATTGCGGCTGTTGAAGTGCTCGGGAGAGTCCAACTAATTTCTAAGTTAAATTCAAATCTCTCTGGTGCTGAAATTACAAGTAACTTCAGCACTTACAAATAAGTGGGTTGTTAGTTAGATGGATCATGATTGGTTAATATTAAATACTTTACATTGGTAAAATATCTAATTTATCCAATCATAAAATGTAGTTTAGATCAGGTTCCACCCATCCGGGTTTTACAGAGTTTTTTAGAATAGTTCTTCTGCAATTCGAAGGATGGATGATGGACGTTGGTGTTTGGCGAACATCTTATTTCTTCTGTTTCCTTTTTATTAAAGAAGTTCCAGGAAGCTGGAGTTAGAGACATAAGACGTTGTGTCTTCTAGTGACAACGACTAAGTCTTTGCAACAAACTCAAATCTGATTTCAGAATGGTTTGCTATGTCAGGTTTTTCTGTTCTGCGTGGAGATTGTGCGTGGAGGGGATGCCTGGTTACTCGGATCTGTACGTATACTTGAACATCGAGGTGGTCATTGGTCTAGTTCAATGAAGTCCTTTTCTGCGAAGTCAAGTCGTACTCTAAATCCTTTGAGTTGTGATTGTGAGTGGCATATCGATTGTGGTTGGTCATTCTCTCTCGAGTGTAGTGGGGTCGTTTTGTCTTTAGATGTTCGTCCTTGGTGTTGTATTCTGATCTATGTATTGCATAATGTAATTTACATTTTATAAAACATTTATTAGTTTAATATTTTTTAATTATGATTTTAGTTAGTTGTTTTCACAAAAGCTTTTTGTTTTAGTTCGGTTATTTTGAAGAGTTACTCACACTTGAGTAGCTCTTATTAAAAATAGAGGTGTGGTCACAAAGCGTGGATGTAGCACGGTGGGTTAGGCCGGCTATAGAGCATGCTCAGGACGTCCTTCCTGGTGGGTTAGGCCAGGAGTGGGAGTATGATTTCATGCGGTTTTTGTGAGGGGTCCAGTTATGTGACAACGTTTTATGTTGGGTTTGTTGTGGTTTTTCTTATGTCTTGTTGGTTATGTCCTTTTTCCAAAAAGCAAATTGTTCGTGGTATGGGTTTGTCTTTCGACTTTTTTGTGTTTTATTATTTCTTTCTTAGACTTTATAATAGTCTTCAAAAGAATAAATTATCCAGTTTTAAACTGGGTTAATCCGGTTTGGGTACCGTTGGTTTCCTTTTCTTAGTCATGCTGTTATTCTATGATTTGTGGTATTTAGTAAGCTGCGTTGGTTAGTTTTGTTTAGTATATGATTCCTTTCCAACCGGGTTAAAGGAAAGTTTGAAACATGTTATTATATGTTAGAGTTGTTGAGTGTGAAAACTTGAAACTGAAATTCATTATTTTAAACAATTCTTCGTGGGCGAGCTGTGCGAGTGTGGATAGAATTTCTGTGCGAATAAATGAGAATATCAAAAGGTTAGTACTGCATTTGCATTTTATTAATTTACTGCATAGAATTTGGAAATTTACTGCTAGTTATGGGGGAATTTTAAGTTACAAATTTTCATCATAATTAGATTTACTGCTTGTGGGGAAAATTTTAGAAATGAATTTATTGCATTGGTATTAAATTTATAAATTTATAAGTGTAAGAGATTAATAGAATTGTTGAAGTCTGTTTGATGAAATTTGCGATCTTTATTTGTTTTTTGTGGTTTTTGTAGGTGATCGTCGGATGAAGGCTAAAAATCTAAGGAAAACATGGATAAAGTATGGTGAGTTTTTTAATATTTTAATTAGTTAGTAATATTCATTTAATTCATACTTACCTGTTAGTCGTCGGGGAAAAAACCGTGGGGGAAGATGTCGTGAATTAGTTCTGAAGTTGTTAGTAGTTTAGCTAAGATGCGGATGATATTTTTAGTCTGAAGCAGTGGCCAAAGCAATTGAAGTGCCTTAATAGTGGTTAGTTCTTCAGTGCCAACTGCAAACTCATAAGGTGTGTTTTGGATTAGATTATATAATTTGTGATTGAATTTAGTGTTGTGGATGAATTCTAAAATTGGGATTTCTATAGGTTGTACAAACTCGTGCGGGATAAGGAAGGGTCGGGATTCTTCGGCGTTGAAGGTCTTGGTGATGGGACAGAAGATGTACATTTGGGTTATGGGGTCATAATTACGAAGAATACCATGGAGGTTAGTGTCTTTAATACAATATGTGAAATTTAGGAAAAATGGTGAAGTGTATTTGGAATTAATGAATTGAAAACGATGGTGTGGTTGTCTAGAGGGTGTGTGTAGGTCAAAGTGATTTTGGATGAAGCGATAATAACTATATGTGTGGGTTTGTTTAGTGCGCAACATAATATCGTGTGAGCAGTGTAAATCTCTTTCGTGTGGTGCAAGGAAATGAAAGGTTAGTGAAAATATTTGGAAGCGTTCTTTGAAACTTTCGTATGCTTGTGTGTCTATTAGTGCTTCTGAAATAATGTGATCAAACTTTCGGTCGAAGATGTTTAGTGTAAATATATATGGTGTCTTGATGAAAAATTTCTCGGTAATTTGTGGATTAGCGAAGCGATCGTCGTCTAAGAATTGATCTTGGTTAGCTCTGATGATGTTGTGATCATAGTATTCGAGTGTATATTCGTTAGCTCTAGGTGCAGTGTGTTTTTAGTGATTTTTTATATCCAACGTAAGTAAATTGTCTAGCGGTTAGTGGTGTAGTGAGTCGATATAGCATGTCCGTATTTCGCTCTATATCGATGTGAGTGTTAGATAAAGGTAAGCAAAGAGGGTTAGTAAAATGATAATATGAGGTCCAAGAGAGAGTGGGCATTAAAACGTATTCATCTACAAAGTTGCGTGTTTCGTTAGTGTCGTGGGGGGTGTTTAAGGTGTATTGTGGGAATGAGGGTAAGGTGATGGCTAAAAATTCTTTTGTGTTAGTATGCTTGGGGTGGTTGATGTATTCACGGGCTGTTCCTGGTTTTGCTGGGAAAGGATGGTTGGGGAACTTTCTTTTAAAAGTGCGGTAAGCTCTATTAGTGTTGAGTGAAGATTCAGTTGATGTGGATGATGGTGCTAATGATTCAGTATAATTTGAAGAGGGTGTAGGGGTAGGGGGGTTGGATGAATTTATAGTGGAGGAGATTTGGTTTATGGTTGGGGTATGGAGGTGGTAGGGTTGTTGTTGAAGGGTAATAAAATTATCTAGCTCTGGGGAGATTCGGGGGGTGTCTGGAGATGATTGGTCAGAATGGTATGAGGAGTAGGTTGGGGTAACTTGGGAAGCATAAGAGGGTGTGGGAGTGATTGGGTCAGGGTTATTGGATAATATGGGTTGAAAAGGGGGTTGAGAAAAATTAGAAGAGTTATGAAAATTATTGGATGGGGATGGTTCTGAGTCGGCAAATTCATCGGGGGTTTCAATATTCGGGTTATTGAGTTGTGAGATGGAATATAAAACTGAGATGTGTGAATTAGTGTCGGAATTCATGCCTGATGTTACATTACTAGGTGGAAAATCGGGTGGCGGAAAAGCAAAAAGTGGTATTATTGGGATTGGAGAGGTAAGATTGGTTGGGTGGGAATTTGATCGGTGTAGTGATCCAAGTTGGCGGCTCATCGTGGGCTAAAAAAATGATTATTTTGAGACTGAAAAGCGGTGGTATGGGGTTGTTCAATAATTTGTTCATAAGTATTATCATCTTGTGACTGGTGTGTCATTATATGTTGGATGGGACTTTGTGATGTGGTGAGTCGAAAATTTGGATTATGTGTGATGGCTAAATTTCGAAAATTTCGTGGGACTAGGGATAGTGGATGGTTATTTGGTAGGGCTGGTAATTGTGGTGCCGTTGGCGTTATGTCTACATTGTTATGTTCTTCGTCGTATGTATTTTGTCGTGTTGCTATTTTTGTGCTATATTCTTTTATTTGTGCGTCTAAAAGAATTTTGTTTATAGATGTAGAAAAGATTCCAAAAAATCCTGCAAAGAGTATGCGTGCTACGCTTGCTTGTCTGTTTACTTGTGTGTGTATAGCACATGTGTTGTAGATTCCTTTTAAAAGTGAGAAAAGAAATCCAATAAAGTTAAACATTGCGTATAAAATAGTCAATTTTTCTAAGATGTAGTAGGGCCATCCTAGAAAATCGAGGATCTCATTTTTGAGTGTAACAAAGCTAAAAATGTTAATTGGTGATATATCTTGGGGACGGTATTTTTCACCGTTTAGATATATATAATCTTTAATGTCTTTAAAATATCCGCTATAGTCTTGCGTGTAGATATCGGCAAATCCTGCGGTTTCTGCAAGTTTGCGTAAATTTTGGTCTATTGATTGTCTTTGTATAGTGTCCATTTGTGTTAATAATTCTTGGAATTGTTGTGTTCTAATGTGATGTTGAATATCTGATTTTGAATAGATTCCTATTGATTGTAAGTCTATATTTGGGTTTCGAGCAATAGCGCGAATGCTTTCTGGTGAAAATTTTTTGAGTGATTGCATTAATGTGGGATATGGAGTGAGAAGATAATATTTATTTTCATCAGGGTTTAGTTGTACTACATTGTGGCTGTTTTCTGATCCACATGGGACTGCGGTATCCCAGAAATAGGTTCTTCGTGAAAGTGTATCCACGAAATGTACTTTATTCTTATAAAAGATAGGGATTCTTTTATAACATCGTTTATCTTCAATAACGTATAGTGGTGATACTTTTTTAGTACAAGTATAAAACCATAAGATGTTTCCTTCATAGTCTAAAAAATTTGATCTATTTCCAGATAATAAGTATCCTGCATAGGGTATTTTAAATACTGCTAGTGCAAGTGATTGTAATATTTGTGTTCGTTCTAATTCGCATAGTTGGTGTAGTGTTTCTAATTCGGAGAGTGACATTTCTTGAAAAATTCGGCTAATTGTATAATCTAGTTTCATATCTAAATGAATATCATAGTGGATATTACCGAAATATGTAGTATTCATTAGTGATAATTCTTGTAAGCGTGTGCTTCTGGTGTCATGGGGTTTTAGATGTCCACCAGGTTGTCCGTTGCTTTTTTCAAAATTAACTGGTATATAGGATGTTCCTTCGTTTGGAGGATGACCTGTGGCATATGGGTCGATTTTTACTTTTCCAGTGGTCATGTCGAATCCTTTTTCGTATTCAACTAATATTTCAGAGTATTGTGTTCTGTGGAGTGGATTCCTGTATTTACATGCAAGTTCTGTTTCTTGATATATTTGAAAACGTGTCAATTTATTTTCTATATTGTCTATGTTTCTAAAATTAGAACTTAGTTTTCGTGATGGATGGACTTGTTCATATGGAATTGATTGTATAAAATATTTTTCGTGAAATTTTATCATACGAGCGTGTATTTTTGCTACTTGAAATGTTGTACATGTATCTTCGGGGAACCAAACAATTGTTGCTTGTGTTCTCGTTGTAGGGTCGCAATAACCTTGATCATTTTTACAAGGTAATCGGATTCCTTGATAGATCATTGTATTATCTGATAAATCTCGTGTTAGTTGTATTTTTTCGAGTTGTATTTTCCAATCAAAAAACATTATTTCTTGGTATCCTTTATTTTTTGTGTCTGCTTTGCAGTTTGATGGGTCATTTATACCAATGTGTGGTATCCAATGTTTATCGTGTAGGTCATAGGTTAATCGTCCGTGTGCGCCGTTATACGGGTATTTTTCGTCTAGTTTTATATGTCCTTGGTGTCTTTCAAGTTGTGATTGATGTACAGAGTCTGGAAAAACTTGAAAATTAACTAACTTTCTTTGGGAGTTTTTATTTCGTGTGATGTTTAGTCTAAGTAATTCATTTTTACAATCGTCGGGATTGAGATGTAAAAGACGTTCTATATTACTTTGATAGAATGATTCATGGTCAAGTCGGTTTTTATTTCCGTTCGAGACTTGTGAACAATGTACTTTCTTTTCGGAAAATGTTGCTGTGAATTTATAACCTGTAACTGTTGTTGCTCGGGCTTTTGAATAGAGTGTTGCTATTACATCTGTGGTTTCTATAGCTTGTGGTTCTGTTTCACATTGTGATACTTGATTTATTGCATATTTACGTAGTGTTTTTTGTTCATTTTCTTCACAATCGTAATGTGTTACTAATAAATCTTGTGGTCCTGTACGAGGGGAAGGGTTTATGTTTTGATTTGAGATTACTAGAAAAAGGAGTTGGAGAAAAATTAATAATTTTAGAATATACATGTGTATGATAATCCTGAGTATGGATTATAAAATGTAATGTAGCCAATTGTGTTTTTGGTATATCTGTCGTATTTGTATATTACTTCAGTAGTTATAAACGGTGGTGGTAGTGATTGAGCTGTTATGTTAGGTGGATTTAATGGGTAGGGATGTTGGGTAATATTATTTAACTTAACTGTGATTTCAAACTTTAATTGTAAACTGTTTTGTTGGAGTATTTGAATATTGTGATCACGGATATCGTTGTGAATATCTTGGCGATATTGTAATCTATTAAGTGCCCAGTTATGAAGGCGGTTACTTTCTTGATGTTGTCCAAATAATGGTGGAGGTGCTGTAAATGTATTCCAATCTAGTCTTAAAGGAATATTTATTGATGATTGTTCTCGATATCTGGCGTCGAGATTATTTGGAAAATTTAAGTTAAAGGGTGGTGGTGAAATCTGGCTTATTGATGGTGCTGATGGTAGTGATAACGTTTCTGGTAGTGATGAGGATGTTGTTGTATCCGTAGAAATATCTATTGGATTATTGACTAAATTTAATTCACCTTGTGTAAATGAATGTGTTGTCCAATATGGTAGTCGTGATGCCTGGTTTGGGGGGTTAAAGGGATTTTCACGTATTTGTTCAGATGTTGGTGTTGAACCTAAGTAATCTGATGGTAGGCTTGAGGTGCTACGTTGTGAAAGAATCGTAGGGGTTTCTGGTAATGTATCAATGGTGTTTTCTGGAGTGTTTTGTGATGGGGATTGAGGTATATCAAAGTGAACTCGGGGAGTTTGAAAATTTCTGTTTCGTCGAGGATGTATAATTTGTCTATTTATTTCGACTGTATTTTGGTTTTGACTAGGATTTCTTATTCTACTTAGTTCTTGTGGTAGTGTTGGGTATAGGTTATATGTTGGTTCGCTTAGAGGTGCTTGTCGTTGAACTGGTTCTAGTGGTTCTGATAAACGAGCATGTCGTTCTTCAAAAGTGTATGGATTGTCTTGAAAAGAAATTCGTGTAGATGTTTGAGGATTTTGAGTAGTTGAAGGTGGTGTTTGGTTATCTTGGGATGATGTCGGTGAAGACTGATTCTGTGACTGTTGGGTAGCAATTTTTGATGGATTTTTGAATTGTTACTTTAGTGGGAAGGTTTATGTTTATTATAGTATTCTTCCAAAAAAAGAATTAGAAGGATTGTTGCTAGGGCAAATGTGAAGATTGCTTTCTTTATACATTTACATATTGTCAAAATGAGGGATGATAAAAATGTTATGAAAATTACAAACAATAAAAAAATATCGGTTCTACTGAAAATTGTTCGTATCATTTAGACAAGTTATATGACTCGTACCTGTGGATGTAATCAAGGGTTTTGGAAAGTTGGAGGAATAGTTCGAGTATAGTGTAGAAAATTTAAAAAATGTTACAAAAAATGATTAGGATTATTAGAAAAGATTCAAGTATATCAAAAAGAAATATTATAAAGGTTTCAAGTATTGTAAAAAAATGTTTAAGATTTATGAGTATTTGAGTAACTGATTGAGAGAAGAGCATTTAAGAAATGATCTCTTGGTCGAATATTTTTTGCTGTTTGAGGCGATTTTCTAGTGTGGTCGGATTATTTATTAGTTTTTTGACAAGTGGGTTGAGTTCTGTAAAAAATTGTTGGGGGAAATTTTCATGGTGACTGGGAGGTCGTCTTTTTCTTTATTTTTGTTTGTCAAATGATCCGGGGTATGGTGAGATTTTTATACTTTAGGCTAATTAAAATGTTCATTTTGTTACTTTAGGCTAAGTTAACAAATTTGCTTTGGGGGTATTCGTGGTCTGAGTTGGGGAAATATTGTTGATCTTTGGGTTATTAGATAAGGGAGGGGTACGGTATTATGGTGATATTTATTTTAGTTGTCAAGTTGGAGTGGTTTGCTTATTTTTGACCTGGAGGTCGTAAAGTTATAGTTATAGATGTGCCTGGAGTTCTATATGATTCGTCTAATTGGTCTTAGTTTGAGTTAGAGAAAGTGACGGATTGGATGAATCCTATTGGTTTATTTTGAACTAGAATTATTACGTACTTGTCAGCATGTTATTTTGAAAAATGTAAATGAAAAATGTTTCGAAGGTTTCAAGATAGTGAAGTATAATGTTAAAATTACTTTTGAAATTCCACTTTCTTTAAAATTTTAGATTGGGGGATGAATATTTTATAGTTTTTACGTGGTTGATTTCGGAGTCTTGTTGTTTTTCTATTTTCTGATTTGTCGATTTGTTCTTGGGGTATTATTTGTTCGGTCATTTTTCTATTTTTTCTTTGTTTTGGTGATTCTTTATGGTTTTGTGTATTGATTTTGGTGGCGATTGGTTTTGTGTTTTGATTTTCGGTGGGGTTATCATTTTGTTCTGTGTTTTTCAGATGTGGTTCATTTTGAATGATTTTTAATCCTGTGAAAGAATATAATTGAGTTAATTCGCGGAGTGCGTATTCTTTTGGGTAATAAGGTAATAGGTTGTTTCGATGTTGAACGATTTCTTTTTTGTTTGAGTCGGTAATTTTATATGTGACATCAGTGGGTTTTGCAATTATTTGGTATGGTCCTTTTCGAAGGGGTTGTAATTTTTTAGAAATTCCTTTTTGAGTATTAAAATTAGGTATTAAAACAAATGTTCCAATTTTTAATTCGGAGGCTGGTGTAAAACGTGAATTGATTTGTTCATTAATGTTTTGTCTTTGTAATAACTTTTTTGTTATTTTTTGATAAATTTCATTGTGTTTTTTATCTCTATTTAGAATCCATTCGGTGTGTGTACCGGAGGCTAGTTTAAGAATTTGTGGGTGATGAAAATGATCTTCATCGTGTGTATGTAAAGGTAGGTTATAACAAATTGAGTCTTTATTTGGTTGACAATAACCTTGTGCGTTTTTATGAGAATTTGCTGTAAACATTATTGGTTTGCGTGGCTTTTGGTTAAAAACCATTTCGTATGGTGACATTCCTAAAGTTGTCGTAATTTGTGAATTATACGCTAAGGGAAATAATTTTACATCTGCTGACCATTCGGTATATTTTGTATCATTTCCGTTGATGATACATCTAAGATATTCTTGTAATGAACGGTTCATACCTTCGACTAAGCCGTTTGTCCAAGGTGCATGAGATGTACGTGGTTTGTGTTTAATGTTATATAAATGACATAGTGTGATAATTTCATTATTTATGAATTCTGTACCGTTGTCTGTAACTAAAATTTCTGGTAGTCCGAATTTTGCTATCCAGTGTTCATAGAGTGTTGTGTAAGCGTAATAAGCGTTACAATGTGGTACTGGGTTAAGTGCTACATAATGTGTAAATGGGTCAACAATTACCATAATGTAGGAGTTTCCTTCTGATGAGGGTGAAATTGGTCCTTTGGTATCAAATGAGATACGATGATTAAAGTACAAACTTTGTCCTTTAAAATCTTGTTTTTGTGCTATTTGTTTTTGATTTGGGTAAGGTTTATTTAGTTGACATACTATACAATCATTGCATAGTACTTTTATCCAAATTGGTGCATTTGGGAAGTAAAAATTTTGTATAAAATTTGAATATGTTTTCTCTGATCCAGAGTGTCCTTTAATATTTTGTGTATGTGAAATATTAAAAGCTATAAGAATCATATTTAAAGGGAGACATGGAACTGTAGATTCATTCAGGTTATACTCTAAAAGGTCTGTATTTTCGTTAATTGTTGTGTTGTTAAATTTGCGAAAGTATCGGAGGAGTGTTTTGTTTCCTAGAATGGTTGAATCTGCCTTGACAGGTTTAGTTTTATATTTGTGCCATGATTTTAGTTGTCTAATTATCGGGTCAAGATTTTGATATTGTTTCAGTGTTGAAATTGTAATCGTTTCTGTTGGAGGGAGAAAAATGTTTTCAATTTCGAATTTAGATAAGGGTATTGTATCAAGTGGGTCGTGAAGGTCAAAAACTTGATTTATTGTGTATTTTGAATCATTTGTTTGTGGTCCTGATAAATTTATTTTATCAGTTAAATCTTCTTTTTCAATTAGTGGAAAATGGTCTTTCTTAGGCAGGTGTTGTTTTGTTTGTTTTTGTTGGGTGTAATTTTTTATCCATTGAGAATATGGGATTGGTTTGAAAGTTGATGTTCCAAGTAGATCAACTTCATAATGATTATTTTGACAATCTAAATAAAGTGGGAAATGTTGTAAATTATTTATTTGTGATTGTTCAATATCAGTTTTTACTGCATATTTGCATTCCAATCGGGGTGATGTTTCGTTTTCTGCAAGGTAGAATTTTATGTTTTTGGGTATTTCAACTGTTGTTTTTCGTGTAAGTAATTCAGGTGGTGTATTTCGACTTAAGGTGTCTGGTAATGCAAGATTTTTTCCTGCAGTCCAAACTATATGTAAGTTTGGAAATTTCATTAGAATTAGTTGAAATCTGTAAACTCGGTGGTTTGGGTTAGATTTTTGTGTAAAGAGAAAGATGATTGGTTTATGGTCTGTGAATAGAACTGTTGGATGTTTTGATCCAAGTATCAGAAATTCATATTCTGTCAGTGTATATATTATGGCTGTACATTCTCTCATCAGAGTTGAGAGTCGTAGCTCTGCTTGAGTGAATAATCGAGAATTTGCTGATATGAGGTTCATTTTATTTGTACCATTATGTGATTGTAATAGTGCTGCACCGATGCCAAAGTTCGAAGCATCGCACATTGCATAAAATGGTTGATTTGAATCTGGAATTGTGTTTGAAATTTGTTCAGTTAAAAGTTTCTTTATTTCTTCAAATCGTGTTTGATGTTCTGTGTTCCATTCAAAATTATTTTGTTGTCTAAGGATGTTATAAAATGGTCGTAGATATAATTGCATTTTATAAACATATTTACTTAAAAAGTTTAACATTCCAAGAAATTCTTGGATTTTCTTTTTATTTGTTGGTGGTTGAAGTTTTTGAATAGCGTCAATGCGTGATTTCAATGGAGCGATTGTTTTTCTTTCTATATTATGTCCTAAGAATTTAACTCTTGTCAAAAAGAAGTGTGATTTATCGGGGGCGGCCTTCAGATTTTCGTTCTGAAGTATTTGGTGATATTTTTCTAAAACATTGAACATTTCGTCTTTTGTTTGTGATTGCATAAAAACATCGTCTAAATAGGTGATTGCGTTTTTCTTGAGTATTAGTGGTCTAAAAATTTTGCTCATAAAAGCTGAAAATGCTGCTGGTCCTATGGATATTCCATAGAATAAGCGGTTGAATTCATATTGTTGGTTTCCGATAACAAATTGTGTTAAACGTCGTGATTGTTCATCTAGTGGCATTTGATTGTATGCACTATTCATATCGGCGGTTGTAAAGTATTTGCCGTTTATTTTTGTTAAAATAACTTGTATTGGTTCAATGGGCCAATTACATTTTGATTCATCTATAAGTGAATTGAGGTATCTAGCATCGAGAACGATTTTTAATGATTCTCCTTTAGCTAGAATGATAACGGGGTTGATAAATGTGTTGCCATTTGGTTGTTCTTCTTTGTTTACTGGTGATATAATGTTGTATTGTTCTAAAATGTCGAGTAGTCTGTTTACTTTATCATGTAAGTGAATTGGTACTTTACTTGCTCTCTGTTTTTTGAAAACTGCGTCTGGTTTTAACGGGAGATGTAGTGATGAACTGATTTTGCCAACATCAAATTTTGATGTTGCATAGACTGATGAATATTTAATTAGCTGTTTGGCTAACTTTTCGAATTCGTCTTGTGTTATTTGTGAATGTTGGAAATTAAACATTGTTAAAAATTTTTGTTGGTCCTCTGTGTAGTTACTTATGTTGAATGTAGGTTTGAAATATGGAGTTTTTGTGAAATAATCCGTATTTCTGTTTTCGTTACTTATTATATTATTTATAGATAATTCTTCATTAAGAATTGTAGATTGGCAAATATCTAGTAATTGGAGTATATTATTTACGCGATAGGCTTTTTCGTGTATTGGTGATATTGTAGCGTTGGTTTCGCAATATCCTAAAAGTCCTAAAGGTAATGTTACTTGGTAAGGTGTGTTGTTATAGACATGTAAGGAAATGATATCGGAATTCGAATTTTTCAAATATTTTATGGATGAGATTGTGATTTTGAAAAATTTGTGAATAGGTTTGAATTCAAATTCTGACATATAAAATTTTTGTTTGTTTTGTTCTTTATCATATTGGTGAACTTGTTTGATTGAAAAATTATAGATATTTCCTGATAGTGGTTTTAGGTGTTTTCTTTGTTGGTTAAATATCGGGTAGAATTTTGAAAAGAATGGTGGTTGTTTATTTAATCTTTGAAAAAATGTTAAGGATGTTTCTTTTGTTTTTGTATATTTATCTTTGATTAATATTTTACTATTTAGTATGTTAATTGTTGGTATATACTTCGAAATAAATGGTATTCCAATGATATTATATTTAATGTCAGTGATATGGAATATTTGTTTAAATGGCTTATTTAAAATTTTGCTTTGCTCCATTGTTCTGGTGGGGAGGAGAAATAATTGGATTTTTCCGTAGTTTATCAATGTTGATCCTTGTGCTGTTGCTAACTTACTGGAGGTTTCAAGAGGTGTTAGCTTTGGGTGTAAAGTTTTTATTTCATTCCATGTGGGGACGTTTATTATGTTTGATTCTGCTCCTGAATCAATTAAAAAATCTATTTCAAGGTCTGGTGGTTGAAATTCTTTATTTCTTGGGCTTTCTAAGAGAAATGGTATTGTCCAAATTTTTTCTTTGGGTTGTTCTTTTTGTATATTTTGATAAATGTGGTTTGTATTCAAGCATTTTGTTTTGATAATTTTATTGGTTTGATTTGTAGTGTTAATCTCATTTGTTTCTTGCGTCGTTGGTGTGGAATTTATGGGTGTAGTGTAATAATTTTGAAGAAATTCTGATTGATTTTCATATATGTGTGATGAAAAAGGTTGTTCATATATGACAGATTCTTAGTCATTTTCGACTTTTATCATATTGATAGAAAGAGTGTTTTCAGTATCACTTTCTGAATCTGATGATGTACAGTTTATTTGATTGAGTTGTAACGTATCAGTTACTGTGTCATCAATACCTGGAGGGTCTGATGTTGTTTCTGGGTTAGATTGTACTTGATTGATTTGTCTTTGATGTTTAGGTGTACTACTTCTGTGGCGATTATTAGAATTATTATAGTTATTATTATTCCGGTGTGGTGATTGGGAATAATTTCTATAACGATTATTATAACTTGAGTGTCGATTTTGTGAATTATTTCGCGATCTGTTTTGGTAATTATTGTTTGGTCTGGTATAGTTCGATCTATTATATGAGTTATTCCTTGATTGATTGTTCGGGTAATTCTGGTTTCGGTTGTTTGAATAACTTCTATTTCGATTATAGGAGTAGTTTCTATTCCTATTGTATGATGAATTTCGTGATTGGTTGTTTGGATAGTAGTTATTTCTTGATTGGGAATTAGATCTAGAAACAAATCGTTGTGTATTTGAATTTGATCTGGAGTAGTTATTTCGACTATTTGGTCTATTGTAGTGATTTTGTGATGAATTGTTCGTGTTTCTTCGTTCTGGTGATCTTCCTCTATAACTTGAGTTATATGGTGATTGATTTCTTGTATAATTTGTATTGTTCGGGAGTGGTTTTCCTGAACTGTTGTTGCTGTAAACTGTTTTGTTCGGTAGATTTTGATCTTTTTTCATGTATTGATAGAATGATTTATTTGGTTCTTTATATTTTTGAGGTTTATTTTGATTGTCTTGCTGTTTTTGTCTACATTCGGAAATACTATGTCCGTATCGTCGGCAATAATTACACCATTTTTTGAAAGATGGTTTGCCTTTAAAGTTTGGGTTCTTTTCATAAATATTGAGTATTTCAGTGATTTTTTCAACGAGGTCTGTCTCTGATTCCTGTATATTATTAATATTAGTGGGAGTCGTTTCAATTCTGTTAATGTATTGTAATTTCAGATTTTCCGTTTCTTCTAGTTTCATCGTGATTTCTGCTTGTTCTAATTTGTCTACTAGTTTTCGAAAATCTAAATCGGGTTCTCGAATTGAAGAAGGATGGGATGCTCTCTTTTTTATTGCTATTTTCCTTAATTGTGGTGTTAAGGTCATCATTAAGATTTCTGTCATCTTTGTGTTTTTATAGTCATGTGTATTTAATGAATATGCTTTTCGAACTAGTGTTTCGATTCGTACTGCTATTTGCTTGATGGTTTCGTTTGGTAATCTGCGAATTTCATTACATAAAACTCTTTGTTGTTGTTTGTTTCTTTCGGAGTCAAACATTTTTGAAAATTCTTTTGTAAACCTTTTCCAGTTTGATTTTATTTCTAGAGGTAGTACTGAAAACCATTTTTGGGCTGCGCCATCTAAGGTTGTTTGTATTAACGCTGTGCGTCGATGTATCCAATTTTGATGTAGTGGCGTATTAATTGGTTCAGGTCCAATATTTAAAATCAGGTTTGCTGTTACTGCATTTAAATAATCTTCTACAGAGTATTCAGGGTCTGTTCCTGTGAAAACCATTAAAGGTTTGTTTGATGTTATTGATGATCCACCCATAAGGTATGGATTCATTGTCATTTGTAATGATTCTGCTGCATTTGGCATTTGAGAAAAATTTGAAAGTTGGTTTCTTGTTATTTCATGTTGTTGGAGATAATATGGGAGTGGTATTTCATTTTGCATTTGTGATGCTTGATACGAGTGTGCAGTCATTGGATTTTGTTGTTGAATTGGTTGAAAGGATTGTGTATTAATTAGATTTTGTTGTTGAATTGGTTGTTGATGTTGTGCATCTATTGGTTGTGGAGAAAAATTTCTATGATTTGTACGTGTTTTCTGTATTCCTTGTCTACGATATTCTTGAGTATTTGGTGCAAATATATCTGGTTGTAAGAAATCATCATCTGAGGATAAATAATCCATTTGATAAGATGTCTGTTTTTTATTTTTATTTTGTTGAAAAAATGGGTAATTTTCACTGTGATCCTGTGGAGGATTTGTTTGGAAATTTATTGAATTAGTTTGGGTCATTGGGTTATCCCAATTTCGAGATCTTGTATATTGGTTAAAATTTCATTGTGGTTGATTATATGTTTTTGATGGATGTGTATAATTATAATTATGGTCTGTAAAGTTGTTTCTAGTGAATGTTTTGCGTGTTTTTGATGGTATTGTCATGGGTCTGTATGTTTGGTAATCCATATGTGAATATTTAGGGGCAACCGAAGGTTTAACGGTTGATTGTAAGGTTACCTGTGTTTGTGAAGGATTTGTATTTCTTGGTGTTGTTAAATTTGGGCGTATTGGTGAAATACTTTGTTGTGTAGTTGTTGTGTGTACAATTTCTTCATTTATGAAGTGTGATGGTGTCTGGATATCTTGTTGAGTAAGATTCCTAGTTCCATTGAGGTTTTCATTGTGTATAACTGTAGAGTTTAAACTATTATTTTGTGTATCGGGCAAAAATGTATTATAGTTTAATGGTGTTGCATCAATGGTTAATGGTATTACTTTTACATAATCTCTTATGTAAGATATCGTACTTATTGCTTGACTTGAGATTGTTTGTGGGAAGCTTATAAATGCGGGATGAGACCATTCGGGGTCCCAAACATAATCTGATTGTTCTGTGATAGCGGTATCATCGTTCGAGTTTTGGGGTCTAAAATTTTTTCTTGCTTGTGCAATTAAATCAATATTGTGTGTGAAATAATCTATTATGAACCATGCCAAAATTTTTTGTAGATCGTGTTTTGTATGTTGTGAAACGTCGTCTTTCGTGAAATTTTCTTTAATGATGTTTAAATAACTAGAGAGTAGTGTGATTTCATGTCGTACTCTTAAATGTTTAGATGTTTCTGTCGGTGAGACATTTGTTATTGGGATTTCGTTTTCTAATATCGAAATATAACTATATATTATTGCGAAAACTTCATTGGTGAATATGGAGTTTGCTCTTTGTGAGTTATGATATTGGATGCTTTTTATATATTCTGAAAAAACTTTTGAAAATTCTAAATCAAGATCGTCTGTTTGAATTGTATATTTTCTATTATTATGGTTTGGTGAGGTGAATTCTATGGAGTAGATTCCATACTGTTGCGTTATGTTGCATATATCTTTTAAGTAGTGGTCTATGATTTGTCTTTTGATTTTTACATCTGGGAACTCTGTTTTACATGGACTAATTCCGGGTTCAAATAAATTTAATAGTAAATTTTTGCAAAATATATGTTGTCCTCTATCAGTGGTTGCATCTACTATAAAAGGAAAGATTTCATCATCATCTGGACTTTCTTCACCTGGGGTGTGCGTTGAGCTCATTTTTTCGTTCGATGACTGTTAATATGTAATTATTAATGTGTCGAATTGGTTGATTCCAATTATATAAATGTACTGGTTTGTGTTTATACTGCTTTTTTATTCTTCTTTTTCCTCTTTTTGATGAATTTGAAGTTGTTTCTGAGTCAGAAAAATATAATTGATCGTGAAGTGGGCAATTTTTATCTATTGATTCTTTTAGTTTGTAAAGTTTGTCTAAACTGTTGGTTTCTGATTCTGAAAATGCGTTTCGATTTCTTGAAAATCTTTTTCGTGTTATTTGTCTTTGTTTCGTTATTATTTTTCTTTTTAGTGTTTGTCGTTTTGTTCGAATGTATCCAACTGTTTGTGTATGAGGTGTGATTACAAGGTCGTATTTTTTGTTATCTATTTCACAATTGTGTAAAACGATTGTTTGTTTATTTCCTAGGTTTTTAAATGACATAAGGTTTAGGATGACGGATGCAAAAGGTTGTTAAATGGTTTCTATTTTCTTAAACTGTTAGTTCTTACGATTTTTTGGTTAGCTTAACCTGGGTCTGTTTGTTCAGGGTTGGAGAGAAAAGTATATCGATTCCGAAGAATGATTTTTTACTTTCTCGTGGCTAGTATAAGTTAAGGTGTTAACTTACTTAATCTTACTTAGGGGTAGTGATTGTGTTCAAGGGTTGGAGAATAGTAAATCGATCCACAAGGTTCAGGTATAATTAGAACGCGAGTAGTTCGTTAGATACTATTTTAAACTTACTAAGTCTAAGATTTATCCTGGGTCTGGTAAGAGGGGGGGTCAAGTGAAGGATGAATAACCGAAGTTCTTCACTGTTTATCCTAATTTGAATGATTGGTTTTGTTTAAAAATTTCTATTAGTCTTGGGTCTTTAGAAAGGGTTGGGTAGTGAATCGACGTTTGAGGTCGTTAGACACTAATTAAGTGGGTGGGGGAGAACAAAGTTGTTCTGTTTGATCCAAGGATAAGCCTTGATGATCAAATTTGAAATTTAATTAAGTAGAAAATGATTTAAGATCCAAGGATAAGCCTTGATGATCTGGTTTTAAAATTAAGTGAATTTAAGTTTTAATAAAATTTTAAATGTGTGTAAAGGAAAGATTTAGTGTTTTGATGATATTAGTGGGTTTATGATTGCTGTTATGTTTTAGGTGATGGAGCTGGAACAACAGGATGATTTATGATTACTAACCATTTATTGTCATGCTACTAATTTTTATTTTTTATTTTTCAATAAATATTCTTCAAACATGTTTTGTATATTACTGCAGAGTTTTAGGAAAACGATCTTAGATCTTTTTATCAATCGTTATTGTATATTAATAATTTTGTTTAGCGCCTGAAATGATTTTGAAGATTAACTTCAAGGTTTTATGTTTGCAAATGAAAATCTAAATTCATTGCCAGTAGTATTCTAAATATAAAAGTTTGTTCTGGTTTTTGCCTAACTATCATATAGCTATATGGCAAGTTTCTACTTTGTCGTATGTCGTCTCTGGTTCGAGGTCTTCTTCCAATTCCGGGTAGTTCTGTTATGGTTCGGAATATTGGCTCTGATCTATTGAGTCGTAGAGACATTTCGATTAAATTATTGTCGTATAACATTTTGTAAATGTTTTTGTCTAATTTCTAATCTATTTTGGTTAATTCTAAGCTATTAAGGTCTTGTTCGAGACTTATGGTCGCACCAGATGAGTTAGGACCGAGTTGGTTAACTCATAGAGTAATTTCGGATAGGGTACACCGTCTGCTCGTCACGCTATCTTATTTTCGGCCGGATAGATTCGTGCAACTTCTTAGTCTAATACCGATCCTAATCTTACTCTTATACTATCTAGTCTCAGGTTGTTTAAGTAGTCTCTGCTAGGCTCAATAGATCTAGGGTATACTGGTCTATTGCGGCTGTTGAAGTGCTCGGGAGAGTCCAACTAATTTCTAAGTTAAATTCAAATCTCTCTGGTGCTGAAATTACAAGTAACTTCAGCACTTACAAATAAGTGGGTTGTTAGTTAGATGGATCATGATTGGTTAATATTAAATACTTTACATTGGTAAAATATCTAATTTATCCAATCATAAAATGTAGTTTAGATCAGGTTCCAATACGTGGGCGGAGAGCCACAGCGGACAGACATAAACCGCTACTTTTGCGTACTTTTTCCGGCAGCTTACGTTGTTTACCGGTTCCCAGATGTCCAGTTGAACTCTTTCTTTTGGCTCCCTTGCTTTATTCATTTCCTCGAAACTTCCTTCGGGATTTGCGCTTGAAAAAATTGCCGATCGATAAGACTGCGATGCATCATGGGGAACCATTTATCTTTCCTGGCGGCAAAAGTTTTTTTTTGTTTTGCTCATCGTGTTTGTGATGAAATCTACACAGTACCGATTGAAAAACTGACACGGAGATTGCAGAGCGGTCGTCCATCCACCCTCGGTTTTCCGTTGCTGAGCGTTCGCCCATTCTTCTTCCTCGGTTTTCCGTAAAACATGGTGGTCTATAAGTATGATTGATAAAACCCATTTTTTAGAATTAACAAGTCCAAGGTTTTGAGAAACGAACTCGGTGAGCGAGTTCTGTTTTTCGCAGCATTTGTTTTAGATGATGTCTTTTTGGAAATTATCAAACTTTTATCGGAAAAATAACCAAAGCTTGGTGGCGGTTTTGTGATATAATTTAGTACCATGTCGAGGTTAACAATTCCTGACTGCTGCGAACTATTTACATTTGTTTGTAGAATTTTCGGTTTTTGTGAGAAGTTTGCGTTAAAAATTCAAAGAAACTTCACTAAGACAAAGCAACCTGAAACCAGCAACCTTAGCTTGTTCGTGTTTGCATAAATGCTTCCAGATGCAAAAATGTCGCTTGTGGTTGGTTAAGCTCAATTCATTTTTCCTGAAAATTCCTTTGACGCGGGTTTAGTGCCTTGTTTATTATTTTAGTTTTGGCAACTGTAGGTTTTGAGTCGTAGTGATTTGTTGACGGCGCTTCCGATGAAGTGAAAGTAGAGAAGTAACCTGCCATAACAATTTTCGAGCGTTGCCTATTAATTTTTTTGTTAGCAACCTGTCATATCATCTTGTAAGCCTGTTAAAAATGTCTTTTTTTCTTCGGGGAGAAATTGAGGAGTGTTAATAAAAAACTGTTGTCCGATAATACTGTAAAAAACAACTCCGTAGATGCTGTTATGAAAAGAGTCAAATCCATTTCTTTTGTAGATTTCGTTTCTGCTGCTTTCATTTTTCTCGACTGGTTGGCACTGGTCCGTGTTATACTGTTCCTGTAATGCGCCCAGCCCGTCAAAACTGGCGTCGCACACGATTCGCGCTTCGAGGATTATATTAAAATGCTTCCATTTGACGATATTTTCGTAATTGGGCTCAATAAGTGGTTTCTGGGGGAATAAGGGGTTTCAATAGGTCACAATGAGTGGTTTCCTGGTGAGTTAGGTCCGATGTGGTTAACTCATAGAGTAATTTCGGATAGGGTACACCGTCTGCTCGTCACGCTATCTTATTTTCGGCCGGATAGATTCGTGCAACTTCTTAGTCTAATACCGATCCTAATCTTACTCTTATACTATCTAGTCTCAGGGTGTTTAACTAGTCTCTGCTAGGCTCAATAGATCTAGGGTATACTGGTTTATTGCGGCTGCTGAAGTCTTCTTGGAGAGTCAACTAATTTCTAAGTTAAATTCAAATCTCTCTGGTGCTGAAATTACAAGTAATTTCAGCACTTACAAATAAGTGGATTGTTAGTCAGATGGATCATGATTGGTTAATATTAAATACTTTACATTGGTAAAATATCTAATTTATCCAATCATTATATGTAGTTTAGATCAGGTTCCACCCATCCGGGTTTTACAGAGTTTTTTAGAATAGTTTTTCTGCAATTTGAAGGATGGATGATGGACGTTGGTATTTGGCGAACATCATATTTATTTTCCGGTTTCCCTTGTTAGAGAAGTTCCAGGACGCTGGAATTACGGACATCAAACGTTGTGTCTTCTTGTGACAACGACTGTGTTTCCGCAACAAACTCAAATCTGATTTCAGAATGGTTGGCTATGTCAGGTTTTTCTGTTTCATAAAGAGAACTTCTTTGCGTTTGATCTTGTCTGGGAATGGCGTGGAGATTGTGCGTGGAGGGGATGCCTGGTTACTCGGATCTGTACGTATACTTGAACATCGAGGTGGTCATTGGTCTAGTTCAATGAAGTCCTTTTCTGCGAAGTCAAGTCGTACTCTAAATCCTTTGAGTTGTGATTGTGAGCGGCAAATCGATTGTGGTTGGCCATTCTTTTTTGAGTGTAGTGGGGTCGTTTTGTCTTTGGATGTTCGTCCTTGGTGTTGTATGCTGATCTATATATTGCATAATATAATTTACATTTTATAAAACTTTTATTAGTTTAATGTTTTTTAATTATGATTTTGGTTAGTTGTTTTCACAAAAGCTTTTTGTTTTAGTTCAGTTATTTTGAAGAATTACTCACCCTTGAGTAGCTCTTATTAAAAATAGGAGTGTGGTCTCAAAGCGTGGATGTAGCGCGGTGGGTTAGGCCGGCTATAGAGCATGCTCAGGACGTCCTCTTCTGGTGGGTTAGGCCAGGAGTGGGAGTATGATTGCATGCGGTGTTTGTGAGAGGTCCTGTTATGTGATAATGTTTTATGTTGGGTTTGTTGTGGTTTTTCTTATGTTTTTTGTTGGTTGTGTCCTTTTTTCAAAAATTAAATTGTTTGTGGTATGGGTTTGTCTTTCGACTTTTATGTGTTTTATTATTTCTTTCTTAGACTTTATAATAGTCTTCAAAAGAATAAATTATCCAGTTTTAAACTGGGTTAATCCGGTTTGGGTACCGTTGGTTTCCTTTTCTTAGTCATGCTGTTATTCTATGATTTGTGGTGTTTAGTAAGCTGCGTTGGTTAGTGTTGTTTATTATATAATTCCTTTCCAACCGGGTTAAAGGAAAGTTTGAAACGTGTTATCTTGTGTTAGAGTTGTTGAGTGTGAAAGCTTGAAACTGAAATTCAATATTTTAAACAATTCTTCGTGGGTGAGCTGTGCGAGTGTGGATAGACTGTTTGTGCGAATGAATGGAAATATCGAAAGGTTAGTACTGCATTTTCGTTTTATCAATTTATTACATAGAAATTCAAATTTACTGCTAGCTGTTGGGGAAAATTAAGTTACAAATTTTCATCAATATTAGGTTTACTGCATTTGGGGAAAAAATTTATAAATTAAATTACTGCATTGGTATTATTTTTATTGAATTGTTTGGTGCAAAAATTTAATAGAGTTTTAAACAGTTTTGAAGAAGTTTTCTATTTTTTATTTTTCTTTTGTGAATTTTTCAGATGATCGTTGGATGAAGGCTAAAATTCTAAAGAAGACATGGATAAAGAATGGTTAGTTTCTAATTTTAAATTAATAGTTAATAATATGTATAATTCATACTTACCTGTTAGTCGTCGGGGAAGAAACCGTGGGGGAAGATGTCGTGGATGAGATCGGAAGTTGTTAGTAATTTAGCTAAGATGCGGATGATATTTTTAGTTTGAGGCAGTGGCCAAAGCAATTGAAGTGCTTTAATGGTTGTTAGTTCTTCAGTGCCAACTGCAAACTCATAAGGTGTGTTTTGGATGAGATTATATAATTTGTGATTGAATTTAGTGTTGTGGATGAATTCTAATATGGGGATTTCTATAGGTTGAACAAATTCGTGTGGGATAAGGAAGGGTCGGGATTCTTCTGCGTTGAAGGTCTTGGTGATGGGACAAAAAATATACATTTGGGTTATGGGATCATAATTTCGAAGAATACCATGAAGGTTAGTATCTTTAATGCAATATGTGAAGTTAAGAAAGAATGGTGAGGTGTATTTGGAATTGATGAAGTGAAAACGGTGGTGTGGTTGTCTGGAGGGAGTGTGTAGGTCGAAGTGATTTTGTATAAAACGATAATATGTATATGTGTGAGTTTGTTTAGTGCGTAACATAATATCGTGTGAGCAGTGCAAATCTCGTTCATGTGGTGCAAGGAAATGAAAGGTTAGTGAAAATAATTGAAAGCGTTCTTTAAAACTTTCGTAGGCTTGTGTGTCTGTTAGTGCTTCTGAAATGATGTGGTCAAATTTGCGGTCAAAGTTATTGAGTGTAAATACATATGGTGTTTTAATGAAAAGTTTTTCTGTGATTTGTGGGTTAGCGAAGCGATCGTCGTCTAAAAATTGATCTTGGTTAGTTCGGATGATGTTATTATCGTAATATTCTAGCATATATTCGTTAGCTCGGGGTGCAGTGTAAGTTTTTAGTGACTTTTTATATCCGATGTAAGTAAATTGTCTAGGTGTTAGTGGTGTAGTGAGTCGATATAGCATGTCTTTATTTCGTTCTATATCGATGTGAGTGTTAGATATAGGTAGGCAAAGGGGATTAGTAAAATGATAATATGAGGTCCAAGGAAGGGTAGGCATTAAAACGTGTTCGTCTACAAAACTACGTGTATCGTTAGTGTCGTGAGGGGTGTTTAAGGTATATTGTGGAAATGAGGGTAAGGTGATAGCTAAAAATTCTTTCGTGTTAGTGTGATTTAGATGATTTATATATTCACGGGCTGTTCCTGGTTTTGCTGGGAAAGGATGGTTTGGGAACTTTCTTTTAAAAGTGCGATAAGCTCTATTAGTGCTGAGTGAAGATTCAGTAGATGTGGATGATGGTGCTAATGATTCGGTATAAACTGAAGAGGGTGTAGGGGTAGGTGGGTTGGATGAATCTATTGTGGATGAAATTTGGTTTATAGTGGGGGTGTCAAGGTGGTAGGGTTGTTGTTGTAGGGTAATAAAATTATCTAGTTCTGGGGAGATTTGGGGGGTATCTGGAGAATTGGATGATCGGTCTGAATGAAGTGAAGAGTAGGTTGGAGTGACTTGGGAAGCATAAGAGGGTGTAGAATTGGTTGGGACAGGGTTATTTGGTAGTATTGGTTGAAAAGGGGGTTGGGAAAAAATTGAGGGATTGGTGTGAAAATGATTGGATGGAGATGGTTCAGAGTCGGCAAATTTATCGGGGGTGTCAATATTCGGGTTATTGAGTTGTGAAGTGGAGTATAAAACTGAGATTTGTGAATTAGTATCTGAATTCATGCCTGATGTTACATTAATGGTTGGAAAATTGGGTGGCGGGAAAGCAAAAAGTGGAATTATTGTAATTGGAGTGGTGAGGTTGGTTGGGTGGGAATTTGAGCGGTGTAGGGATCCAAGTTGTCGGCTCATCGTGGGCTAAAAAAATTATTACTTTGAGACTGAAAAGCGGTGGTATGGGGTTGTTCTATAATTTGTTCATAAGTATTTTCATCTTGTGAATGGTGTGTCATTATATGTTGGATGGGACTTTGTGATATGGTTGGTCGAAAATTGGGATTATGTGTTATTGCTAAATTTCGAAAATTACGTGGGACTAGGGATAGTGGATGGTTATGTGGTAGGGGTGGTAACTGTGGTGCTGTAGGCGTTGTGTCTACATTGTTATGTTCTTCGTCGTATGTGTTCTGTCTTGTTGCTATTTTTGTGTTGTATTCTTTTATTTGTGCGTCTAAAAGAATTTTGTTTATTGATGTAGAAAAAATTCCGAAAAATCCTGCAAATAAGATGCGTGCTACACTTGCTTGTCTATTTTACTTGTGTGTGTATAGCGCATGTATTATAGATTCCTTTTAAGAGTGAGAAAAGAAATCCTATAAAGTTAAACATTGCGTATAAAATAGTTAATTTTTCTAAGATGTAATAGGGCCATCCTAGAAAATCAAGAATTTCATTTTTGAGTGTAACAAAGCTAAAAATATTTATAGGTGAGATATCTTGTGGTCGGTATTTTTCACCGTTGAGATATATATAGTCTTAAATGTCTTTAAAATATCCGCTATAATCTTGTGTATAAATGTCTGCAAATCCTGCTGTTTCGGCAAGTTTGCGTAAATTTTGGTCAATTGATTGTCTTTGTATAGTGTCCATTTGTGTTAATAATTCTTGGAATTGTTGTGTTCTAATGTGATGTTGTATATCGGATTTTGAATATATTCCAATTGATTGTAAGTCAATATTTGGGTTTCGAACAATAGCTCTAATGCTTTCAGGTGAAAATTTTTTGAGTGATTGCATTAATGTGGGATATGGGGTAAGAAGGTAATATTTATCTTCATCAGGGCTCAGTTGTACTACATTGTGGCTATTTTCTGATCCACATGGGACTGCGGTATCCCAGAAATAAGTTCTTCTTGAAAGTGTGTCAACGAAACGTACTTTATTCTTATAAAAGATAGGGATTCTTTTATAGCGTCGTTTGTCTTCAAAAACGTATAGTGGTGATACTTTTTTGGTACAAGTATAAAACCATAAAATGTTTCCTTCATAGTCCAAAAAATTTGATCTATTTCCTGATAGTAAATATCCTGCGTAGGGTATTTTTAATACTGCTAGTGCAAGTGATTGTAGGATTTGTGTTCTTTCTAATTCGCATAGTTGGTGAAGTGTTTCTAATTCGGAGAGTGACATTTCTTGAAAAATTCGGCTAATCGTGTAGTCTAATTTCATATCTAAGTGAATATCATAGTGGATATTACCGAAATATGTACTATTCATTAGTGATAGTTCTTGTAAACGTGTGCTTCTAGTGTCATGGGGCTTTAGATGTCCACCGGGTTGACCTTTACTTTTTTGAAAATTAACTGGTATATATGATGTTCCTTCGTTTGGAGGATGACCTGTGGCATATGGGTCGATTTTTATTTTTCCAGTGGTCATGTCGAATCCTTTTTCGTATTCAACTAATTTTTCAGAGTATTGTGTTTTGTGAAGTGGGTTTCTGTATTTACATGCAAGTTCTGTTTCTTGATATATTTGAAAACGTGTCAATTTACTTTCTATATTGTGTATGTTTCTAAAATTAGAACTTTGTTTTCGTGATGGGTTTACTTGTTCATATGGAATGGACTGTATAAAATATTTTTCGTGAAATTTTATCATACGAGCGTGTATTTTTGCTACTTGAAATGTTGTACATGTGTCTTCGGGAACCAAACAATTGTTGCTTGTGTTCGTGTTGTAGGGTCGCAATAACCTTGATCATTTTTACAAGGTAATCTAATTCCTTGATAGATCATTGTGTTGTCTGATAAATCTCGTGTGAGTTGTATTTTTTCGAGTTGTATTTTCCAATCGAAAAACATTATTTCTTGGTATCCTTTATTTTTTGTGTCTGCTTTGCAGTTTGATGAATTATTTATACCAATGTGTGGTATCCAGTGTTTATCGTGTATGTCATAGGTTAATCGTCCGTGTGCGCCGTTATATGGGTATTTTTCATCTAATTTTATATGTCCTTGATATCTTTCAAGTTCTGCTTGATGTACAGAATCTGAAAAAACTTGGAAGTATACTAACTTTCTATCTGTGTTTTTATTTTTTGTGATATTTAGTCTAAGTAACTCGTTTTTAAAATCTTCGGGATTGAGATGTAAAAGTCGTTCGATATTACTTTGGTAGAATGATTCATGGTCAAGTCGGTTTTTATTTCCATTTGAGACTTGTGAACAATGTACTTTCTTTTCAGAAAATGTTGCTGTGAATTTATATCCTATAACTGTTGTTGCTCGGGCTTTTGAGTAAAGTTTCGCTATTACATTTGTTGTTTCTATGGCTTGTGGTTCTGTTTCGCGTTGTGATACTTGATTTATTGCATATTTGTGTAGTGTTTTTTGTTCGTTTTCGTCACAATCGTAATGTGTTACTAATAAATCTTGGGGTCCTGTGCGGGGGGAAGGGTTTATGTTTTGATTGGAGATTACTAGAAAAAGGATTTGGAGAAAAATTAATAATTTTAGAATATACATGTGTATGATAATCCTGAGTATGGGTTATAAAATGTAATGTAACCAATTGTCTTTTTGGTGTATCTGTCGTATTTGTATATTACTTCAGTTGTTATAAATGGTGGTGGTAGTGATTGAGCTGTTATGTTTGGTGGGTTTAAAGGGTAGGGATGTTGAGTAATGTTGCTTAGTTTAACTGTGATTTCAAACTTTAATTGTAAACTATTTTGTTGGAGTATTTGGATGTTATGAGCACGAATGTCTTCGTGAATGTCTTGTCTATATTGTAGTCTATTTAGTGCCCAGTTGTGGAGTCGGTTACTTTCTAGGTGTTGTCCAAATAATGTTGGAGGTGCTGTGAATGTATTCCAGTCTAGTCTTAAAGGAATATTTGTTGATGATTGTTCTCGATATCTAGCGTCGAGGTTATTTGGGAAATTTAAGTTAAAAGGTGGTGGTGAAATCTGGCTTATTGATGGTGTTGATGGTAGTGATAATGCTTCTGGTAGTGATGAGGATGTTGTTGTATCCGTAGAAATATCTATTGGATCATTGATTAAATTTGGTTCACCTTGTGTGAATGAATGTGTTGTCCAATATGGTAGTCGTGATGTTTGGTTTGTAGGGTTAAAGGGATTTTCACGTATTTGTTCAGCTGTTGGTGTTGAACCTAAGTAATCTGAGGGTAGGCTTGAGGTGCTACGTTGTGAAAGAAGCGTAGGGGTTTCTGGTATTATACCAATGGGGTTTTCTGGAGTACCTTGTGATGGGGATTGTGGTATATCAAAATGAACTCGGGGAGTTTGAAAATTTCTGTTTCGTCGAGGATGTATAATTTGTCTATTTATTTCGGGTGTGTTTTGGTTTTGGCTAGAATGTCGTATTCTACTTAGTTCTGGTGGTAGTGTTGGGTATAAGTTATATGTTGGTTCACTTAAAGGTGCTTGCCGTTGAACGGGTTCTAGTGGTTCAGATAAGCGTGCGTGTCGTTCTTCAAAAGTATATGGGTTATCTTGAAAGGAAATTCGTGTAGATGTTTGAGGATTTTGGGTAGTTGAAGGTGTTGTTGGGTTATCTTGGGATGATGTCGGTGAAGACTGACATTGGGACTGTTAGTTAGCAATTTTTGATAGTTTTTTGGTTTATTCTTTTAGTGAAAAAGTTTATGTTTATTATAGTATTCTTCTGAAAAAAGAATTAGGTATAGGTTGGGTATAGGTTATAGGTTATAGGTGTTGGGTATAGGTTATATGTTGGTTCGCTTAGAGGTGCTTGTCGTTGAACTGGTTCTAGTGGTTCTGATAAACGAGCATGTCGTTCTTCAAAAGTGTATGGATTGTCTTGAAAAGAAATTCGTGTAGATGTTTGAGGATTTTGAGTAGTTGAAGGTGGTGTTTGGTTATCTTGGGATGATGTCGGTGAAGACTGATTCTGTGACTGTTGGGTAGCAATTTTTGATGGATTTTTGAATTGTTACTTTAGTGGGAAGGTTTATGTTTATTATAGTATTCTTCCAAAAAAAGAATTAGAAGGATTGTTGCTAGAGCGAATGTGATGATTGCTTTCTTTATACATTTGCATATGGTCAAAATGAGGGATGATAGAAATGTTATGAAAATTACAATTAGTAAAAAAATATAAGTTCTACTGAAAATGGTTCGTATCATTTAGAGAAGTTTTGTGAATCGTACCTGTGGATATAATCAAGGGCTTTTGAAAGTTGGAGGAATAGTTCAAATATGGAATAGAAAATTAAAAAATATTGCAAAAAATGATTAAGATTATTAGAAAAGATTCAAAGATATCAAAAAGAAATATTATAAAAGTTTTAAGTATCGTAAAAAATTGTATGAGATTTATTAGAATTATATTGACTGATTGGGAGAAGAGCATTTAAGAAACGACTTCTTGATCGAATATTTTTTGTTGTTTGGGGCAATTTTCAAGTGTGGTCGGATTATTTATTGGTTTTTTGACAAGTGGGTTGAGTTTTGTGAAAAATTGTTGGGGGCAATTTTTATGGTGATTGGGAGGTCGTCTTTTTCTTTATTTTTATTTGTCAAATGATCCGGGGTATGGTGAGATTTTTGTACTTTATGCTAATTAAAATGTTCGTTTTGTTACTTTAGGCTAAGTTAACAGATTTGTTTGGGGGGTATTTGAGGTCTGAGTTGGAGAAATATTGTTGATCTTTGGGTTATTAGATAAGGGAGGGTTATAATATTATGGTGTTATTTATTTTAGTTGTCAAGTTGGAGTGGTTTGCTTATTTTTGACCTGGAGGTCGTAAAATTATAGTTATAGATATGTCTGGAGTTTTATATGGTTCGTCTAATTGATCTGAGTTTTAGTTAGAGAAGGTGACGGATTGGATGAATCCTATTGGTTTAAATTTGAACTAGAATCATTGCGTGTTTGTCAGCATGTTATTTTGAAAAATGAAAATTCAAAATGTTTCAGAGGTTTCAAGACTGTGAAATATAAAATTAAGGTTGTTTTTGAAATTCGACTTTCTTTAATATTTTAGATTGTGGGATAAATATTTTATAATTTTTACGTGGTTGATTTCTAAGTCGTGATGACTCTCTATGTTCTGATTTGTCGATTTGCTCTTGGGGTATTATTTGTTCTGTTATTTTTCTATTTCTCCTTTCTTTATGAAATGTATTTTGATCTAGATTTTTTGTATTGCTTTTTGTGGTGGTTGATTTTGTATTTTGGTTTTTGAGGTGAAAATCTTTTTGTTCCTTTAGTGTATTTTCCGTATGTGGGTTATTTTGAATAACTTTTAAACCTGTAAAAGAATATAATTGAGTTAGTTCGCGGAGTGCGTGTTCTTTTGGATAATAAGGTAATAGGTTATTTCGATGTTGAACGAGTTCTTTTTTGTCTGAGTCGGTGATTTTATATGTGACATCAGTGGGTTTTGCAATTATTTGGTATGGTCCTTTACGAAGGGGTTGTAATTTTTTAGAAATTCCTTTTTGAGTATTAAAATTGGGTATTAAAACAAATGTTCCAATTTTTAAATCGGAGGCTGGTGTAAAGCGTGAATTTATTTGTTCATTAATGTTTTGCCTTTGTAACAACTTTTTTGTTACTCTTTGGTAAATTTCATTGTGTTTTTTATCTCTGTTTAAAATCCATTCGGTGTGTGTACCGGAGGCTAATTTAAGAATTTGTGGGTGATGAAAATGATCTTCATCGTGTGTGTGTAGAGGTAGATTATAACAAATTGAGTCTTTATTCGGTTGACAATAACTTTGTGCATTTTTATGAGAGTTTGCTGTAAACATTATTGGTTTGCGTGGCTTTTGGTTAAAAACCATTTCATATGGTGACATTCCTAGAGTTGCGTAATTTGTGAATTATATGCTAAGGGAAATAGTTTTACATCTGCTGACCATTCGGTGTATCTTGTATCGTTTCCATTGATGATACATCTGAGATATTCTTGTAATGAACGGTTCATACCTTCGACTAAGCCGTTTGTCCAAGGTGCGTGAGATGTACGTGGTTTGTGTTTGATGTTATATAAATGACATAGTGTGATGATTTCATTATTTATGAATTCTGTACCGTTGTCTGTAACCAAAATTTCTGGTAGTCCAAATTTGGCTATCCAGTGTTCATAAAGCGTTGTGTAAGCGTAATAAGCGTTACAATGTGGTACTGGGTTAAGTGCTACATAATGTGTAAATGCGTCAACAATTACCATAATGTAGGAGTTTCCTTCTGATGAGGGTGAAATTGGTCCTTTTGTATCAAAGGAGATACGGTGGTTAAAGTACAAACTTTGTCCTTTAAAATCTTGTTTTTGTGCTATTTGTTTTTGATTTGGATAAGGTTTATTTAGTTGACATACTATACAATCATTGCATAGTACTTTTATCCAAATTGGTGCATTTGGGAAATAAAAATTTTGTATGAAATTTGAATATGTTTTTTCTGATCCAGAGTGTCCTTTAATATTTTGTGTATGTGAAATATTAAAAGCTATGAGAATCATACTCAAAGGGAGACAGGGAATTGTAGATTCATTTAATTTATATTCTAAAAGGTCTGTATTTTCATTAATTGTGGTATTATTAAATTTTCGAAAGTATCGGAGGAGTGTTTTGTTTCCTAAAATAGTTGTATCTGCCTTGACGGGTTTAGTTTTATATTTGTGCCATGATTTTAGTTGTCTAATTACTGGGTCAAGATTTTGATATTGTTTCATTGTTGAAATTGTAATTGTTTCTGTTGGGGGGAGAAAAATGTTTTCAATTTCTAATTTAGATAAGGGTATTGTATCAAGTGGGTCATGGAGGTCAAAAACTTGATTTATTGTGTATTTTGAATCGTTTGTTTGTGGTCCTGATAAATTTATTTTATCAGTTAAGTTTTCTTTTTCAATTAGTGGAAAAAGATCTTTTTTAGGCGGGTGTTGTTTTATTCTTTTTTGTTGGGTGTTATTTTTTATCAATTGTGAATATGGAATTGGTTTAAAAGTTGATGTTCCAAGTAGATCAACTTCATAGTGATTATTTTGGCAATCTAAATAAAGTGGGAAATGTTGTAAACTATTTATCTGTGATTTTTCAACGTCCGTTTTTACTGCATATTTGCATTCCAATCGGGGTGATGTTTCGTTTTCTGCAAGGTAGAATTTTATATTTTTGGGTATTTCAACTGTGGTTTTACGTGTAAGTAATTCAGGTGGCGTATTTCGACTTAAAGTGTCTGGTAATGCAAGATTTTTTCCTGCGGTCCAAACTATATGTAAGTTTGGGAATTTCATTAAAATTAGTTGAAATCTCTAAACTCGGTGGTTTGGATTAGATTTTTGTGTAAAGAGAAAGATGATTGGTTCATGGTCTGTGAAAAGAACTGTTGGTTGTTTTGATCCAAGTATTAGAAATTCATATTCTGTGAGTGTATATATTATGGCTGTACATTCTCTCATTAGAGTTGAGAGTCTTACTTACTTATTATATTATTTATGGATAATTCTTCATTAAGAATTGTGGATTGACAAATATCTAATAATTGGAGTATGTTATTTACGCGATATGCTTTTTCGTGTATTGGTGATATTGTACCGTTGGTTTCGCAATAGCCTAAAAGTCCTAAAGGTAATGTTACTTGGTAGGGTGTATTGTTGTATACATGTAAAGAAATAATATCTGAATTCGAGTTTTTCAAATATTTTATTGATGAGATTGTGATTTTGAAAAATTTATGGATAGGTTTGAATTCAAATTCTGACATATAAAATTGTTGTTTGTTTTGTTTTTTATCATATTGGTGAACTTGTTTTATTGAAAAATTGTATATGTTTCCTGATAGTGGTTTCAAGTGTTTTCTTTGTTGGTTATATATTGGATAGAATTTTGAAAAGAATGGTGGTTGTTTATTTAATCTTTGAAAAAATGTTAGGGATGTGTCTTTTGTTTTTGTATATTTATCTTTGATTAGTATTTTACTGTTCAAGATGTTGATTGTTGGTATATATTTAGAAATAAATGGTATTCCAATAATATTGTGTTTAATATCAGTGATATGGAATATTTGTTTAAATGGTTTAGTTAAAATTTTATTTTGCTCCATTGTTCTTGTGGGGAGAAGAAATAATTGAATTTTTCCGTAGTTTATTAATGTTGATCCTTGTGCTGTTGCTAGCTTACTGGAGGTTTCAAGAGGTGTTAGCTTTGGATGTAAGGTTTTTATTTCATTCCATGTGGGAATGTTTATTATATTTGATTCTGCTCCTGAATCAATTAGAAAATCAATTTCAAGATCTGGTGGTTGAAATTCTTTGTTTCTTGGACTTTCTAAGAGAAATGGTATTGTCCAAATTTTTTCTTTAGGCTGTTCTTTTTGTATATTTTGATAGATGTGGTTTGTATTCAAGCATTTTGTTTTGTCATTTTCATTGGATTGATTTGTAGCGTTAATTCCTTTAATTTCTTGCGTCGTTGGTGTGGAATGGATGGGTTCAATATAATAATTGTGAAGGAGTTCTGATTGATTTTCATATATGTGTGATGAAAATGGTTGTTCATATATAATAGGTTCATAGTCATTTTCGACTGCTATCATATTGATGGAGAGAGTGTTTTCTGTATCACTTTCTGAGTCTGATGATCCACAGTTTATTTGATTGAGTTGTAACGTATCATTTACTGTGTCATCAATACCTGGGGGGTCTGATGTTGTTTCTGGATTTGATTGTACTTGATTAATATGTCTTTGATGTTTAGGGGTACTACTTTTGTGGCGATTATTAGAATTATTATAATGATTATTATTCCGGTGTGGTGATTGGGAATAATTTCTATAACGATTATTATAACTTGAATGTCAATTTTGTGAATTATTTCGTGATCTATTTTGATAATTACCGTTTGATCTGTTATATGAGTTATTTCTTGATCGATTGTTTGGGTAATACTGATTTCGGTTGTTTGAATAGCTTCTATTTCGATTATTGGAATAGTTTCTATTTCTATTATATGATGAGTTTCGTGACTGATTGTTTGGATAGTATTTATTTCTTGATTGGGAATTAGATCTAGAAACAAATTGTGTTGTGTTTGAATTAGATCTGGAGTAGTTATTTCGACTATTTGGTCTATTGTAGTGATTTTGTGACGGATTTTGTGTATTTCTTCGTTCTGGTGATCTTCCTCTATAACTTGAGTTAAATGGTGATTGATTTCTCGTGTAGTTGGTATTGTTCGGAAGTGGTTTTCCTGAACTGTTGTTGCTGTATACATTTTTGTTCGGTAGATTTTGATCTTTCTTCATGTATTGATAGAATGATTTATTTGGTTCTTTATATTTTTGAGATTTGTTTTGATTGTCTTGTTGTTTTTGTCTACATTCAGAAATACTATGTCCGTATCGTCGGCAATAATTACACCATTTTTTGAAAGATGGTTTGCCTTTAAAGTTTGGGTGTTTTTCATAAATATTGAGTATTTCAGTGATTTTTTCAACGAGGTCTGTATCTGATTCCTGTATATTGTTGATATTTGTGGAATTTGTTTCAATTCGGTTAACGTATTGTAATTTCAGATTTTCTGTTTCTTCGAGTTTCATTGTGATTTCCGCTTGTTCTAGTTTGTCTACTGGTTTTCGAAAATCTAAATCGGGTTCTCGAATTGAGGAGGGATGGGATGCTCTCTTTTTTATTGCTATTTTCCTTAATTGCGGTGTTAAGGTCATCATTAAGATTTCTGTCATTTTTGTGTTTTTACAGTCGTGTGTATTTAATGAATATGCTTTTCGAACTAATGTTTCGATGCGTACTGCTAATTGCTTGATGGTTGTGTCATGGGTCTGTATGTTTGATAATCCATGTGTGAATATTTTGGGGCAACCGAAGGTTTAACGGTTGATTGTAAGGTTACCTGTGTTTGTGAAGGTTTTGTATTTCTTGGCGTTGTTAAATTTGGACGTATCGGTGAAATGCTTTGTTGTGTAGTTGTTGTGTGTACGATTTCTTCATTTATGAAGTGTGATGGTGTCTGGATATCTTGTTGAGTGAGATTCCTAGTTCCATTGAGGTTTTCATTGTGTATTACTGTGGAGTTTAAACTATTATTTTGCATATCAGGTAAAAATGTATTATAGTTTAATGGTGTTGCATCAATAGTTAATGGTATTACTCTTACATAATCTCTTACATAAGATATCGTACTTATTGCTTGACTTGAGATTGATTGTGGGAAGTTTATGAATGCGGGATGAGAACATTCGGGGTCCCAAACATAGTCTGATTGTTCTGTGATGGCGGTATCATCGTTTGAATTTTGAGGTCTAAATTTTTTTCTTGCTTGTGAAATTAAATCTATATTATGTGTGAAATAATCTATTATAAACCATGCCAAAATTTTTTGTAAGTCATGTTTTGTATGTGATGAAACTTCATCTTTAGTAAAATTTTCTTTAATTATATTTAGAAAACTAGAGAGTAGTGTGATTTCATGTCGTATTCTTATATGTTTAGATGTCTCTGTCGGTGAGACATTTGAGATTGGGATTTCGTTTTCTAATATTGAGATATAACTATATATTATTGCAAAAACTTCATTAGTAAATATGGAGTTTGCTCTTTGTGAGTTATGATATTGTATGCTTTTTATATATTCTGAGAATACTTTTGAAAATTCTAAATCAAAGTCGTCTGTTTGAATTACATATTTGCGCTGATTCGGGTTTGGTGAGGTTAATTCTATGGTGTAGATTCCGTAGTGTTGTGTCAAATTACATATATCTTTCAGATAGTGATCAATAATTTGTCTTTTGATTTTTACATCTGGGAACTCTGTTTTACATGGGCTGATTCCGGGTTCAAACAAATTTAAGAGTAAATTCTTGCAAAATATATGTTGTCCTCTATCATTGGTTGCATCTACAATGAAGGGGAAGATATCATCATCATCTGGACTTTCTTCACCTGGGGTGTGCGTTGAGCTAATTTTTTCGTTTGATGACTGTTAATATGTAATTATCGATGTGTCTAATTGGTTGATTCCAATTGTATAAGTGTACTGGTTTGTTTTTATATTGCTTTTTTATTCGTCTTTTTCCTCTTTTTGATGAATTTGAAGTTGTTTCTGAGTCGGAAAAATATAATTGATCGTGAATGGGGCAATTTTTATCTATTGATTCTTTTAATTTATAAAGTTCGTCTAAACTGCTGGTTTCTGATTCTGAAAATGCGTTTCGGTTTTTGGAAAATCTTTTTCGTGTTATTTGTCTTTGTTTGGTTATTATTTTTCTTTTTAGTGTTTGTCGTTTTGTTCTAATATATCCAACTGTTTGTGTATGAGGTGTGATTACAAGATCGTATTTTTTGTTATCTATTTCACAGTTGTGTAAAACGATTGTTTATTTGTTTCCTAGATTTTTAAATGACATAAGGTTTAGGATGACGGATGCAAAAGGTTGTTAATTGATTTCTATTTTCTTAGACTGTTAGTCCTTACGATTTTTTGGTTAGCTTAACCTGGGTCTATTTGTTCAGGGTTGGAGAGAAAAGTATATCGATTTCGAAGAATGATTTTTTACTTTCTCGTGGCTAGTATAAGCTAAGGTGTTAACTTACTTAATCTTACTTAAGGGTAGTGATTGTGTTCAAGGGTTGGAGAATAGTAAATCGATCCACAAGGTTCAGGTATAATTAGAACGCGAGTAGTTCGTTAGATACTATTTTAAACTTACTAAGTCTAAGATTTATCCTGGGTCTGATAAGAGGGGGATCAAGTGAAGGATGAATAACTGAAGTTCTTCACTGTTTATCCTAATTTGAATGATTAGTTTTGTTCAAAAATTTCTATTAGTCCTGGGTTTGTAGAAAGGGTTGGATAGTGAATCGACGTTTGAGGTCGTTAGACACTAGCTAAGTGGGTGGGGGAGAACAAAATTGTTCTTTTTGATCCAAGGATAGGCCTTGATGATCAAGTTTTAAATTTAATTAAATAGAAAATGATTTAAGATCCAAGGATAAGCCTTGATGATCTGGTTTTAAAATTAAGTGAATTTAAGTTTAAAATGATTTAAATTTGTGTAAAGAAAAGATTTAGTTTTTTTATGATGTTAGTGAGCTTATGATTGCTGATATGTTTTAGGTGATGAAGCTGGGACAATTGGATGATTTATGATTACTAACAGTTTATTGTCATGCTACTAATTTTTATTTTGATTTTCAATAAATATTTTCCAAACATGTTTTATATAATACTGCAGAATTTTAGAAAAACGATCTGAGATCTTTTTATCAATCGTTATTGTATATTAATATTTTGTTTAGCGCCTGAAATGATCATGAAGATTGACTTCAAGATTTAAGTTTGCAAATGAAAATCTAAATTCATTGCTAATAAGGTTCTAAATATATAAGTTTGTGTTGGCTTTTGCCGTACTATCATATAACTATTTGGTAAGTTTCTACTTTGTCGTATGTCGTCTCTGGTTCGAGGTCTTCTTCCAATTCCGGGTAGTTCTCTTATCGTTCGGAATATTGGCTTTGATCTATTGAGTCGTAGAGACATTTCGATTAAATTATCGTCGTGTAACATTTTAAAAATGTTTTGTCTAAATTCTAATCTATTTTTGGTTAATTCTAAGCTATTAAGTTCTTGTTCGAGACTTATGGTCGCACCAGATGAGTTAGGTCCGATGTGGTTAACTCATAGAGTAATTTCGGATAGGGTACACCGTCTGCTCGTCACGCTATCTTATTTTCGGCCGGATAGATTCGTGCAACTTCTTAGTCTAATACCGATCCTAATCTTACTCTTATATCTACTAGTCTCAGGGTGTTTAACTAGTCTCTGCTAGGCTCAATAGATCTAGAGTATACTGGCTTATTGCGATTGCTAAAGGTCTCTTGGAGAGGCAACTAATTTCTAAGTTAAATTCAAATCTCTCTGGTGCTGAAATTACAAGTAATTTCAGCACTTACAAATAAGTGGATTGTTAGTCAGATGGATCATGATTGGTTAATATTAAATACTTTACATTGGTAAAATATCTAATTTATCCAATCATAATATGTAGTTTAGATCAGGTTCCACTGGGGAACTTATTTCAGCTCCCCATTTTTCATATTTGTAAGGAAATTGTGAAGACTGTGTAATGAGCTTTCTAACTCTCTTCTCTTTCAGCTACTCTCATCAATCTTCCCTTATGCACCAACTCGAGTCGTAGGGTTCTCATGAAGTCGCGCCCCAAGGGTTGATTGGTAGTTTTCTGCTGTCTTTGCGACTTTTGCTAGCGTCGCCCACGCATTCAGCTCAATCGTTACCTGTGCCCTGCCAAGAAGGTTTGTTCGTTATAATAAGCATGAAACTCTTCCTTTATTGTCTTGAGATGGAGATTAGCCTTACCCAAAGTCGATTTCAGATCATTCATTGTATTTTGTGACTGAATGCTGTAAACGCATAGCCACCGCTTCAACCCGCATAATTCGCCTTGTACCTCGCACTCGGTATTTTCAGTTCTATTCTATGTTTTTTTTCCATTGACATCACCATGTATTCTTCTGACTCATAGGATGGGAATATATCTTCGCTTTTTCCTTGCTGTTGATTCTCCAAATTTACTGGCTTTGCGTACTACTCTTAGGGTTCTGCATATTTTGATGGTACTTATTACCGTTTTGCACCAATCCTAATCTACTCTACTCTTTATTTACCTTTCTCACCCCCGGAAGTTCACCCATAATGAGTTAGGACCGAAGTGTAACTCATAGAGTAATTTCGGATAGGGTACACCGTCTGCTCGTCACGCTATCTTATTTTCGGCCGGATAGATTCGTGCAACTTCTTAGTCTAATACCGATCCTAATCTTACTCTTATACTATCTAGTCTCAGGTTGTTTAACTAGTCTCTGCTAGGCTCAATAGATCTAGGGTATACTGGTTTATTGCGGCTGCTGAAGTGCTCGGGAGAGTCCAACTAATTTCTAAGTTAAATTCAAATCTCTCTGGTGCTGAAATTACAAGTAACTTCAGCACTTACAAATAAGTGGGTTGTTAGTTAGATGGATCATGATTGGTTAATATTAAATACTTTACATTGGTAAAACATTTAATTTATCCAATCATAAAATGTAGTTTAGATCAGGTTTCACCCATCCGGGTTTTACAGAGTTTTTTAGAACAGTTCTTCTGTAATTCAAGGGTGGATGATGGACGTTGGTATTTGGCGAACATCATAATTTTCTTTCGCTTCTTCTTGTGACAACGACTGAGTCTCTGCAACAAAGTCAATTCTGATTCCAGAATGGTTGGCTATGTCAGGTTTTTCTGTTCTGCGTGGAGAACTTCTTTTGTGTATGATCTAGTTTGGGAATGGCGTGGAGATTGTGCGTGGAGGGGATGCCTGGTTACTCGGATCTGTACGTATACTTGAACATCGAGGTGGTCATTGGTCTAGTTCAATGAAGTCCTTTTCTGCGAAGTCAAGTCGTACTCTAAATCCTTTGAGTTGTGATTGTGAGCGGCATATCGATTGTAGTTGGTCATTCTCTCTCGAGTGTAGTGAGGTCGTCTTGTCTTTTGATGTTCGTCCTTGGTGTTGTATTCTGATCTATATATTGCATCATGTGATTTTACATTTTATAAAACTTTTATTAGTTTAATATTTTTTAATAATGATTTTAGTTAGTTGTTTTCACAAAAGCTTTTTGTTTTAGTTCGGTTATTTTGAAGAGTTACTCACCCTTGAGTAGCTCTTATTAAAAATAAAGGTGTGGTCACAAAGCGTGGATGTAGCGCGGTGGGTTAGGCCGGCTATAGAGCATGCTCAGGACGTCCTTTCCTGGTGGGTTAGGCCAGGAGTGGGAGTATGATTTCATGCGGTGTTTGTGAGGGGTCCTGTTATGTGACAACGTTTTATGTTGGGTTTGTTGTGGTTTTACTTATGTCTTGTTGGTTATGTACTTTTTCCAAAAAGCAAATTTTTTGTGGTATGGGTTTGTCTTTCGACTTTTTTGTGTTTTATTATTTCTTTCTAAGACTTTGTAATAGTCTTCAAAAGAATAAATTATCCAGTTTTAAACTGGGTTAATCCGGTTTGGGTACCGTTGGTTTCCTTTTCTAAGTCATGCTGTTATTCTATGATTTGTGGTATTTAGTAAGCTGCGTTGGTTAGTTTTGTTTAGTATATGATTCCTTTCCAACCGGGTTAAAGGAAAGTTTGAAACATGTTATTGTATGTTAGAGTTGTTGAGTGTGAAAACTTGAATCTGAAATTCATTATTTTAAACAATTCTTCGTGGGCGAGCTGTGCGAGTGTGGATAGAATTTCTGTGCGAATGAAAGAAAATATCAAAAGGTTAGTACTGCAATTGCATTTTATTAATTTACTGCATAGAATTTGGAAATTTACTGCTAGTTATGGGGGAATTTTAAGATACAAATTTTCATCATAATTAGATTTACTGCTGTGGGGGAAAATTTTATAAATTAATTTACTGCATTGGTATTATATTTATTTAATTGTTGGTGCAAAAGTTTAATAGGGTCTTAAACAGTTTTGAAGAAGTTTGCTATTTTTTATTTTTCTTTTGTGAATTTTTCAGATGATCTAGGATGAAGGCTAAAAATCTAAAGAAAACATGAATAAAGAATGGTGAGTTTTTAATATTGTAATTAATTAGTAATATTTACTTAATTCATACTTACCTGTTAGTCGTCGGGGAAAAAACCGTGGGGGAAGATATCGTGAATTAGTTCTGAAGTTGTTAGTAGTTTAGCTAGAATGCGGATGATATTTTTAGTTTGAAGCAGTGGCCAAAGCAATTGAAGTGCCTTAATAGTGGTTAGTTCTTCAGTGCCTACTGCAAACTCATAAGGTGTGTTTTGGATTAAGTTATATAATTTGTGGTTAAATTTAGTGTTGTGGATGAATTCTAAAATTGGGATTTCTATAGGTTGTACAAACTCGTGCGGGATAAGGAAGGGTCGGGATTCTTCGGCGTTGAAGGTCTTGGTGATGGGGCAGAAAATATACATTTGGGTTATGGGGTCATAATTACGAAGAATACCATGGAGGTTAGTGTCTTTAATACAATATGTGAAATTTAGGAAATACGGTGAAGTGTATTTTGAATTGATGAATTGGAAACGATGGTGTGGTTGTCTAGAGGGTGTGTGGAGATCAAAGTGATTTTGGATGAAACGATAGTAACTGTATGTATGTGTTTGTTTAGTGCGCAACATAATATCGTGTGAGCAGTGTAAATCTCTTTCGTGTGGTGCAAGGAAATGAAAGGTTAGTGAAAAGATTTGGAAGCGTTCTTTAAAACTTTCGTATGCTTGTGTGTTTGTTAGTGCTTCTGAAATAATGTGATCAAACTTTCGGTCGAAAATGTTTAGTGTAAATACATATGGTGTCTTGATGAAAAATTTCTCGGTGATTTGTGGATTAGCGAAGCGATCGTCGTCTAAGAATTGATCTTGGTTAGCTCTGATGATGTTGTGATCGTAGTATTCTAGTGTACATTCATTAGCTCTAGGTGCAGTGTGTATTTTTAGTGATTTTTTATATCCTACGTAAGTAAACTGTCTAGCGGTGAGTGGTGTAGTTAGTCGATATAGCATATCTTTGTTTCGGTCTGTATCGATGGAAGTGTTGGTTAAAGGTAAGCAAAGAGGGTTAGTGAAATGATAGTATGAGGTCCAAGAGAGAGTGGGCATTAAAACGTATTCGTCTACAAAGTTGCGTGTTTCGTTAGCGTCATGAGGGGTGTTTAAGGTGTATTGTGGAAATGAGGGTAAAGTGATAGCTAAAAATTCTTTGGTGTTAGTATGTTGGGGGTGGTTGATGTATTCACGGGCTGTTCCTGGTTTTGCTGGGAAAGGATGGTTGGGGAACTTTCTTTTAAAAGTGCGGTAAGCTCTATTAGTGTTGAGTGAGGATTCAGTTGATGTGGATGATGGTGCTATTGATTCAGTATAATTTGAAGAGGGTGTAGGGGGATTGGATGAATTTGTAGTGGAGGAGATTTGGTTTATGGTCGGGGTGTTAAGGTGGTAGGGTTGTTGTTGGAGGGTAATAAAATTGTCTAGCTCTGGGGAGATTCGGGGGGTGTCTGGAGATGATTGGTCAGAATGGTATGAGGAATAGGTTGGGGTAACTTGGGAAGCATAAGAGGGTGTGGGAGTGATTGGGTTAGGGTTATTTGACAAAATGGGTTGAAAAGGAGGTTGAGAAAAATGAGAAGGGTTATGAAAATTATTGGATGGAGATGGTTCTGAGTCGGCAAATTCATCGGGGGTTTCAATATTCGGATTATTTAGCTGTGAAACGGAGTATAAAACTGAAATTTGTGAGTTAGTGTCGGAATTCATGCCTGATGTTACATTGCTAGGTGGAAAATCGGGTGGCGGAAAAGCAAAAAGTGGTATTATTGGGATTGAAGAAGGAAGGTTGGTTGGATGGGAATTTGATCGATGGAGTGATCCAAGTTGGCGGCTCATCGTGGGCTAAAAAAATTATTATTTTGAGATTGAAAAGCGGTGGTATGGGGTTGTTCAATAATTTGTTCATAAGTATTATCATCTTGTGATTGATGTGTCATTATATGTTGGACGGGACTTTGCGATGTGGTGAGTCTAAAATTTGGATTGTGTGTGATGGCTAAATTGCGAAAATTTCGTGGGACTAGGGATAGTGGATGGTTATTTGGTAGGGGTGGTAGTTGTGGTGCCGTTGGCTGTGTGTCGACATTGTTATGTTCTTCGTCGTATGTATTTTGTCGTGTTGTTATTTTTGTGTTATATTCTTTTATTTGTGCGTCTAAAAGAATTTTGTTTATAGATGTGGAAAAAATTCCAAAAAATCCTGCAAAGAGTATGCGTGCTACGCTTGCTTGTCTGTTTACTTGTGTGTGTATAGCACATGTATTGTAGATTCCTTTTAAGAGTGAGAAAAGAAATCCAATAAAGTTAAACATTGCGTATAAAATAGTCAATTTTTCTAAGATGTAGTAGGGCCATCCTAGAAAATCAAGGATTTCATTCTTGAGTGTAACAAAGCTAAAAATGTTAATTGGTGATATATCTTGGGGACGGTATTTTTCGCCGTTTAGATATATATAATCTTTAATGTCTTTAAAATATCCGCTATAGTCTTGCGTGTAGATATCGGCAAATCCTGCGGTTTCTGCAAGTTTGCGTAAATTTTGGTCTATTGATTGTCTTTGTATTGTGTCCATTTGTGTTAATAATTCCTGGAATTGTTGTGTTCTAATGTGATGTTGAATATCTGATTTTGAATAGATTCCTATTGATTGTAAGTCTATATTTGGGTTTCGAGCAATAGCGCGAATGCTTTCTGGTGAAAATTTTTTGAGTGATTGCATTAATGTGGGATATGGAGTGAGAAGGTAATATTTATTTTCATCAGGGTTTAGTTGTACTACATTGTGGCTATTTTCTGATCCACATGGGACTGCGGTATCCCAGAAATAGGTTCTTCGTGAAAGTGTATCCACGAAATGTACTTTATTCTTATAAAAGATAGGGATTCTTTTATAACATCGTTTATCTTCAAAAACGTAGAGTGGTGATACTTTTTTGGTACAAGTATAAAACCATAAGATGTTTCCTTCGTAGTCTAAAAAATTTGATCTATTTCCAGATAATAAGTATCCTGCGTAGGGTATTTTTAATACTGCTAGTGCAAGTGATTGTATTATTTGTGTTCGTTCTAATTCGCATAGTTGGTGTAGTGTTTCTAATTCGGAGAGTGACATTTCTTGAAAAATGCGGCTAATTGTATAGTCTAGTTTCATATCCAAATGAATATCATAGTGGATATTACCGAAATATGTAGTATTCATTAGTGATAATTCTTGTAAGCGTGTGCTTCTGGTGTCATAAGGTTTTAGATGTCCACCAGGTTGTCCGTTGCTTTTTTCAAAATTAACTGGTATATAGGATGTTCCTTCGTTTGGAGGATGACCTGTGGCATATGGGTCGATTTTTACTTTTCCAGTGGTCATGTCGAATCCTTTTTCGTATTCAACTAATATTTCAGAGTATTGTGTTCTGTGAAGTGGATTCCTGTATTTACATGCAAGTTCTGTTTCTTGATATATTTGAAAACGTGTCAATTTATTTTCTATATTGTCTATGTTTCTAAAATCGGAACTTAGTTTGCGTGATGGATGGACTTGTTCATATGGAATTGATTGTATAAAATATTTTTCGTGAAATTTTATCATACGAGCGTGTATTTTTGCTACTTGAAATGTTGTACATGTATCTTCGGGGAACCAAACAATTGTTGCTTGTGTTCTCGTTGTAGGGTCGCAATATCCTTGATCATTTTTACAAGGTAGTCAGATTCCTTGATAGATCATTGTATTATCAGATAAATCTCGTGTGAGTTGTATTTTTTCGAGTTGTATTTTCCAATCGAAAAACATTATTTCTTGGTATCCTTTATTTTTCGTGTCTGCTTTGCAGTTTGATGGGTTATTTATACCAATGTGTGGTATCCAATGTTTATCATGTAGGTCATAGGTTAATCGTCCGTGTGCGCCGTTATACGGGTATTTTTCGTCTAGTTTTATATGTCCTTGGTGTCTTTCAAGTTGTGATTGATGTACAGAGTCTGAAAAAACTTGAAAATTTGAAAATTTACTAACTTTCTTTGGGAGTTTTTATTTCGTGTGATGTTTAGTCTAAGTAATTCATTTTTACAATCGTCGGGATTGAGATGTAAAAGACGTTCTATATTACTTTGATAGAATGATTCATGGTCAAGTCGGTTTTTGTTTCCGTTCGAGACTTGTGAACAATGTACTTTCTTTTCGGAAAATGTTGCTGTGAATTTATATCCTATAACTGTTGTTGCTCGGGCTTTTGAGTAAAGTTTCGCTATTACATTTGTTGTTTCTATGGCTTGTGGTTCTGTTTCACATTGTGATACTTGATTTATTGCATATTTGTGTAGTGTTTTTTGTTCATTTTCTTCGCAATCGTAATGTGTTACTAATAAATCTTGTGGTCCTGTACGAGGGGAAGGGTTTATGTTTTGATTTGAGGTTACTAGAAAAGGGAGTTGGAGAAAAATTAATAATTTTAGAATATACATGTGTATGATAATCCTGAGTATGGGTTATAAAATGTAATGTAACCAATTGTGTTTTTGGTGTATCTGTCGTATTTATATATTACTTCAGTAGTAATAAACGGTGGTGGTAGTGATTGAGCTGTTATGTTAGGTGGATTTAATGGGTATGGATGTTGGGTAATGTTATTTAACTTAACTGTGATTTCAAATTTTAATTGTAAACTGTTTTGTTGGAGTATTTGAATATTGTGATCACGGATATCGTTGTGAATATCTTGGCGATATTGTAACCTATTAAGTGCCCAGTTATGAAGGCGGTTACTTTCTTGATGTTGTCCAAATAATGGTGGAGGTGCTGTGAATGTATTCCAATCTAATCTTAAAGGAATATTTATTGATGATTGTTCTCGATATCTGGCGTCGAGATTATTTGGAAAATTTAAGTTAAAGGGTAGTGGTGAAAATTGGCTTATTGATGGTGTTGATGGTAGTGATAATGTTTCTGGTAGTGATGAGGATGTTGTTGTATCCGTAGAAATATCTATGGGGTCATTGACTAAATTTGGTTCACCTTGTGTAAATGAATGTGTAGTCCAATATGGAAATCGTGATGTTTGGTTTGGGGGGTTAAAAGGATTTTCACGTATTTGTTCAGATGTTGGTGTTGAACCTAAGTAGTCTGAGGGGAGACTTGAAGTGCTTCGTTGTGAAAAAAGTGTAGGAGTTTCTGGTGTGATACCAGTGGTGTTTTCTGGAGTGGTTTGTGATGGGGATTGAGGTATATCAAAATGAACTCGGGGAGTTTGAAAATTTCTGTTTCGTCGAGGATGTATAATTTGTCTATCTATTTCTGTTGTGTTTTGGTTTTGACTAAGGTTTCGTATTCTACTTAGTTCTTGTGGTAGTGTTGGGTAAAGATTATATGTTGGTTCACTTAGGGATGCTTGTCGTTGAACTGGTTCTAGTGGTTCAGATAAACGAGCGTGCCGTTCTTCAAAAGTGTATGGATTGTCTTGAAAAGAAATTCGTGTAGATGTTGGAGGATTTTGAGTAGTTGAAGGTGGTGTTTGGTTATCTTGGGATGATGTCGGTGAAGACTGATTCTGTGACTGTTGGGTAGCAATTTTTGATGGATTTTTGAATTGTTACTTTTAGTGGGAAGGTTTATGTTTATTATAATATTCTTCCAAAAAAATAATTAGAAAAATTGTTGCTAGGGCAAATGTGATGATTGCTTTCTTTATACATTTACATATTGTCAAAATGAGGGATGATAGAAATGTTATGAAAATTACAAACAATAAAAAAATATCAGTTCTACTGGAAATTGTTCGTATCATTTAGACAAGTTGTTAAAATCGTACCTGTGGATATATTCAAGGGTTTTGGAAAGTTGGAGGAATAGTTCGAGTATTGTGTAGAAAATTAAAAAAATGTTACAAAAAATGATTAAGATAATTAGAAAAGATTCAAGTAGATCAAAAAGAAATATTATAAAAGCTTCAAGTATTGAAAAAAAATGTTTAAAATTTATAAGTATTTGAGCGACTGTTTGAGAGAAAAGCATTTAAGAAATGATCTCTTGGTCGAATATTTTTTGCTGTTTGAGGCGATTTTCTAGTGTGGTCGAATTATTTATTAGTTTTTTGACAAGTGGTTTGAGTTTTGTAAAAAATTGTTGGGGGCAATTTTCATGGTGACTGGGAGGTCGTCTTTTTCTTTATTTTTGTTTGTCAAATGATCCGGGGTATGGTGAGATTTTTATACTTTAGGCTAATTAAAATCTTCATTTTGTTACTTTAGGCTAAGTTATCAAATTTGTTTTGGGGGTATTCGTGGTCTGAGTTGGGGAAATATTGTTGATCTTTGGGTTATTAGATAAGGGAGGGGTACGGTATTATGGTGATGTTTATTTTAGCTGTCAAGTTGGAGTGGTTTGCTTATTTTTGACCTGGAGGTTGTAAAGTTATAGTTAGAGATGTGCCTGGAGTTCTAGATTATTCGTCTAATTGATCTTAGTTTGAGTTAGAGAAAGTGGCGGATTGGATGAATCCTATTGGTCTATTTTGAACTAGAATTATTGCGTACTTGTGAGCATGTTATTTTGAAAAAATGAAATGAAAATTGTTACGGAGGTTTCAAGATTGTGAAGTATAAAATCTTAAAATTACTTTTTAAATTCTACTTTCTTTAATATTTTAGATTGGGGGATGAACATTTTGTAGTTTTTACCTGGTTGATTTCGGAGTCTTGTTGTTTTTCTATGTTCAGATTTGTCTATTTCTTCTTGGGGTATTATTTGTTCGGTCATTTTTCTATTTTTTCTTTGTTTTGGAGATTCTTTATGGTTTTGTGTATTGATTTTGGTGGCGGTTGGTTTTGTGTTTTGATTTTCGGTGGGGTTATCATTTTGTTCTGTGTTTTTCAGATGTGGTTCATTTTGAATGATTTTTAATCCTGTGAAAGAATATAATTGAGTTAATTCGCGGAGTGCGTATTCTTTTGGGTAATAAGGTAATAGGTTGTTTCGATGTTGAACGATTTCTTTTTTGTTTGAGTCGGTAATTTTATATGTGACATCAGAGGGTTTTGCAATTATTTGGTAGGGTCCTTTTCGGAGGGGTTGTAATTTTTTAGAAATTCCTTTTTGAGTATTAAAATTAGGTATTAAAACAAATGTTCCAATTTTTAAATCGGAAGCTGGTGTAAAACGTGAATTGATTTGGTCATTTATGTTTTGTCTTTGTAATAACTTTTTCGTTATTTTTTGGTAAATTTCATTGTGTTTCTTATCTCTATTTAAAATCCATTCGGTGTGTGTACCGGAGGCTAATTTAAGAATTTGTGGGTGATGAAAATGATCTTCATCGTGCGTATGTAATGGGAGGTTATAACAAATTGAGTCTTTAGTTGGTTGACAATAACCTTGTGCGTTTTTATGGGAATTTGCTGTAAACATTATTGGTTTGCGTGGCTTTTGGTTGAAAACCATTTCATATGGTGACATTCCTAAAGTTGTCGTGATTTGTGAATTATATGCTAAGGGAAATAATTTTACATCTGCTGACCATTCGGTATATTTTGTATCATTTCCGTTGATGATACATCTAAGATATTCTTGTAGTGAACGGTTCATACCTTCGACTAAGCCGTTTGTCCAAGGTGCATGAGATGTACGTGGTTTGTGTTTAATGTTGTATAAATGACATAGTGTTATTATTTCATTATTTATGAATTCTGTACCGTTGTCTGTAACTAAAATTTCTGGTAGTCCGAATTTTGCTATCCAGTGTTCATAGAGTGTTGTGTAAGCGTAATAAGCGTTACAATGTGGTACTGGGTTAAGTGCTACATAATGTGTAAATGCGTCAACAATTACCATAATGTAGGAGTTTCCTTCTGATGAGGGTGAAATTGGTCCTTTAGTATCAAATGAGATACGATGATTAAAGTACAAACTTTGTCCTTTAAAATCTTGTTTTTGTGCTATTTGTTTTTGATTTGGGTAAGGTTTATTCAGTTGACATACTATACAATCATTGCATAGTACTTTTATCCAAATTGGTGCATTTGGGAAGTAAAAATTTTGTATAAAATTTGAATATGTTTTTTCTGATCCAGAGTGTCCTTTAATATTTTGTGTATGTGAAATATTAAAAGCTATAAGAATCATACTTATAGGGAGACAGGGAACTGTAGATTCATTTAGGTTATACTCTAAAAGGTCTGTTTTTTCGTTAATTGTTGTGTTGTTAAATTTGCGAAAGTATCGGAGGAGTGTTTTGTTTCCTAGAATGGTTGAATCTGCTTTGATAGGTTTAGTTTTATATTTGTGCCATGATTTCAGTTGTCTAATTACTGGGTCAAGGTTTTGATATTGTTTCAGTGTTGAAATTGTAATTGTTTCTGTTGGGGGGAGAAAAATGTTTTCGATTTCTAATTTAGATAAGGGTATTGTATCAAGTGGGTCATGGAGGTCAAAAACTTGATTTATTGTGTATTTTGAATCATTTGTTTGTGGTCCTGATAAATTTATTTTATCAGTTAAATCTTCTTTTTCAATTAGTGGAAAATGGTCTTTTTTAGGTAGGTGTTGTTTTGTTCGTTTTTGTTGGGTGTTATTTTTTATCCATTGAGAATATGGGATTGGTTTGAAGGTTGATGTTCCAAGTAGATCAACTTCATAATGATTATTTTGACAATCTAAATAAAGTGGGAAATGTTGTAAATTATTTATTTGTGATTGTTCAATATCAGTTTTTACTGCATATTTGCATTCTAATCGAGGTGATGTTTCGTTTTCTGCAAGGTAGAATTTTATATTTTTGGGTATTTCAACTGTTGTTTTTCGTGTAAGTAATTCAGGTGGTGTATTTCGACTTAAGGTGTCTGGTAATGCAAGATTTTTTCCTGCAGTCCAAACTATATGTAAGTTTGGAAACTTCATTAGAATTAATTGAAATCTGTAAACTCGGTGGTTTGGTTTAGATTTTTGTGTAAAAAGAAAAATGATTGGTTTGTGGTCTGTGAATAAAACTGTGGGATGTTTTGATCCAAGTATCAGAAATTCATATTCTGTCAGTGTATATATTATGGCTGTACATTCTCTCATTAGAGTTGAGAGTCGTAGCTCTGCTTGAGTGAATAATCGAGAATTTGCTGATATGAGGTTCATTTTATTTGTTCCATTATGTGATTGTAATAGTGCTGCGCCGATGCCAAAGTTCGAAGCATCGCACATTGCATAAAATGGTTGATCAGGGTCTGGAATTGTGTTTGAAATTTGTTCAGTTAAAAGTTTCTTTATTTCTTCGAATCGTGCTTGATGTTCTGTATTCCATTCAAAGTTATTTTGTTGTCTAAGGATGTTATAAAATGGTCGTAGATATAACTGCATTTTATAAACATATTTACTTAAAAAGTTTAACATTCCAAGGAATTCTTGGATTTTCTTTTTATTTGTTGGTGGTTGAAGTTTTTGAATAGCGTCAATGCGTGATTTCAGTGGAGTGATTGTTTTTCTTTCTATGTTATGTCCTAAGAATTTAACTCTTGTCAAAAAGAAGTGTGATTTATCGGGGGCGGCCTTCAGATTTTCGTTCTGAAGTATTTGGTGATATTTTTCTAAAACGTTGAACATTTCGTCTTTTGTTTGTGATTGCATAAAAACATCGTCTAAATAGGTGATTGCGTTTTTCTTGAGTATTAGTGGTCTAAAAATTTTGCTCATAAAAGCTGAAAATGCTGCTGGTCCTATGGATATTCCATAGAATAAGCGGTTAAATTCATATTGTTGGTTTCCGATAACAAATTGTGTTAGACGTCGTGATTGTTCATCTAGTGGCATTTGATTGTATGCACTATTCATATCGGCGGTTGTAAAGTATTTGCCGTTTATTTTTGTTAAAATAACTTGTATTGGTTCAATGGGCCAATTACATTTTGATTCATCTATTAGTGAATTGAGGTATCTAGCGTCGAGAACGATTTTTAATGATTCTCCTTTAGCTAGAATGATAACGGGGTTGATGAATGTGTTGCCTTTTGGTTGTTCTTCTTTATTAACTGGTGATATAATGTTGTATTGTTCTAAAATATCGAGTAATCTGTTTACTTTATCATGTAAGTGAATTGGTACTTTACTTGCTCTCTGTTTTTTGAAAACTGCGTCTGGTTTTAACGGGAGATGTAGTGATGAACTGATTTTTCCAACATCGAATTTTGATGTTGCATAGACTGATGAATATTTAATTAGCTGTTTGGCTAATTTTTCGAATTCGTCTTGTGTTATTTGTGAATGTTGGAAATTAAACATTGTTAAAAATTTCTGTTGGTCTGCTGTGTAGTTACTTATGTTGAATGTAGGTTTGAAATATGGAGTTTTTGTGAAATAATCCGTATTTCTGTTTTCGTTACTTATTATATTATTTATAGATAATTCTTCATTAAGAATTGTAGATTGGCAAATATCTAGTAATTGGAGTATATTATTTACGCGATAGGCTTTTTCGTGTATTGGTGATATTGTAGCGTTGGTTTCACAATATCCTAAAAGTCCTAAAGGTAATGTTACTTGGTAAGGTGTGTTGTTATAAACATGTAAGGAAATAATATCTGAATTCGAATTTTTCAAATATTTTATTGAAGAGATTGTGATTTTGAAAAATTTATGAATAGGTTTGAATTCAAAATCTGACATATAAAATTTTTGTTTGTTTTGTTCTTTATCATATTGGTGAACTTGTTTGATTGAAAAATTATAGATGTTTCCTGATAGTGGTTTCAGGTGTTTTCTTTGTTGGTTAAATATCGGATAAAATTTTGAAAAGAATGGTGGTTGTTTTTTTAATCTTTGAAAAAATGTTAAGGATGTTTCTTTTGTTTTTGTATATTTATCTTTGATTAATATTTTACTATTTAGTATGTTAATTGTTGGTATATACTTCGAAATAAATGGTATTCCAATGATATTATATTTAATATCAGTGATATGAAATATTTGTTTAAATGGCTTATTTAAAATTTTGCTTTGCTCCATTGTTCTGGTAGGGAGGAGAAATAATTGGATTTTTCCGTAGTTTATCAATGTTGATCCTTGTGCTGTTGCTAACTTACTGGAGGTTTCGAGAGGTGTTAGCTTCGGATGTAAAGTTTTTGTTTCATTCCATGTGGGAATGTTTATTATGTTTGATTCTGCTCCTGAATCAATTAAAAAATCTATTTCAAGGTCTGGTGGTTGAAATTCTTTATTTCTTGGGCTTTCTAAGAGAAATGGTATTGTCCAAATTTTTTCTTTGGGTTGTTCTTTTTGTATATTTTGATAAATGTGGTTTGTATTCAAGCATTTTGTTTTGGTATTTTTATTGGTTTGATTTGTAGTGTTTATCTCATTTGTTTCTTGCGTCGTTGGTGTGGAATTTATGGGTGTAGTGTAATTATTTTGAAGAAATTCTGATTGATTTTCATATATATGTGATGGAAAGGGTTGTTCATATATGACAGATTCATAGTCATTTTCGACTTTTATCATATTGATAGCAAGAGTGTTTTCAGTATCACTTTCTGAATCTGATGATGTACAGTTTATTTGATTGAGTTGTAACGTATCAGTTACTGTGTCATCAATACCTGGAGGGTCTGATGTTATTTCTGGGTTAGCTTGTACTTGATTGATTTGTCTTTGATGTTTAGGTGTACTGCTTCTGTGACGATTATTAGAATTATTATAGTTAGTATTATTCCTATGTGGTGATTGGGAATAATTTCTATAACGATTATTATAACTTGGGTGTCGATTTTGTGAATTATTTCGCGATCTGTTTTGGTAATTATTGTTTGGTCTGTTATAGTTCGATCTATTATATGAGTTATTCCTTGATCGATTGTTCGGGTAATTCTGATTTCGATTGTTTGAATAACTTCTATTTCTATTATAGGAGTAGTTTCTATTCCTATTGTATGATGAATTTCGTGATTGGTTGTTTGGATAGTAGTTATTTCTTGATTGGGAATTAGATCTAGAAACAAATCGTTGTGTATTTGAATTTGATCTGGAGTAGTTATTTCTACTATTTGGTCTATTGTAGTGATTTTGTGATGAATTATACGTGTTTCTTCGTTCTGGTGATCTTCCTCTATAACTTGAGTTATATGGGGATTGATTTCTTGTATAATTTGTATTGTTCGGGAGTGGTTTTCCTGAACTGTTGTTGCTGTGAACTGTTTTGTTCGGTAGATTTTGATCTTTTTTCATGTATTGATAGAATGATTTATTTGGTTCTTTGTATTTTTGAGGTTAATTTTGACTATCTTGCTGTTTTTGTCTACATTCGGAAATACTATGTCCGTATCGGCGGCAATAATTACACCATTTTTTGAAAGATGGTTTGCCTTTAAAGTTCGGGTTCTTTTCGTAAATATTGAGTATTTCAGTGATTTTTTCGACGAGGTCTGTTTCTGATTCCTGTATATTATTAATATTAGTGGGAGTCGTTTCAATTCTGTTAACGTATTGTAATTTCAGATTTTCCGTTTCTTCTAGTTTCATCGTGATTTCTGCTTGTTCTAATTTGTCTACTAGTTTTCGAAAATCTAAATCGGGTTCTCGAATTGAAGAAGGATGGGATGCTCTCTTTTTTATTGCTATTTTCCTTAATTGTGGTGTTAAGGTCATCATTAAGATTTCTGTCATCTTTGTGTTTTTATAGTCATGTGTATTTAGTGAGTATGCTTTTCGAACTAGTGTTTCGATTCGTACTGCTATTTGCTTGATAGTTTCGTTTGGTAATCTGCGAATTTCATTACATAAAACTCTTTGTTGTTGTTTGTTTCTTTCGGAGTCAAACATTTTTGAAAATTCTTGTGTAAATCTTTTCCAGTTTGATTTTATTTCTAGAGGTAGTACTGAAAACCATTTTTGGGCTGCGCCATCTAAGGTTGTTTGTATCAACGCTGTGCGTCGATGTATCCAATTTTGATGTAGTGGCGTGTTAATTGGTTCAGGTCCTATATTTAAAATCAAATTTGCTGTTACTGCATTTAAGTAATCTTCTACAGAGTATTCAGGGTCTGTTCCTGTGAAGACCATTAAAGGTTTATTTGATGTTATCGATGATCCACCCATAAGGTATGGATTCATTGTCATTTGTAATGATTCTGCTGCATTTGGCATTTGAGAAAAATTTGAAAGTTGGTTTCTTGTTATTTCATGTTGTTGAAGATAATATGGGAGTGGTATTTCATTTTGCATTTGTGATGCTTGATACGAGTGTGCAGTCATTGGATTTTGTTGTTGAATTGGTTGAAAAGATTGTGTATTAATTAAATTTTGTTGTTGAATTGGTTGTTGATATTGTGCATCTATCGGTTGTGGAGAAAAATTCCTATGATTTGTACGTGTTTTCTGTATTCCTTGTCTACGATATTCTTGAGTATTTGGTGCAAATATATCTGGTTGTAAGAAATCATCATCTGAGGATAAATAATCCATTTGATAAGATGTTTGTTTTTTATTTTTATTTTGTTGAAAAAATGGGTAATTTTCACTGTGATCCTGTGGAGGATTTGGTTGAAAATTTTTGGAATTATATTGGGCCGTTGGGTTATCCCAGTTTCGAGGTTTTGTATATTGATTAAAATTCCTTTGTGGTTGATAATTTGTTTTTGATGGATGTGTATAATTATAATTATGGTCTGCAAAGTTGTTTCTAGTGAATGTTTTACGTGTTTTTGATGGTATTGTCATGGGTCTGTATGTTTGGTAATCCATATGTGAATATTTAGGAGCAACCGAAGGTTTAACGGTTGATTGTAAGGTTACCTGTGTTTGTGAAGGATTTGTATTTCTTGGTGTTATTAAATTTGGGCGTATTGGTGAAATACTTTGTTGTGTAGTTGTTGTGTGTACAATTTCTTCATTTATGAAGTGTGATGGTGTCTGGATATCTTGTTGAGTAAGATTCCTAGTTCCATTGAGGTTTTCGTTGTGTATGACTGTAGAGTTTAAACTATTATTTTGTGTATCGGGTAAAAATGTATTATAGTTTAATGGTGTTGCATCAATTGTTAATGGTATTACTCTTACATAATCTCTTATGTAAGATATTGTACCTATTGCTTGACTTGAGATTGATTGTGGAAAGCTTATAAATGCGGGATGAGACCATTCGGGGTCCCAAACATAATCTGATTGTTCTGTGATAGCGGTATCATCGTTCGAATTTTGGGGTCTAAAATTTTTTCTTGCTTGTGCAATTAAATCAATATTGTGTGTGAAATAATCTATTATGAACCATGCCAAAATTTTTTGTAAATCGTGTTTGGTATGTCGTGAAACGTCGTCTTTCGTGAAATTTTCTTTAATGATGTTTAAATAACTAGAGAGTAGTGTGATTTCATGTCGTACTTTCAAATGTTTGGATGTTTCTGTCGGTGAGACATTTGTTAGTGGGAGTTCATTTTCTAATATCGAAATATAACTATATATTATTGCGAAAACTTCATTGGTGAATATGGAGTTTGCTCTTTGTGAGTTATGGTATTGGATGCTTTTTATATATTCTGAAAAAACTTTTGAAAATTCTAAATCAAGATCGTCTGTTTGAATAGTATATGTTCTATTATTATGGTTTGGGGAAGTGAATTCTATAGAGTAGATTCCATACTGCTGTGTTATGTTGCATATATCTTTTAGATAGTGATCTATGATTTGTCTTTTGATTTTTACATCGGGGAACTCTGTTTTACATGGACTGATTCCGGGTTCAAATAAATTTACGAGTAAATTTTGACAAAATATGTGTTGTCCTCTATCAGTATCTGCGTCTACTATAAAAGGAAAGATTTCATCATCATCTGGAGTTTCGTCACCTGGGGTGTGCGTTGAACTCATTTTTTCGTTCGATGACTGTTAATATGTAATTATTAATGTGTCGAATTGGTTGATTCCAATTGTATAAATGTACTGGTTTGTGTTTGTACTGTTTTTTTATTCTTCTTTTTCCTCTTTGTGATGAATTTGAAGTTGTTTCTGAGTCAGAAAAATATAATTGATCGTGAAGTGGGTAATTTTTATCTATTGATTCTTTTAGTTTGTAAAGTTCGTCTAAACTGTTGGTTTCTGATTCTGAAAATGCGTTTCGATTTTTTGAAAATCTTCTTCGTGTTATTTGTCTTTGTTTAGTTATTATTTTTCTCTTTAGTGTTTGTCGTTTTGTTCGAATGTATCCAACTGTTTGTGTATGGGGTGTGATTACAAGGTCGTATTTTTTGTTATCTATTTCACAATTGTGTAAAATGATTGTTTGTTTATTTCCTAGGTTTTTAAATGACATAAGGTTTAGGATGACGGATGCAAAAGGTTGTTAAATGATTTCTATTTTCCTAAACTGTTAGTTTTACGATTTTTTGGTTAGCTTAACCTGGGTCTATTTGTTCAGGGTTGGAGAGAAAAGTATATCGATTCCGAAGAATGATTTTTACTTTCTCGTGACTAGTATAAGCTAAGGTGTTAACTTACTTAATCTTACTTAGGGGTAGTGATTGTGTTCAAGGGTTGGAGAATAGTAAATCGATCCACAAGGTTCAGGTATAATTAGAACGCGAGTAGTTCGTTAGATACTATTTTAAACTTACTAAGTCTAAGATTTATCCTGGGTCTGGTAAGAGGGGGGGTCAAGTGAAGGATGAATAACCGAAGTTCTTCACTGTTTATCCTAATTTGAATGATTAGTTTTGTTTAAAAATTTCTATTAGTCTTGGGTCTTTAGAAAGGGTTGGGTAGTGAATCGACGTTTGAGGTCGTTAGACACTAATTAAGTGGGTGGGGGAGAACAAAGTTGTTCTGTTTGATCCAAGGATAAGCCTTGATGATCAATTTTGAAATTTAATTAAGTAGAAAATGATTTAAGATCCAAGGATAAGCCTTGATGATCTGGTTTTAAAATTAAGTGACTTTAAGTTTTAATAAAATTTTAGATGTGTGTAAAGGAAAGATTTAGTGTTTTGATGATATTAGTGAGTTGATGATTGCTGTTATGTTTTAGATGATGAAGCTGGAACAACAAGATGATTTATGATTACTAACCATTTATTGTCATGCTACTAATTTTTATTTTTATTTTCCAATAAATATTTTTCAAACATGTTTTGTATAATACTGCAGAGTTTTAGGAAAACGATCTTAGATCTTTTTATCAATCGTTATTGTATAATATTAATTTTGTTTAGCGCCTGAAATGATTTTGAAGATTAACTTCAAGGTTTTATGTTTGCAAATGGAAATCTAAATTCATTGCAAGTAGTATTCGAAATATAAAAGTTTGTTCTGGCTTTTGCCGAACTATCATATAACTATACGGCAAGTTTCTACTTTGTCGTATGTCGTCTTTGGTTCGATGTCTTCTTCCAATTCCGGGTAGTTCTATTATGGTTCGGAATATTGGCTCTGATCTATTGAGTCGGAGAGACATTTCAATTAAATTATTGTCGTATAACATTTTGTAAATGTTTTTGTCTAATTTCTAATCTAATTTTGGTTAATTCTAATCTAGTAAGGTCTTGTTCGAGACTTATGGTCGCACCAGATGAGTTAGGACCGAAGTGTAACTCATAGAGTAATTTCGGATAGGGTACACCGTCTGCTCGTCACGCTATCTTATTTTCGGCCGGATAGATTCGTGCAACTTCTTAGTCTAATACCGATCCTAATCTTACTCTTATACTATCTAGTCTCAGGTTGTTTAACTAGTCTCTGCTAGGCTCAATAGATCTAGGGTATACTGGTTTATTGCGGCTGCTGAAGTGCTCGGGAGAGTCCAACTAATTTCTAAGTTAAATTCAAATCTCTCTGGTGCTGAAATTACAAGTAACTTCAGCACTTACAAATAAGTGGGTTGTTAGTTAGATGGATCATGATTGGTTAATATTAAATACTTTACATTGGTAAAACATTTAATTTATCCAATCATAAAATGTAGTTTAGATCAGGTTTCAATAACGATACGATGTTCAGTGGGTTTTCCAACCACTTTTTTTTCAGCTGCTTATGCCATGATGTTGGTTTGGAAAACTAAATTAATACAATGTTCCATCTATATGATCTAGCGACCTTAATTTAACTGCACCTTTTGTTTTAGTTCAGACAAACTAGATGTGATCGCAAGTTCATTTTCAAGCGGCAGGTCTTCGGACAGCAGACTTAAGCTCAAGGATTTAGATTAAATTTATTTACATAGCCTTATGTCAGAACATTACTAACTTCTCATCTGACTAATGTCTTTCAGGTTCAAATCGAGGCCTCCCGGGTCGAGATCCCGCTCAAAAACCGCTCAAGATATGAGCGGTTTGAGCGGTTTTTCAGCAAGATTTCAGCGGTTTGAGCGGTTTGAGCGGTTTGGGCGGTTAGGGCGGTTTTTTTTGGAAAAACCGCTCAAACCGCTCAAATCTTGCTTAACAAACCGCTCAAAAACCGCTCATTTCTTGCGGTGATTTTTGAACGGTTTTTCAAGCAAGATTTGAGCGGTTTTCGAGCGGCTTTTGAGCGGTCTTATAAAGAAAACCGATTAAAACCAACAAAAAAGCCTGGAAAGGTAATGTGACCCCGGGGTGACATCCCTAAACCGAAAATGCTCGAGCAAAATAACCACTAGAAAATATGTAAGATTTGAGCGGTTTGAGCGGTTTTTTTAGACAATTACGCTCAAAATCTTGCTTCAAAATGAGCGGTTTGAGCGGTTTTTGAACGGTTTAACTAAAAAAAACCGCTCAAACCGCTCAAATCTTGCGCGGTTTTTGAGCGGTTTTTTTAGTTAAACCGTTCAAAAACCGCTCAAACCGCTCATTTTGAAGCAAGATTTTGAGCGTAATTGTCTAAAAAAACCGCTCAAACTGCTCAAATCTTACATATTTACATAAAATTTTATTGCATCAATTATTATTCCGACTTTTGATACAAAAGTAACGGAATATTTGTGCTCGGGGTGGGTTTTTTTTTCTTCAGACAAATTTCGACTTTTCAACTAGCCATTTCTGACGGAATTTTTTTACATCATTCGAAAGGTATTGCTGTCCTGAGCTCAAATTTGAAAAGATATTTCACCTGTAACCATTTTTCGTAAAGTTACGGGGCTTAAAGATTGCCATTTTGGCCAATTTGGGACAATTAACGCGTGATATATTTCGCGCTATTAACGCGTAAGCGGAGATTTAATCCGTCTTAGAAATCGTTCCAAATTGTTTGAAAGAAGCTTATTTGCCATAATTGATTTGTTCCAATGAGCAAAATCTATTCATTTGTATGTTAAATGGCGTGTGAGGGGATGATTTCATAATAAAATTTCAAATTTTAGAAAATATTTTTCCTTACATTTTATTACATTTAACTTTTTTTTATGTTTCTACAGCTTCATAAACCTTAAAATGCAGTCGGAACATTCAAGGCTTCGCCCTGATACGAGCAGTCTTTTTTTTTACAATATCTTTTCATGATTCAGCTCGTTTTATAATCCAGTGTAACTCACAAGATATCCAGATCAAAAGTCTATTGAACGGCCTTGTCTTTTGAATTGTTTTTGCCCATACTAGCATTTTGCCAATTTTCAGTGTTTTGCACAGATCCGAAAGATTTTCTCCTGTTGGAAAAAAACTAAAACTATCGGCTGCGTTGTGGTTTTTTGGTCCAGCTAAGTGAGATCAACGTGTAAGAATGATACTGCTAGCTTGATTCTCCACTTTTTGTGACAGTGGTCAAGGATGGTTGCGTTGAATTCATTGTGTAGTTAGACAAAAGACTGTGATGATTTGGAAGATTTGAAAGGAGAAAAGTTCGTTTAGAGTCAAGAAATAAATCTATATTCTAGTTTTATTCTTTAACAGGCAGTTGCTTTGAAATGTCCAATGGCGTTTAGCTAGCAACATTTGATAAACAATGGTTTTTGGCTCAAAAACAATGGTTTTTGGCTCATACAGTTGCCGTTTTTTCAGTTCTGTTTAAAGCTTGACTTGGTTTATCTAGGTTAAGTCTTGTTTTTGCTCTGATCATGAGTGTTGTGCTCCACACTTTCAGTGCAAAGTTCGCTGCTCTGATTTTTTTCGACCCATTTGCTGACTGAATGTCGAAGATAGCACCCTGGATTACTAGTGTGAGCTCCTTCCTTTTTTCTCTGGCTTGGAAAATTGTAGGTTGTGGTACAGTACTGTTTTGACTCAAATAAGAAGAAGAATTTATATAAAACCACGGTTTCAAGGTTTTCAATTCAGCAGATGCCACTGATCAAACTATATGATAAACTGTGGTTTTATTTGTCCTAATTCTGTTTTTTTTGTCGGTTGGTAGTATCCGTCGAACTTCTGCGTCTAAATCCTTCAGTTGAGAAAAATGTGAAATATTACAATGGACTCACGTAAAAACGTAACTTGTGGATGGTATCAAGAAATCAACTGATAAAGAGAAATTTCTTCAGTTTGGGAGGTGCATTACACACTAATACCAGAAGAACATCGTAGAAGGCGCAGTTCATTGAATTTTTAGAAGCATTTCAATTCGGATTGAGCATGAGGAGGCAATATAAGTGAAGTGAAAACCGTTGGTTAGCAAATAATTGACAGAAGTTTGAACCGATAAGATTGCTTTGAGGAAACTGAATAAAATGTTCAGCGATATAGTCAAAAAGAGCCCAGCAAAGGTAAAATCAAAAGTTGATGATTATCAGATACCATATTCATACTGGTGATGCAAAACGTTCAAACCATGTCAGAGCTTCTCAAATAAGGTACGGAACAATACGCAGCGAAATTAGTTGTAGTCAAGGCCAGAAACCTGAAAACCAAAAGTGGTCCACAAGATCCCATGTTGACGATGAAACTTCACCTATGTTGGTTTGATCGCTTCGACTTCTTAACTTAACTCGAATTACTAGAATATATGTACTTTGATCGAAAGAACCCACCCGTAAGGTAACATCTAAGGAAATGTAGAAATGAGAGAACGAGAGCAGGACTGTCATAGGAGGTTATAGACCAAGCTAAGACCAACTTGATTTTTTTGACATTAGAAGCGCTTCACATCTGGCAGATTAGACCGAAAAAAGAACGGGAGATGTGTTCAGCAGCAAGAAAAAAAATCCTCATTTTTTGTTGTGAAGCAAATTTCCGTAAAAACAAACATATAAAAAAATTTCGAAATAAAAACTGACTAGTTTCAATATGAGAAAATAAAATTACTTGAAAAATTGAAGCAAAGAATAAATGAAACAAAACTGAAATGAAGTTTGAAATCTCAAACAAACGAATTAGGATCGGAACAAGTCGAAAGTTTATGAAATTGAACAAAAACTTAAATTTCTCAGGTATCAACTTTCAACATATAATGATTATAAAAATTTGGTCCTAATTTTAAATTTGCGAAGGTATGTTTGGTTGTGTGTTTTTGCTTTCAAACAAGTCTCATAATTTTTATATTCGATGATCAATTTGTAAACATTTTTTAAAAATTTTTTAAATGGATGATGCAAAAATATGCGAAAACGTTCGTAATCTACCTGTTTAAGTCTTTCCATCTTTCCGTATTCTCCTGGCTCAGTAGGAAACTGTAAGGCGCCTCGAGGACTACTCCGAAATTGGCCCTCCAACTTCTATTTTATCAGTACTGTATCTTATAAACACATTAATTCCCTATTCCATCCGACTGTTTCTGTTCTTGTTGTTTGAAACAGTTCTCGTATGTCAGCATGCAATACCAGATTTTTCAGCAATGTGTTCTTAATCGGGTTCCGACATGTTATCACATTTTAAGTGATACCAATTCCAGTAAGCTTAGCATTCAACTCTCTTCTTTCTATAACACTCTTCTTTGACATCAAGAGCAGACTCCACTTCGAAACTTATGTTAGTGACGTCAATTTCCGTTTTCCTTTCATTAAAACAGACAAGTTTTCCTTAATTGTCTCTTAAAATCACTGTAATAAAAGTTTTTTTTCTGAGAGTTTCACACAGATCAAATCATGGCAAACCGTACGCCATATTATCAGAAATGCTTGCAAAATCGACAGGTTTTGAAAAAGTAACAAGGATAGCCGGTTAACTTGCAAATAGCTTAGAATGTTCCAACCATAGATTGAAAAAACAACAAATTTTTTTTTCATATTAGAAACGTTTGTTTCTAGAAAAGTTTGATAAAAGCTATACAAAAAGTTAGAGACTAAACATAATCGACTGTCTTAGTACAAAAAGCAAATTGAAAAAAAAACAACTTAAAATAACGAAATGTTTTTGGAAGATGATCTAGATTGCAATGCACTGGTTGCAAGAAAAACATCAGTTCAGAGCCGAATCTTAGATTTATGTCTGTTTCGACATACGAGAGCGAGATAACTTTACAATTTGATTGGTGAAATGAGAGACCCTTTCAAATTGAACTATCCATAAAGCATCCACATCTTCTTGAATTAATCGAGATTCATGAAATTGAAATGGCAGGTCATCGGCAAAAAGAAAATAAGAACCGTGCTGAACAACATTGGTCATGTCAGTAACAAAAAGATGAAAAGTATGGGGCCCAGAACACTTCCTTGTGGAACACCCAAGAAAACTGGTAACAATGAGGAGAAATTTTTCTAATTTAATTTTTTGAAACCTGTTGAAAAGGCAAGAATCTAGAAATCTCTGAAAACCTGGGCAGAGGCCATTTGACTCAAATTTAGACAGATGCAGATGATAGGGGACAGAATTGAAAGCTTTCCGGCCGGCAAAAAAGTCGGATAGAGTAGAAGATTCGAATCGCGAGAATAATAAACTTGATCCAGATAAGAAATCAAATGATTATCAGATACAACATTCAAACTGAACAGTATTTTTTTTTTAAATTTAGAGTCATTTGTTTCCAGGATGATTCGATAAGGGCTATACAAAAAATTAGAGACTATATACTCGACTGTCTTAGTACAAAAAGCAAATCGAAAAAAAGTTATTAAAATAATGAAAAGTTTTTGGAAGATGATCTAGATTGTGAGGCACTGGTTGCAAAATTATACTGCACATCCAGACGTCCGCTTTAAAATTTCCATAGGAGCAGTCGATCGTTTTCCACTAGTTGAAAACACAGAGGTAGATACGAGTAGGTCTTTAGGGCTGAGACACAATCATGATCTGAACAAATCCATTTAAAGACACGCATTTGAAATTTTTCTAATTTATTCAGAGAAGATATCGAAGGCGACAAAACAGGAGATCCATACAGTAGAATAGAAACTATTAGTGAGTGGTATAACAACTTGTTTCATTGGTTTGCAATAGAAAAAGGAATGTTTTGGCGTATAAAGTTTAAAATTTTGGTGCATTTGGCAACTGTTTTCTTAGAACGAAATTTCCAATCTAGATTGTGCGAGACCGTAAACCCAGGATCTTTGATAGTTTCGAAAAAAATCTTAGGTTTATGTCTGAATCTAGATGCGAGAACGAAATAATTTTACATTTTGATGGGTGAAATGAGAGACCGTTTCAAAATGACCTATCAATAAAGGCATTCACATCTTCTTGAATTAATGGAAATTCAAGAAATTGAAATGTCAGATCGTCGGCAAAAAGAAAGTAAGACCCGTGTTGAACAGCATCGGTCAGGTCATTAATAAAAACGATGAAAAGTATGGGGCCCCGAAAACTTCCTGGTGTAACACCCGAGAAAACTGGTAACAATGAGGAGAAACTTTCTCTAACTTTAATACACTGAAACATGTTGAAAAGGCAAGAATCTAGAATTCTCATAAAAACGGGGCAGAAGCCACATGACTTAAGTATAGACCGGGGTGGAATCAAAAGCTTTCCGCACTTCAAAGTAGACGGATAGAGAAGGAAGATTCGATTCATGGGAATCATAAACTTGATCCAGATAAGATAACATTTGAGTGACTGGGCTGCGGACCTTTATGAAGCCATGTTTCTCTTTTTTGATCAATTTACTAACTCATTTTCGATAAATTTGAACATAATTCTTTCAAGTATAAGCAAAAACTTGGAAGTTTTACAAATTGGACGGTAGTGTTCAACATGCGAAAGCGAGCCACATTTGTGTAAAGGGCTGATGTGCAAAATTTTCCAGATATCAGTCCAAATTTGCCTAGTCGGGATATGCATAAACAGTTCACAGACAAGTGGAGCCAGTAACCTAGATGCACTGTGAACAACAAAGGAAGGAAGTTGGTTGGAACCCATTGAATTGGTGTCATCGCAATTCTAAAGCATGGCTTCAACATCAAAAAGAGATGGATCAAATCAGCAATAATGATTGTAGCTGCAAAGTTTGACATTTACTTCATAACAAAATTGCTGTTTTGGGTAAAAATAGAGGTAAAGTAGAAGTTGAACGTATTAGGGATATCACCGTCACTGGTAAACGGTTGATTATTGTGATACATCAAAGAGGGAATGGGGTTAGAAAAACTACGAGAATTATAAGCTGAGGAAGATATATCAAAATTTTCTACGAATACTTGTTTTTCTGGGTAAATTGAAGCGATTAATTTTTGTACGATTTTTTTTGCTTCCGTGCGAGCTGCAAAGATCAAAATAATCACATTAAGCGCAAATTAGTATCTGTCTGATTCATCCGATGAATAATGTGTGACGAGTAAAATATGGGAAGGTTACGTCTACGGGCTCGTTGTCAAAGAACTTGTAAGCTTTATGAGTCGGTGAATCAATAACTACGAAAAACAGAGCTTGCTGGTATCTTTAAGGACCGATAACTTTTGAGGATGGTTGCTGATAACCGTTTCCCAATTAATTCCCGGAAAATTGAAATCATCTTTAAGAAAAGTAGAGAACTGCAAACTTGGATTATCCAGAGAAATTGCCGAGAAATTTTCTGATTCATGTAAGCATTAGATATTTTGAGAGATAACGGTGTGGTAGTTTGACGAAAAGGGCGGCTTGTAGAATAAAATATAAAGTTTCAGGTCATCATCAAGAAGGGAATAAGAGACAGAAAAAGTAAGTTGTTTGATAGGAACATCCACAATAGTTTACAAAATTTAGTTGGATTCTGCTATTAGAACAGCTCCATATTGGCCCTTGGGCCTATCTGAACGAGTACTGAGAGTGATTGTAGAACCGAGACAAATTTTAGAATCAGAAAAACCCTCGTGAAGCCACGTCTCATAAGAAAGGCTAAGACAATAGAATTCATAGAGAGAAACGTTGACAGTTGGTGACTTTAAATAGACTGCAGATCGATAGGCAATTCAACAGCAGACAGTTCCCTTCTGCTAGTCAGGAACCACTAACATTTACAACTATCCCTTTGTAATAGACTTTCAAATTCTTTATCCGAAAGTCTTCTTTGGACTTACCTTTCTCCCTAATCATGTACTATCTGTTTGACGGTATTTCTTTTTCCGATTGGTGTTTTTTGGAAGACAGAAGACTTTTGATGTTAACGGCGCTTTCAAAGCTCTGAAGATGATGGCAACGAGCAAAGCACTTCTGCGGAAAGAGAGGATTTGAAGTTGTTATAAGTATGGGACGGCATGTTCGTTTCTCTTTGTTTTCAGGGCTTAGGCTTTTGCGCAATCTACGAATTTCAGATATGTTACTGACGCCATTTAATCCCATATGATTAAAAAGTTTGTTCACTTTGTCGGCTTCTTTCTCGATTTGTTTTAGTAAGTATCTTCAGTCTCATTTGAACCGGTAATAACCAATTTCCTTGCGTTTTGCGAGTATTTGCCTGCAACCACATCGCTAAAGGATGGGACAGAATCTGAAACCGCTTTTGTGATTTTCTCTCCCAGTACTTCAGGAATTGTATCTTTTATAAGTTTAGGCATTAGTTCAGATACAGAAGAAGAAACCTTGTTGAAAGATTCAAAGGTTGAATTCAACTTAGCTTAATTGTTCTTTGAAGGTAGAAAGATGTTGTACTGTTGATCCATACAGGAGTCGCAGCACCACAAGCAGTTCCGTTTTGTTGTGCCAGTCGGTCATATTTGGAAGTTTGACCTAGAGCAACGCAAAAGACATGATTTTGGGGTGAAATGGAATTTTTCAAATATTGGAATTGAGCATGTCATGCTCAAGTTTCTCGCAACACCTAAAAATATCAGAAAAATAAGATCAGAAGAGTCGAACTACAATCGCAGGAAAGTATTCAAAAATAACAGCGGGAAATTGCTATTCGCAGTTTCCGATACATAATTCGAACGAGAGTAGAGCTGACTTATTCGAAACAGAAGGCAGAGTGATCGCGAGTAAAGAAGAGATATATTAGAAGTGGACCAGAGTAAACCTTCGGTGGAAAGGTGGACAACCGAAGTCTCCCAATGGTCCAGAACCAAAACTTGTCTCTTGAGTTAAGACTCACTTATTCAAAACTTCTTGAGTTAAACTTGATTACCCCATTAATGCTAGAGTTACTTATTAATTTAGTTACTCAATTCTGGAGATCGTGCTGGTATGTGAGTACCCAATTTAAATTTCTTGAGTGTGTTTTTTATTGTTAAGCTGAGTTAGGGAGAGTTTTTAGGTTGATCCATCTGAAATGGATCAAAGGTCCACTGTCTAATAAAAAGAAACTATACGTAAGGTTCTGACCCTGTTTTTAACGGCATTCGCGTGTTTTAGGTATTTTGAGACCTAAGTATGGGGAAGTTCTTATTTTCTAGAGTGGGGGGTATTTTGGTAGTGGCCTTTAAGATGTAGCAATAGTTCTAGTCTCATGTCGCAAGTGAACCGTATTGGCTCCGACCGGTTGAGGTAGACAAACACAGGAGATAATGTCCCTGACTCTTGAGCCAATGGTTATAGGGCCTATTTTTCTTTAAACTCATATGTGACTTAATTAGGCGACTGTTACATAGTGTTTTTATGGCACTCCTGGGTGTTTTTACGACATCAAGACTACGGGATCAAACCCATTTGACACAGCTCCGGGCTACATGCCCATTCTAGAGTACGGGTGGTACGGTTCAACGGGAGCGTATTCACCTTCTGGTTGTACCGTGATAGCTTTTTAAGATAGAGGTTGGCGGTTGCAAATTGTAAAAAGGGGAGACACATTATAGTAAGTATACAATCGATATCGTCAATTTAGTTACATTAGTAGACCCAGAGTCTGGAACGATCCATCTTTAGACTGAGAACAAGAGTTGCAACGCGAGGATATCCAAATTTAAGATCGAATTAAGGTAGGTAACCTGGTCGGATTGGTTGGTGGTATCGGAAATAGCCCGTTTTTGGAACCCGAAAGGAGAATGACCCATAAGATCGTTAGTAGGGGGGAGGAAGTTGCATGACAACCAGGTACAAGACATTTTTTTAAAAGAAAGACGACATTGGTCGCCTTTGAATTTTGGGTGTTCTAGTCCTTCTGTTTTTTGATCATTTTTTTCCACTTAGATTTTTTAAGTTTTCGGATCTAATTTTATTGGCTTTTAACGAATTTGAGATCATAAGACACTTACTAACAAGCCGTGTTTCGACTTGCATCGGATTAATAAAGGGAAGTTAATTTCAGGGGGGTTAGTAGGTAGAACTTTCGATTTGTAGGATTGGGTTTTGGGGGGACTTTTTAATACTAGAGCTCAAGAGGTGGTACTGGGGACAGTGATCTAAGTTTCCCAACTCTCAGGAACAAGAGATCCGGCTGTCCAAACACCAAGGAAAAACAAGAGATCCGACTGTCCAAAAACCGAGGAACAACAGATCCGACTGTCCCAACACTTGAGGGGTCTTGGGACAGTGCGAGGTCTCCCAACACTGGTGCGAGGGGTCTGTCTTGGGACAGTACGAAGTGTCCCAACACTTGAGCGAGAGGTCCTGGGACAGTGCGAAATGTCCCAACACTTGAGCAAAGGGTCCTAGGAGGGTTAATAAAAGTCCTGGGACAGTACGAAGTGTCCCAACACACGAGCGAAGTCTCCTAGGAGGGTTCAAAAAAGTCCTGGGACAGGAACCAAGTGTCCCAACACTTGAGCGAAGGGTCCTAGGAGGGTTTAGAAAAGTCCTGGGACAGAAACGAAGCGTCCCAACACTCGAGCAAAGGGACCTGGGACAGTAACGAAGTGTCCTAACACTTGAGCAATGGTCCTAGGAGGGTTCAGAAAAGTCCTGGGTTAGTAACAAAGTGTCCCAACACTTGAGCGAAGGGTCCTAAGGACTGAAACTGATTTAGATTCAAAACTGACTAATTCGACAGATGTTAGCTTTTAATACACTAAAAAAATTTCTTTTTTCATATAATTACAAACGGATTCTGCAATAGGGACTTGTAAATATTAAAATTGTAAATAAAGAAAATTGTATAAAAAATCATGAAACGAAATAGGGTATCGATAACCGAAAGAAAAACAACCGGAACAAAACATAATCAAACCTCGTTGCAACGGAAAGCAACACTATCAAATCCGAAAGTAATGAAAAATTTCAGTAAACATGGTCAATACAAGAAGCACAAAGGAGCATAAGGCCGAGAAGAAAGCAGTAAAGGAACCAACTGTACTGGCCAGAGAAACAGATTTTGAGACACCAGATCAGAGTTTTGACGGGGTGGAAAGAAATACGACGGAATCAACACCAATGCCAAATGCAGAAGAACAAGAAAAGAAAACGATAGAGTTCTCACCAATTGACATTGTAGAAGACAAAACAAGCAACATGCCGGAAACAATAAAAGACGATTCTCAAACAAAAAGAACGTCGTTCAAAGAGAGGATTGCAGCAATTGTCGGAATGAAACCAAGAGAGAAAGAAGAGGTGATACCAACGACCGAGAAAAGCAAAACACTTGGAACGGTTTCCGCAATAACAACAGAGGCCAAACAAGACGAGGAGCAGGTCACACATGGAGCAACGGCTAACCAAAAAAAAACAATTTCGCTTGAGCTGGGCGACTTGATGGCAAAGTTGGAGCAAATCGACAAGAAACTGAAGAACAGCGAGGAGGATCGCCAAGAGCTAAAAAAGGAAATACGATAAAACAAGAATGAGAACCTAGACAACTGCTTCAACCTGGCAAGGGCGACGGAAGAAAAGCTACAGCAGATGTCAGACAAGGTAGAAGCTACCGACAAAGAGCGAGAGAAACATATCAAGAAGGATATGGAAGAAACGAAGCAACGGTACGACACAGTGAATGACAAGTTGTGGAATCTAGAGAACAGAATGGACACAACGAGCAAAGACCAAGCTGAAAGTTTTTGTGCCACACAGTCTAAACTAGATGCTCTCTTGAGAAACTCTATAGCACAGGACAAACTGGTAGCAGACAGACCACAAGGCACCAAAGTCGACTTTATAGAACTGCAACGGAATAAACGGGAGTCTACACCGTTACCCCAGATTGCAACGAGCACAGGGGCAGCGGGGTCTAAGACCATTATGGTGGGTGGAACCTCAAACTCGACGAATGTACCAGGGGACTCCAGCACACACGCTAATGTAGCACTTGACGCTATGGCATGGGCGAGCACCTGGGAAATTATGAACAGGACTCTTGAAGCGTTCGCAACAAGGAACACAGACTCAAGTGACAGAGGAAGTGGTAAATCGAGAAAGACCTTCAAGAAACCCAAAGAATTCAAGGATGACTCGGATGGCTGCATTGACACTGGTTAGAAGTCATGAGACTACATTTAGAACAAGACAACTCGAATGACGAAAGGCAGGCCTGCTCAGCGATACTGAGCAATCTGGAGGGCACAGCGTTAAAATGCGCAATAGCGAAGAAAGAGGAGGAGCGCGATACGGTGGACAAAATCTTCGAACCAATTCGGATCAGGAATGAAGGGTCACCAAGCGATGATGAGGTTTGAAAAAAGAAAACAGAGGGACGACGAGTCAACCGATCGATTCCTGGATGATCTTGAGAGCTTGAGAAGAAGGAGTGATCCGGAAGAATTGACAAACAGAAGAAATTTCAGCATCGACTCGAAGTTTATCGATGGTGTGAAGAGTGACGACTTGAGAACGATGTTGGCGACGTATTATACACTATCATAGGATAATGCACCAACCCCAGAGGAGATGAGACAAAAGTCTAGAGACTACATGTCGATGAAACCAAAAAAGTACTCGTAGGTCGTCATGGTACATACCTAGAGACGACATGGATAAACGTAGGTCATGCGCAATTTGTGGATCAGCGGACCATCATGTTGCTGACTGCACGACGTACAAACAAGGCATGAAAAGCCTGGGATACGCGCCAGATGAAGAAGATTGGAGCCAAACGGAAGAACATGAATTTCATAGTGGCTTAATAATCAAGATAAGCGCGAGGTGCTTCTTCTGTAGTCAAGAGGGCCATTTGGGAGGCGGCGAAGAATCAAAATTGTCCCAAACACAAACTAGCACTGGCTGCGGTACAAAATACGATTAATAGACGAGCCGAAATTGACTTGAAGAACACGGAGTCAGCGAGTGGTGAACTATCAACAAAGACGGTGAAAGCCGTAACGCAAGTCAAAGCTGCCACGGAGACTGAGACCAGGAATTCACTGAGAATAAACTATGAGAAAGCAGCTGCAGAGGCTGAAGCAGGAGATAGAGAAGCAGAGATTGAACGAGACACTCTGCAAGACAAGGCCAGTGTCAGAAGCCGGAGAGAACGCAATGAACAGTGGTAATTGCAACACTCTAAAAGTGGTGACGGGAAAACCATTCGGCGTAACGAAAATTGGAGTGAGAATTAAGTCAATAATCACAGTGGGCGGTCACGAAGTAACAAGAAACCTGAGTGAACCGAGTGACCAGAAGATAATGCACATTGATGTGTACGCAGATTACATGAGTGCAATAAGCCCGAAAATACCTTCTAGAGCCTTGAGGGCACTACTCACAAGAGGTGGCAGCAAATCAGTGCGCATCGACAACAGATACACGGAAGCCTATGGTCCACATGAGGTAATGCTGAATATAGATGAATTAAACTTCTAGACGAAAATCTTGATCACGTGTGACGAAGATCTAGCCGGACAAATCTACGTGGGTAGAGAAGAATTAAAAGTGAGATCGATGGGACACTGTGCTATATTAGAAGAGGATGCAATGCAAATCGGGACGGAGGCAGATGTATCTGCTCAAGTACTAGACATAAGCGGAAAGAAGACTCAACTACGTGGATTATTGGACGCAGGAGCGGTCTTGAGCGTCATACCAATCAAAACATGGAAGATAATGGGCTTCGACAGAGATGATTTGATAGACTCGAGAATACGGCTGGGCTGTCAGCAGCGAACAAGGGGGCGCTGAGGGCACTAGACAGAACACCAAATGATAGCCCTAAACTTGGGGGAACGCAATTTGTGGATGAGCTTTCTCGTGGTGGAGAAACTAGATGAGTCTGACCAAATCATTTTAGGCAGAGATTTCATCAGGAATTTCGACGTAACAATTGATCTTAACAATGCGATGTTCAGGATTCGGAACCCGGAAAATAAGTACGTAATTGAACCGTAAATTTGATATGGATAATGAAATTAAGGCTCCAGTATTCTTGAGTAGGAGGGTAAGGCTGAAAGCAAACGAAGCGGCAAAAGTAAGTTTGCGGATGAAAAACTATAATGAACTAAGTGACAATAAACAAGTATGAATAGTCCCAAATCCGAATAGTCAAAATGTTGCTATTTTAGGAAGATCCTTCTCGAAATCCAAGAGTGGCCTCTGCGTCAGTGTCTTGTTGAATACTCAAGATATACCAATCTGGAGAAGGAAACTGGGATATGCTCTACCTGAGAAAACTCAATACGAAATTACTGAAAATGCGAAAAAAAATATAGTTCTTGATTGCCCGAATCATAGGGATAAGATTTGTATCTTGAGAAGATTGAAGAAAATAAAATATTCATCAGGTCTTGTGAAATCGTTTAAGTCAGAGACAGACGATGGACTTTCGAACTGTTCGAGTTTTCCGGAAAGACCCACACTAGAGGAATTAAAAGTGGATAAACCGGTTTTTACCAGAGATAGAGCACTCGAAGAGTAAGGTGACGGACGAACAGCTCGAAGCCATCAATGATGTACTAGATCGGAACCAGGACGTTTTTTTGAAACATAAGGCATACATTGGATGTTGTAACTTCTTTGAACATTAAACAGAGCTTGAGGAGTCGGCGGTACCACACAGGGAGGGGGCGAGGCGTATGACCCCTAACAAATCGGATGCATGTAAAAAAGAGATAGAAACTCTACCAGAGTATGATATCATAGAACTATCCAAATCACCGTGGGCGTGTGGAGTAGTGATGTCTAAGAAGAAAGGAGACCAACTAAGGTTTTGTTGTGACTTTCGGTATCTGAACTCCGTCCATATCTAGGATTGATAGGAGCCTTTCAAAATTAAGGGATGCAAAGTTTTTCACAACCCATGATTTAGGGTCGGCTTTTTGGCGGGTACCACTGAGGAAGCAGGACAGGGACAAGAGCTGGGGCTGTTTCAATGAAAGAGGATGCCCTTCGGCCTTTGCAATGACACGGCTACGTTTCAACGATTGATGGCACATGCATTGACAAGTTTAACGAAAAAATATGGCAACCTGGTGATGATGTGTTGCGTGGATGAGGTGGTAATAGCGACACTTACTATAGAGGGCCACATCGAGCGGCTAGACGAAGTGTTTGCTTGCACGAAAAGGGCAGGACTAAAACGCAAGCCATCGAAGAGCGAGATTCTCAAGGACTCGATTAATTACCTGGGGAGGATGGTGAATAAACATGGCATTAGACCAGACCCAGACTGTAGAAGCGGTGCTGACTTGGAAATCACCGAAAACGGAGCATCAATTAATAAGCTTCTTGGGTTTTGCGAACTATTACAGGGAATTCATCAAGGACTATGCGAACAAAGTATACCCGATGCAACAACTCATGAGGCACAAAGGCAAGAAATTCACGTGGAATAACGCGGCAGAGTAATCATTTCAAAGAATAAAAAAAGAGTTGCGTGAAGCACCTGTGCTAGCTATGCCAACGGAAAAAAAACTGTACGTGCTGGGTACGGATGCGTCAGTGGTAGCGATCTCTGGCATACTCCATCAAGAGCAGGAATGGAACGAAAATTACGATAGCGTACGATAGCGTAGAGGAAAGTCTTGAGTGATACAGAGACGAAGTACGGGGCACCCAAAGCAGAAACGTTTGCGGTAGTCACCTTTGTAGAGAAATACAGGGCGTACCTAGGTAGAGAAACGTTCAAGTTACGGGTCGACAATAGAGCACTCAGTTGGCTGAAGACGTACTCAGTGGATCAGAGCTACATTGGGAGAATTGATAGTTCGCTTGGATGGCTATAACATGATCATTGAACACAGAACAAGGGATAAACATGAAAATGCCAATAGCTTGAGTAAGAAGACGAAATTCTACGAGAGACAGGAGTAAAGGGAGGCGGACAGGCCAGAAATCAAAGATAGCTTCTCTTTTGTCGACAAGTAGACGTACGACATCCTTCCACTCACGAGGTGGCTCGACAAGTCAGGGAAACCAATAGAGGACCATCCCGAGCTACCAGCGGAGCATCAAGAGAAGACACTTATGAAGAGAAATCTAGGGATGCCAATGAAGTAATGCTCAAGTCGAAAACAGTGAGGGAAACAAAAGGCAAAAGGCTACGATCTCGATGAAGTAGAGACAGGAAGGGTTAAGATAGGTGAGGACTTGAGCAGATTACTTGAGAAGCTAGCAGACGATAAACCCGTAGTTCGTAGCAATAACAAAGACGGACCAGAGGTCACAATACTGAGAAGAAGAGAAGCAGGTCGTGGCGAGGACTCGTTGAAAGAAAAGCAACCTGATGACAAGGAAATTGAGCAGACATTGGTTGAGAAAATCCCAGAAAAATACTGAGGCGGACTACGTTTCGAAAGAAAAAAGTGTCATTCATGGAGGAACCCGAACACCTTGGACTTGGTCAAGAGTCCGGGGAAAGGCCGACATCAGAAGAAGACGCTGAAGGAGAGAAATTGTCCGGGGAGTCCGACGAATGGGATGAAGACTCAGAGAAAAGTGGCGATGGCCAAGATAGTCTTTGCATGATACTGACAGAAGAAAAAATTAGGCACCGCGACAGGGAACTACAAACTGACCCTTCCTCAGGAACGTACAATCTAGATCAAAAGGAGGTGTACGGAAGAGAAGAGCTTGAGAAAATTGCAGTATCAAGGAAACCGTTCAGGGAGCTATCCTGCAAATCAAATGTCAGAACAAACCTGGTGCCAGATGATGACAGGGAGGTCTTGAGAAGGATAGTCTGCGTCAAGCTAAGAGACGACATCCACAGTCCTGGAGAACTGAATGGTCAGATGATGGCATTGAAGGAACACGTCAAAGCGAGATATAGACTATCGGATCTGATACGAGCCCACAAGAATGACAAGATGACAAGCAACCTCTACAAATGGATCCGGACAGGAGTCAAAGAGAAAGGGGACCTGTAGAAAGATAGTTACAAGATCTTGAGCCAGTTCCACAAAGTGAGAAGTGATTTACTATATCACACAGCTGATGGTGTGGTAGCCTGTAGAAGACAAAATGAAAAGAAGATATAACAAAAGCATAATCTCATCATACTACTACAGCTATACCAGACGGAAGTTTTGTTCAGATCGCACGACCAGATAGGACATCAGGGGATAGACAAGGTACAACAAAGAATACTACACAGATTTGATTGGCCAGGGTTGAAAAAGGCTTGCGAAAGGTGAGTGAACGCATGTATGTCGTGTTTACAAGTGAAAGACCCTAGAAAAATGAAGTTCCCACTCAAAACGGTAGAGAGCATGGATTTTAACGAAGTCGTGCAGATAGAACATCAGAAGATCTGCATAACCGACTCGGGATACAATCAAATACTCGATATAATAGATCACTTTACGATGTTGGCGGAAGCGATGCCATGTCAGACAGCCTCAGCGGAAGAGACTTGTGACCATTTGATAACGCATTGGATATACCGATATGGCTGTCCGATGACATTCCAATCGGATAATGTTAAGGCTTTCGTGGTGAACCTGACGAAAGAGTTGATGAGGAGATCGCACATTGCTCAAGCACATTCAACAACTTACCATCCTCAGACCAACTGATTAGTGGAGAGACAGAACAGAACGCTGGTGAACGTGCTCAGTGTGTATTGTTCGAGATACATGACAGACTGGGATAAATATCTGCCGAAAGTGGTAAGGGCGTTCAACAGCACGCAACACTCAACAACAGGGATCAGCCCTTTTATGATGTTAACTGGCAGGGAGAGAGCGATGCCCCTGACATTCTTCTATCCAGAATACGAAGGGAAAAAGACGTCGCCTAAGGCGTATGTGAAGGAAGATGTCAAGAGACAACAGGAATTGAACGAGCTCTGCAGAAGGAACACGGCGCAAGCACAAATGAGGCAGCGGAAGAAGTATGATGAAAAAACACTTCAGGCGAAACCGTATGCAGTGCGACAATATGTCTGGGTGTTCCAGTACATCGTACCTCCAAAGGGCACGAAAAAGTTACTAAAGCAATGAAGAGAACAGTTTATGATATCGGAGGTACACCAGCAGGGTCGGTTCTATCGCTTGAGTCCAGGGCTTGCAGCGCATTATGAAAATCTGAAATCTCAAGTCCCATCTCCGGAGGACTGGTGTGTACCACAGAACATGGAAGAACTCGAGTATCTACTGGTAGAGCAAGCTTGTGAAGTGAACGAAAAAGGCACCAAAGAGAAGAATGACGGCAACGAGGACGTGAGCATGGATGATAACGAGAAAACAGATGTAGATTCAGATGGGGGATCTTTTGTGGAGGAAGATTGGAATGATCCAGAGCAGAACGAGGTGTCAAAGTGGACGGAACCAGACTTGCCGAGGACAGCAGGGACAAGAAATGGCAATCGCAAGCGGACAGGCATGAGATACAACAGATATGGTGATGACTTCTTGATTGATAAGATACAACCCGAGGAGATAGGCGAGGAGTTAGTGAATATGGGCGGGCTGGTAGCCGATGAAGAGTGGCAAATCATCAACGACGGTGAGCACTCCTTGCAAGAGGATTACTCAGTATCAGAACGAAAAATAGACCTGGAGCAGAGCGAGATAGAAAGGAGTGAAAAAACAAACATGAGGATACTGGAATGGATGTAAAACCTCAATAATAAAGGAGAAGAAGCGCAAAGCATCCAGCAGGTCGATGTGTCAGCAGAAAATCAAGTGAAGACAAAGATCCGCTTTTCAGCCACCGACCGGCCACTGGACATACCACCGGATAATTTAGACCCAGCATCATCGACAGGGACGACGTTAAATATTTTTGTCCGGGGAGTGGGGGTAGGACTTACCCACGCCGAAATATTGATGATAAAGAAGTTCAGGGAAGTGAGAGAGACACACGGGTTGGAATTGGATCAGGAGGAAGCTGAGCCTATCAAAGGGAGAAATTTAAAGACAAAAATTGAAATACCAAGTGAATATTCAGAGAACATCCTGATCACGGACAGCGACTTCATCTTGTCAGATAGGACAAGCGCGATCTGCATAACGGCAGACATGAACTTCAACACGAGACTAGAGGCCGACTTCAAGAGAGAATATCAAAATGTGGAGTTTCTATTTAGGCAGAGACCGGAGTTGGGAGGAATGGCTGCACTTCCTCCTTCAGTTTCACAAGTTCCGGGTAAATACGTGTGCTTTTTGGTAACAAGGGTCAATGAAAGGAACACTATAGACCCCGAACACGTGAAGTTGGTACTAACGACGCTGAGGTGTTTTATGGTCGAAAGAGGAAAACTGGAGGTCTCGATGACGGTCTACGACTCAAACAGGGGCAAGCTGAACCCTAGGAAAATGTACGCCATCCTACACGTGGTCTCTGCAGAGACGGAGATAATGGTGCACTTGCACAAGAAGTACTACTTGAGTATCACCTGAGCTTGAATGGACATGGAAATCTTGAGTTGGGAGGCACAGGGTACTCGAGCTAGGTAAAAAAGGGGTACGAGTCAGGTAGAAGAATTTTAATGTGATTGGCATGACAATTGAAATCTGGAGAGTTAATGGTGCCAAAACATAAAATGAATTTGCATTTTTTAACATCTAAATTGAATCATTTTAATGGAGTTGTTAGGGCAATGTCTTAAAGGTATTAATGGGGGTTTATGCTAGGCATGAACAAAGGCATCTTAGTCTAAAAACAAATTTTATTTTCAGATTGATTTGCAAAATTGAAATGACAATCAAGTTACACTCGTTCGAGCAAAAGTGGAGATCTTGAACAAGTTCTCCACTAGCAATACCAGAGGGAAACATTTCTCCAATATCAATTTGGGAAAGGTACTTCTTGAGTTGGTTTGGGAAAGGTACTTCTTGAGTTGGTTTGGGAAAGGTACTTCTTGAGTTGGTTGATACGCGAGATCGCTTGAAGGGAGAGTAACGATGACGGATCGCTTCTGGATCGCTTCTGTGCCAGCAGCGCTCAAAAAGCCTACCCTCGACGAGCCATACAAACGCTTGAGGGACCTCGACTATACACAAGTGGATGAGAGACTGGCGATGATGTTGAACGCCATCCTGCAACTGGAAGCACAAGGCGAATGCAGGGAGTCAGCGACGGAAGCCGTGTTGATGGTGGGATACGCTTCAGATGGAGTATCAAACCAGAAGCAGACCAGATGGCTATCCTGGAATGTGGATGGAGGCCTGAGAGGGCATGACCTTGCGAGAAACCCTGGCTTGGGTAGCGACACGGAATATGGTGCAGGAGAATTTCCACTTTCGACCAGGTCTCCAGCTGGATCAGCGACTCATTCCACGAATAAGCCACCGTCGAAGTTCAGCTCGCAACTAACGGAGGAGTCGTATCCGGATCTCGGCAGTATGAAGAGAGAGTTGGAAAGGCCCCAAAGGGAACGGGACAAAGCCAATCTGCATAGGGATCAGGCGACTCTTGAGAGGGATCAAGTCAATCTTGATCGCGAGAAGGCAATACTTGAGCGAGACAAGGCCGTTCTTGATCGGGATCTGCTGATGGCAGAACGAGTACAAGAGCAGAGGCTACAAGGAAGCGTAGCCAATTGTGGCCAGATAAAATCAGAACTGGAGCGACTACAGAAGAGGCAGCAAGCGTTCGCGAGTGGGAAAGAAATTAAGAAGAAGACGACTGAACCAACTGTCACTGGATCGAGACCGGAGTCGCAGATGGAGGTGGATGAGGTTCCCCGGTCGAGTGGGTGATTTAACGTGAACCCAGTAGCTCAAGAACATTTGAATGAGGGTCTGGAGGCATGGACAATACCCGAGCCGGTGCCCTCCGTTCGTGGTCTAGAGACGAAGCCGATCCGGCCTTTGATGGAAATTGCGCTGCCGGGATACACCCCCAGCTCAACGGGTGGTAGTCAGACCGGGACGGGTTAATCACGTCTCACGGAGCTACAAGAAAGGATGCAGTCGAAGGCTCGCGACAATTCAGCGCGAGAGGAGCCACCTCCCACCTGGAGAGATCATCCAGTCAGGAATGTAATAATTGCGAGCTACAAGAAAAACACAGACGGTGCCTATCACAGGCACAACTGAATGGACTGGACGGCGGCACAACGAGAAAGGAGTGATGCCTTCCATAACGCGGCTTGGGCTGAATACTTCACACAGCCAAGGATACCTGAGGGTGCGGTCCACTTGATTATAGGTGACAGTCTGATACGAGTGTTGACGCGGATCCAGTCACATTGGCAAGTGGGGGTCTTGAGTTTTTCTGGAGCTGCAACGCCGCAGATGTTGGCGTCACTGGAGATGTTGGATATGGTGAAGATGTACACGGTCACTCTGATGATGGTTGTCCAGAGGGGAGCCGAGAAAGATAATGAGGCTGCGAGAAAAGATTAGTTGTATTCTTGAGGAACTGAGGATTTATCTAGATCCAGCTATACTCGCCATTTGCACCGTCCCGTATAACATGAAGGCCGACCAGCATGCGAGGGAAGTGAATGACAAGGTGCGCAGCATAAACGAGGTAATCAGACAGATCCAGCAAAGGAGCGTGCTTCCCGTAAGATTGCTGGAAGTGGCCAACATGATGGAACATTCCCTTCCGGATGACGCGTCTTCGAATGGCATCCACTTCGACAGGCCCAGGGGCACGGAGTGGTTGAATGGTGTTTTCCAGATGCACATAAACATTCTAGAGTCAGACATGCTGGAGACAGCCCAATGTACCTTTGGTCCACCCCCAATACTTCGCAGCTAGACCCTTATCTGGCCATCTGGGAGGAAGAGTCGACTCGAGAGACAGTCCAAGGTGCAGCAGGACTAGACAACTGGGAGCCACGCCGATGGAAGGAGATTGGGCGGAATCATCCACGCCCCAGTGCTCGGTAGTGACCTCGTTGGTGGTAGTGGACAACAGGAAGGTGGAGAGACCAGGAGAGACGAGCAAGGCACGATATCTGGACAGGGTTAAGGATCTACACCAGGAAGATTTGGCAAGTAGGCAAGAGTCTTAGGCAAGATTTGGCACGTAGGCGGAGATCTTAGGGATCAAGAATGTCTCACACGAGGACTTGAGTAGACACCATTGCGTGGACTGGTTAAAGGCCCACGAGGCACATTTCTCGAGAGCTAGGACGTTGGAGACAGCAGACTTAACTGGGATTCCGCAGAACTCGATAATGGGCCCAGTCAGCTACGGGCCCCTCAAGCAACTGGGGAGTCCAGGACTCATAGCGGAACTTCCCAAACACCGAACAAGTATAGCCAGAATCAGGGTAGCGATTCCCGCACAGCTGAGAATGGTGGAAAAGCTTCATGAGCCGGAAATAATGGGACTCCCAGATGCCGCGGACGGAGGTCCAAAGCTCGCCGAAGACCCAAGGTATGGAAAACCCTGTGGAAGCTCGCAGCTAGCCAAAACGTTGGCATTATATGATCGATCGGATCCAGGAGCAGCGAGGGTAATCATCGTGGAGGAATCGGACTTCGAGGGGACGTCTCCAAAGTCGTTTTGACCAGAGACGTCAAAACAGAACTGAATCAAATGTTTGGAGCAGAACTGAATCAAATGTTGACCCTGGTGGTGGCAATTAAATCGGACACGACTTGCGAGCCTGCGCTGTTGCTGTTTGCGGGAATGAACGACCACCTGCATGCGGCAGGGCGTCTAGAGCATCTAAATGGCGGGGAACCAACACCCAAGAAGATCTGGTAAGCAATCCGGACGCTGCTTGCCGCAATGCACGAGGTGCAAAAGTTGGTGGCTTCTCGGTTTGGGCCCAAGACGAGAGTGGTATTTACAACATCGCCGGGCTATGCGAGCATGCCACCGGCCTTGCAATTTGTGTATGCAATGTTGATCTTGATAGCGGAATGTAACGCGTAGGGGATGATTATGGCCGCTCCTAAACGCGAATTTGGTGTCGAAGATCCTCTGCCTTGAGGTGTCGAATCTCGCCCGGCAACTGAAATTTAATCCGGAGATAAGGGACGATCACCCTGTAATAAACCACCTAACGGCCATCCTGTGGTTCCGGAGCATGGATCTGACAATCACGAGCTCCCCCAGTAAAGCGAGGGGACCAAGCTACGAGAGGAAAAATGTAGCCGTGGCCGAGAAGCAATTAGAATCGATGGGCTAGCGCTTGACGCAAGAGAGAGGTAGATGGCCGTTTCTGACCCCAAGACTTGAGAACGCTACAGACAAGACGAGGGGGAGTGCTCCACCTCTCATCAAACAGATATGGGAGTTTCTTGAGGGACAACTGGAAGTGTCAGAAAACCGGGAAATGACGGTGGGAAGATTTGTCACGGCGGCCAATGAAGTCACCATCGGAGGGTTCTGGATAGAGCACGCGAAAGGCGAATTGAAGACCAGGAAAAACCATGAACTCTTGAGATTCTTGAGCACATGCTGGGAGAAGGAGTATATGGGCAGAATGTTCTATGCGAAAGATACCATCTTCGATGCATTCCTGCAAGAATTACTAAATATGTCCATCAACCTCTTACTGGCCCTGTATTTGGTCTACCTCAGATACCTGTTCAAAATGGGTCCCGCATACATGTTCAGCAGAGGTGTAGAAACGCTCCGAATTGATGGGTACTTGACATTGGTACTCTTGACCCATGGAGTGCTAACGGTGTTTCATCGATTGATGAAGTACGGGGATCCCCTGTCGGTAAGAAAGGCTCACCCGAGTGTGGAGACCTATTCATATAAATGTGCTGCCGAACTGAAGACGTTGCTGATAGAACACCTCCTAATGCGGAATCGCTGTCTGACGGGCGAGGAAAGAAGTCTCAAAACGAGAAAAGAGTTGAGGGAGGCGAACGGAGGCATGTCTCTTATGACTGACTTGTGCCTAGTCATTAGGTCTGACCCATTGGAGATGATCAGAGGTCTAGGGGAAGTTGTGACCTGCGTCTATGAACCGGCAGTGACGTACGCTTTCCCGGATCCGCTCGTGGTGGCGTATCGGCACTCGGTGGTGCACGTGAGCTTAATAAGCGTTCTAGATGAGACGGCACTGAACTGGTGCAGGCAAGAAGACTTGAGAGTACGAATGAGTGAAACGGTGCTTTTTGGTAAAGTGAAAGACCCTGATCTGATGGTGTTCAACTTCCGGAGACAACTGCAGTGCAGAAAGGGGGCAAGCGTGAAGGTCCTATCGAGGCCTATCCCAAATTCGGGAAGTTAAATCCTGTGGCAGGGGACAAGAGGGAAGTCGTGAGAATCCCGGCATGGAAAGGGAGTTTCGAATTCTTGAAGAAGGAGTTGGAAACTATACTTGAGCGAGATATATACTTCTGCCTGTTGCTGTCCCTGAGTTCCCGACGGTCAGAAGAATGACCCTGGTGATGACCAGCCCCATGTTGGTCCCTTCCCTGCACGCGAGAGCCTCTGTGGAGAAGCAACAAAAAGAATTCACGGAGGGTTGGGATCCCTTATTCGTTGGATACTCAGCTGCAGATTACTTCCACACGTGTGACATCAAGATAAACTCGTGGACAGACAAGCGAAGAAGATGAGAGGCTCAATGTCCCCGAATTTCGTGGTCCGGGATGTCTTAAGGACGCTTGGAGCGGCTGAGCTCGAGAAAAAGCTGCCAAAGGCTTGATGCAGCAGGCCCCTTGTATGTAGCCCTCACTGAGTATAAGAAGCTAGATCCATCAACACCCTCATCCTTGTCGGTGGGCACCCCTGGAAATAAAAGAAGCCACCCTGTGGAGAACAGATTCAGGGATGCACTAGAGAAAGAACAAGCTGGTTCAGGGGAAGACGAAAGCATGGATGAAACCCTCAGTGAAGCGGGAGAAGAGATGGAGGTGGGAAATACGCCCGACCAGGATCCAGCGGAAAGGGATTTCACCACGCATGAGCTATTGCATAACTTGAGTGGGACGACTGGGCGAACACAGCCACCCCATCCCTGGGATCTCCCCGCAAAGATCCGGAACTGCCCTTGGCGAGTGAGGCCTCTAACATGGGGATGATACCCTTGAGTGCTTAAGAAAGCAAGAAGAACGCCTTCGAAGGCAATAAATGGATGTTCCTGGACACACTGGACGAGAAGGCGTGGCAAGATTTCTTGAGCGACTCAGCCAGAGAGTGAAGAGCAAAACTAAGCTGGATGACTTCAAGGAAGAGTTGTGAAATACGGCGGTGAAGTTCGGGGAACCTGTCTTGATGGGTACCGGACTGGATCAAAAAGCGAGAAAGGAGCTAATAGGGAGGATGATCCACCTGGAGGAACCAAAACAGAAGACCAAAGCTGACGCATGAAAAGACAACTCTACTCTGAACAAGAAAACTAAGGTTGAAAGATATGATAAGAATTGAAAGATATGATAAGAATGAGAAAGATATGTTAAGAATAAGACAAGCAATATGATTAAAGATATTAAGATTCTTAAGGCTCGAGAAGGGGGAGGCAAGAGTTGGAAAGACCGGACCTGGATAAAGAAGTCGAATCAGTGATGATAGTGGCGACGCCCCCGAGTAAGGGAATAAGGTCTCGGAAAACGAGAAGAGAGACAGAAGTAAGATGTCCCTCGGCGGACGCAGTCTCAGAAAAGAATCTGAAGGAGACTGCTCCCATGATTCTAGCGCGATGGAAGACAGCGGCATATAAGGGCAGCTCTGCACCACGCAAGTTGGCCGATGTGATGGAGCGAATGGAAGCCTCGGCGATCTTGACAACGGAAATGGACTTCAGACCCCAGAAGGCAAACACCAAAATGGGTTCGACGAGTGGACAAACGTGGGAGGTGGTCGTCGGCAAAAAATGGCTTTCGACCCAACACCAGGCCATTGGGAAACAAGTGACGGGCGATCCTCTGAAGAAAAATGCGACGAGGAACACCGCTCGACCCTAGTGGATGGCTCTAGAGACCATGAAAGAACTGGAGAATTGCCTGAAGAAACTGGATCGCGGAGTATACCGCAAGCGTCGTCATTGGGCCACCCAACAGAAAGCAGAGGTTAATAAGTTAGAGTTGGGGAACCAGTTGGGGCGAACTTGGAAAAACCTGCTCCTGGAGTTTTTCGAAAAGGCGATGAGAACACCCTCCTCGGCGTTGCTGTTGATGGCAAATCCTTTCGTCAGAACGGCGGGATGTTGATGTTCGCATGGAGCTTGGTGGGAGTAGAGCTGGGGGTTTTAACCTCGCACGATAAATTGAAGCTGGGCAACAAGAGTCTACAGGTTTATCAAATGCTGGTGCAGCATATTGCCAGAGACAATTCGGGTCTGAGTCTAGCGAGGAGAAAAGACGCCACTTGTTTCTTAAGATGGATCATGTCCGTGATTACCGACAGTACTGTCCAAATATGTCATCAGAAGGCAATGGGAATTCAAACTATGGAAAGGAGAATCTCCACGGTCATCCTGAATGTGTTCCAGAGTACTCGAATCGAGAAAGAGGATGGCTCCAGACAACCTCTAGAGAGCCATGGTAAACTTGATGAAATACGGAGATTCTACAACGAGAAGTTCGGGGAGGGGAACAACGAGCATCATAATTTAGCCCGGGAAAAACAATACTCTAAGCCCAAAAAGCGGGGAGAATATCAATTTGTATCTGGAGTACTGGGAATAGCTTACAACCCTTTCTCGGATTCGGAGGCCGTGAACGCCTAAATGAGTTTTGAAGTGGCGGAGTTGATAAAGTTCGGGACATAGAAAATTATTGAAATTGACCCGATAGAAAAGGAAAGGCCTAGCCTAGGCCTAACACTTGAGAAGATACCAGAAGTGATCAGCGTGCCGCGCTCGAACATGAGGGTGGAATTGAAGATGGAAAATGAAAATGGCACGCTGATTATGAACTTGAGGACGGTTTGGAAGTTGCTGAGGCCTTTTTGGTGCCCACATCCCCACGCAAGTTTGATTGAAGAAGTCACGGAGCGAGTGAGAGTGTCACCAACGAAGGATGAGGACTTGGGGAATCTGAATGTGGTACACAAACTGATCCTACAACATAGTAAGGAGTCGGAGGAAACAACGATCAAGCTAGATAAATCAGCGAAGAAGATGGAAACCGGCAGTTGTCTGGAACAGGTGTGTGGAAGTGGAGAGCATTCTTGCGATGGAAGATCCTGTGTCAGGATACAGTCCTTCAAGAAGGAAGACTTAGCCACTTGGTTTGGTGACATCACAGAGAAGGAAAAGAGCGAAGTACAGATAGTGGCTGAGTGTTACGCGAGTACTACTGTAAATAGAGCAACGGTGTTGGGGTTCTTCTCAAGGATGTGCAGCTTGCAATCGCTGGTGATGCTAGAGTCCGTGCACCACTTGGTGACAGCGTTGAGCGTGGAATCATGGCCTGGGGCGTTGCAAATAACCCAGAAACACATCAGAGGGTGGAAGATTGGTCTTGAGGCGGAGATGGGGGTTTCCCGTGAGTGAAGCCTATAGTTTGCCAGTGAACGCGAAGTCCCTAGTGGGATCGGTGATTGTCAACCTGTGTGGAAGCCACTATCCAATACGCATGGCAATGGTGGAGGTATCCAGTCAGAGGATACTAATCGACAAAGCCTTCTCGCCTGGCTCGAATGTCGCATCACTCGCAGAGACTACTGAGAAAGATCCTGGGAGCTGTACCGGGGGACCAAAGAAAACACTTGAGTGAGATCTGGGGGGAGGAACTCTTGAGTTTATAAGGTGAAAACACGAGTGATTTCGAGAGACAGAACACGATCGGGAAAACGATGAACAGTACCCCAGCCATGGAAGAAAATGATGTGACACACGAGAAAATGATGGAGCTAGAACCTCTGCTGGAAGCTTCGGGAGAACGCAACCTCCGATGTGTCAACCTCACACATGGGGAATGCCCGTGCCACTGTCTGGCACAGTCAGTGTGGTATCCGGAGCACTCGAACCTCTGCTTGATATGGGACGTGGAGGAATTTCGATCGATCAGGTTACCCGATCATTGACAGATGGTTACCCCTCTAGTAGTGAGTTCTCAATGCTGGCGTTGCGATGGATCGAAGAAAACGTGATGAAATATCGGGAGTCGAGGGCACTGACAGCGGAATCGATACGCGCTATTGATTACAGCAGGACGCTTGAGACTGCGTGCAAAATATCCTCTGTACTTATGGAGGTCAGGCACGCGTGGAGCCGCATAAGATTTTTCCCATGGTTTTGAGCGACGTTGACGCCTTGGTTATACGCAGTGACGAAGGATCACATAAACAAACATCAGAAAGAATATCGACAGCTCCTGGCTGAGATAGGGCCGGAAGCCTTCAAGAGACCCTTGCTGACCCATCCTTCATGCAATCACTACGGGTTGGAAGAGAGTGGGTAGGGTGTCTAGAGATAATACGAAGGCGAGGGAGTCAATATTGGAGGAAGACTTGGCAAAGAATGTGAGCTTGAGCTTGCATAACTCCTTTTACTTGAACAGGGAGTTCAAGGTGTAGGGTTTGCCGAACCAGGCTAAGAGATTACAAGGGCAGAGGGAATGGATGCGATCCTACAAACAACTAAAACTACGAACCGGCTTAAGAAGAGATCGTGATCAGCTCCGATGATGAGGAAGAGCTGTTGAGGCAGATTACAGTTTCTCGATGGTTTGGTCCCTGCTCGGGGGGAGAAGCGCGGACCTGTGGATTTTCACAGATCGCAAAATTCAAACCTGGGGGGGGGGGAGAGGAGCCCGACAGTGTGTTTAGCCTAGGCCACACTGTCGGGCGATACTTCACCCGTCAACAACTCACCCACGGAGTAGCCGACCATGGGGGGAAATTACAGGCAATCAACATCCCAGCACGAAAGGGGACGAGACGAGATCGTTAGGACCATGGAAGAGATCCCCGAACGCACCGACCAGACAGCACTAGAAGCGGCCATTGAACTGGAGAGAGTGGTCACGTGGAGCGAATTTGAAACAGAGTTGGCCAAGATAAGGGATGGAGCACCAGGGAACGACGGAGTTCGGATGCTAGCAGTAAAGGTGGCCAGCAAACCAATTAAGCAGGAGCTCCACAGGATGATTGGGCAGTTGATAGACATGAAACCGGAGGAATGGCCAGAAGAAATAAAGGAAGGCTGGGTCATTCCCCTGCATAAGAAAGGTCCCAAGAACGACCTGGGCAACTACCGTGGAGTGTGCCTGTTACCACTGGCGAGCAGACTGATCGCACGTATCCTCGCGACGAGACTCCGGACATGGGCAGAAACCATTGGCGCTCTGGACGAGAACCAGAACGGTTTCCGTGGTGGAAGGTCTACGGCTGATTCAACGCAGATCATTATCCGGATGGAAGAAGAAACAAGAAGAGTGTACGGGATGACAGACGAGTGTAACGAGAACCGTCCAGGGGCTGTCCTCCTAGACATCACCAAGGCTTACCCTCGCACCAACAAACCCCTTCTGTGGGGTATGTTAGCCAGATTTGGCATGACGGACAAGGTGCTCGATCTGCTGAAAGGTCTCCATGAAGAAACGCGATACCGGGTGAAAGGAAAGGAAGGTCTCAGCGATGATTGGGCCCCAGCCAGAGGACTCAGAGAGGGGTGCGCAACATCACCTATCCTTTTCAACGTATATCATGCCGAAGCAATAAGAAGAGCGGAAAGAGAACGGAGAAAGGAGGCGGCGGAGAGAGGTCAAGAGTGCGGTCTCACCTGGAGGTGGACACCAGGAGGCAGCCTCCCACCGAGAGAAGGGCCCAGAGCATTGCATAGCAGCAACAAGTGTAATTTCATCCTGGAGGACTCGTTGTTCGCAGACGACACCTCTCTACTTGGTTGGACCGAAGAGCTCGTCATAGGGAAAGAGGTGATCAAGAAGAAAATGATGGAGTTTGAAGAGAAATGCCACGACGGCAAAGAAGAGTCCATCACTTTTGCAACTACCAGCGCCCAGAAGACTAGAATGCTGGGAACGCTCATCGCGAAACGAGAAGACCGAGGAGCCAGGATCAAGAGAGGGTACCACGCGTGGAGCAAGGTGAAACAATGGCTCTGGAATTCGAGCCTCTCCAAGCGCACCAGAGCATTGGTGGTCCAAGCCGTAGTGTAGTCCACTCTCCTGTTTGACTGTAGCGTTAGAGCATGGACACCGACCGACATCCAGAAGTTCCAGAGCGTTGCAGACAGAGCCTACAGGTTTGTGTGGAACAATGGAAAACCTCACACACTGATAAGGATGCAGAATGAAGGAGTCAACAGCTACGAGATCCGCAGACAGTTGAACATTGAATCGATAAGGACTAAGATCGAGTGCAGAGCATTAGAGCGAATGGGCCACGTTCTCAGAATGTCGGATGAGAGGATTGTGAAGAAAGCCGTGCTCGGATCCTGGAACATGGAGAGGACACGCAGTGGGAACTCGCGAGGCAACACCATCCAGTACTGGCGCAGACTGCTGAAAGAAGCGGGACATGAAGACGACAACAGCGAGAACCTCACCAACGACCGGAAACGATGGAAGAAGACCGTTACAGATCGCAGGACGTTCCTCAAAAACTGGGAGACGCAAATGTGCAACTGGCACAGAGGATCGGAAAAACCGGCCCGCTCACAATGGAATAGAGAGAGAATAAGTGACAGCGGTTGGCCTTGCCGCTGGGACGGATGCGACAAGATGTGCGCAACAAAAGGAGGACGGACGAATCACGAGAGAAAAGCACACAGAAGGGAGTCAGTGGACTTCAAGTGTCCAAAGTGCAACGACAGTTTTTCGGACCAGGCTGCTCTGACAAACCACTTCAAGGCGTGCCAAGGAGGGCAGGGTGGGTTCTGTCCGAAGTGTCAGAGGTCCCTGTCGTTGAGCAACATGGCAAGACACCGGAGGACCTGTCGAGGAGAACATCCGACAGCCCCAGAAGTAACCAGCACCATTATCACAGGACGATTCGCCGGAACGAGAGCCAGAATCCAATGCGAAGAATGCGGTACTTGGGTGACAAAAAACAACATTTCAAGACACTGGAGCACATGTCCTGGAAACTGGGAATCAAGGTCCCCCACGGGGCGTAAATGACAAAGAAGAAGAAGAAGACAGTGTCGAGTGCATCAGGGCACAGCAACTCAAGGGCGAGGAGCACGAAATGAGCAGGATGCTCATTGTCGGATTCTTGAGTCTTGAGCGGGGAAAGGAAAGGGGCTTGAGTGTGAACTCGGATGAAATCTGAGGTCACGGAAAATAAATTTTAATGAGACAAAATATTGTTTTTAATATGCTATATCTATTATAATTATTATATCTCAAAATGAAGCATGAAAATTTTCTGATTGGATAAGACAAAAGAAATTTTAATCATTAGCTTGCAAAACGGAAATTCAGTGTGCAGGTACATGCAGATTTTGATTGCTGTTTAGCGATAATGTGACATTTTTGCATGGTTGGGAATTTTGGGGTGTAGATAAAGTTAAATCTGCTGCAAACTTCTGTAATTGACCACTGGCACTGTATTTTGAGACACACTCAACATTCAAAAAATCGAATTGAGCATGCCGAGCTCAAATTTCTCGCGACAAATAAAAATATCAGAAAAATAAGATCAGAAGAGTCGAACTACAATCGCGGGAAAATAGTCAAAAATAGCAGCGGAAAAATGCTATTCGCAGTTTCCGATAAATAATTCGAACGAGGGTAGAGCTGTCTTATTCGAAATAGAAGGCAGAGTGATCGCGAGTAAAGAATAGATATATTAGAAGTAGACCAGAGTAAACCTTCGGTGGAAAGGTGGACACTCGAAGTCTCCCAATGGTCCAGAACCAAAACTTGTCTCTTGAGTTAAGACTCACTTATTCAAAACTTCTTGAGTTAAACTTCATTACCCCATTAATGCTAGAGTTACTTATTAATTTAGTTACTCAATTCTGGAGATCGTGCTGGTATGTGAGTACCCAATTTAAATTTCTTGAGTGTGTTTTATATTGTTATGTTGAGTTAGGGAGAGTTTTTAGGTCGATCCATCTGAAATGGATCAAAGTCCACTGTCTAATAAAAAGAGACTATACGTAAGGTTCCAACCCTGTTTTTAACGGCATTCGCGTGTTTTAGGTATTTTGAGACCTTAGTATGGGGAAGTTCTTATTTTCTAGAGTGGGGGGTATTTTGGTAGTGGCCTTTAAGATGTAGCAATAGTTCTAGTCTCATGTCGCAAGTGAACCGTATTGGCTCCGACCGCTTGAGGTAGACAAACACAGGAGATAGTGTCCCTGACTCTTGAGCCAATAGTTATAGGGCCTATTTTTCTTTAACCTAATATGTGCCTTAAGTAGGTGACTGTTACATGTCTCCAACCATTTCACCTCGTCCAGGGAATCTAACTTTTCGAGATGCCATAGTCATATATGAAACAAATTAATTTACTTAATAGATTAAGAGAATGCATAAAAATTGTAAATTCAAACAAACGTTTTCGCAAGTTTTTGTGCATCTTCAGGTTTTAAAAATTCTAAACTATCTGTACAAAATGATCAAAGATCATAAAAAGTGTCATACACATCATTATTTCAAAATTTAAAAAATTCAACTAAATTAATAGATTAAATAGAGTTATTTAGTAGATAAAATTACCCTCGCATTGAACACTCGCTTAATTGTTGTGATAAACTTATTAAATAGATAGTTGAAATGTTTACCGGGGTAGCAATGGTTGCCCCGCGATGAAATTGTCCGACAGAAGATATCACTTGCTCAAGACATCATCTTCAAAAAATCTCCTGATTGCGGATTCTCAAGCACGCCATCTTGATTTTCCAAATTTCAATATCTTGTCCCTACCTGGGGCCCGAATTGGTGCGGTCCAAAACTTCTTACCCGAGAAAGACAAATTCAACATCATCGCTCTGCTCATCGGCGGAAACGACGCCTTCAACGGAAAAGACCCCTCCAGTATACCTGCAGGCGACATTGCTGAAGAACTGTCGAAGCTAGCCGAGGAGCTGTGTGAACGAGCCAAAAAAGTTTTCGTCATCGGAATCCCTCATCGTAGTGAGAACCGAGCTCGATCTGCAAAAATAAACGAATTCCTAAGAAAGATAAAAGGAACTTGGAAGTTTAGAGGAGTGAGTGAAAAAATCCACAGCTCATATCATTTGAAAACTGACGAAGTGCACCTCAGTGAAGAAGGTCTGAAGGGCATTAAAAGTATTCTCAAGAATAAAATCTTATACGATAAACATTCGAACATCTGCAATACAGAAGGACATCTGGTATATTACGAGTGTCGTTTCAAGAACTGTCAGTGCCCCTATTAACGTAAGTAGAAATAGTGAACCGCAGGCCTCCCCTTTTCGGGAACCACCAGGTTTGTCTATTTCTTCTTTTCCCCTGAGTGAGCCACAGGCCTCCCCTTTTCGGGAACCACCAGGCTTAACTGTTTTTCTATCCATAGTATAAGCAAAAATGGGCAAAAACTGCAAAACATGTAAAAGAGGCTTTGCCAGCAACGAGAAAACATACACTTGTGTCGCATGCAACGCTCAAATGCATTTGGAACCAACTTGTGTTGGGTTGTCTCTAGTGGCCATAAATGGAATAAAAGAACTAGGGCCGAATGTCATGTTGCTTTGTAATACTTGTGTGCAAAATAATGAACGAGACAACTTTATAAGATGCAAAACCCTGGCCAATATAGACGAGACTGAAAGCCTTAAAAGCATGGAAAGAAGACTTACCGATTTAGTAGATCAAAAAATTGGAAATGCAATGAAAACGACATGCGATAAAGTGGAAAAAACTTATAGTGCCGTTGTAGCTGCTGAAACCACCACCCGGATAAATCAAGCTCAAACCACTCAACATGCTGCCAGATCTAACTCTGATCACAACATAAATCAAAGTTTTAGGATACAAGGGGTCAAAGAGGACCCTGAGAAAACAAAAGGAGAAAACCTTGTCCCAACAAATGACGAAGTAAACGAAATACTAGACATAATTGGAGTGAAGCCGAAAATAATAGAACTAAAACGACTGGGAAAATTTGATCGTAATCGAATGAAGCCAAGAACACTGCTGGTAACTGTACCTAGCGAACATGAAGCACGACTAGTACTAGCAAAAAGCCGAGAAAAGCGAGAACAATTGGTCGAAAAAGAGGTCTACCTGCTACCAGCATTGACCAAAGAGAGTGCAATTAAAGAGAACGAAATCCTTAAGAAACGAAGACAACTACTAGATGAAGGCGTTCCTCGCGAAAAGCTGAAAATAAGGAATCTAGAATTGTTCAATGATGGTGTGAAAGTAACTATTGACACTGAAGTTCAGGAACCCCAGCATTGACTAGGATTCCTCAACATTCTGCAACTAAATACTAGAAGCCTAATCAACATAGAGAGAAGAACTAAGCTAGCAAATGCAATTGCAGTTGGAAATTTTAATGTCATATGCTTAAGCGAAACTTGGCTTAACGAGAATATTCAATCATCAGAGCTTTTTCTAAGTGAATATAACATCTATAGATCTGATAGAGCTATTGTGAGTGGTAAAAACTGTCACGGAGGCAGCCTAATAGCTGTCAAGAATAGTCTAATTACCGAGGACTTATCCACCAAACATGACATTCCTGATTCATGTGTGCTATGTAGTATAAAACTTCATCAAACTGAAATGATAATTGGCTCATTCTACAATCCGCCAAAAAACAGTAATTACAGATACAAAGTGCATGAATTTGAACAACTGATCAAAGCCATTCCTAAAAACAAACCGTTTCTCTTATGTGGGGATTTAAATTTCCCAGAAACAAACTGGAACACCCTCACCAGTACTGACGAGGAAGAAAACCAAATACTGCAAATTTTTGAAAATGGACTCTTTAGGCAGGCGATAGATTTCCCAACATGTGTGAAGAACATACTAGACGTAGCCTTCTATCGGAATTGCTATACAAGTGCCGAACAAGATTTTAACGTTTCCAAGATTTATGACTGCTCAGATCACAATGCCATAATGTTGTCTATTGAATGCACGGTATCAGAGCCGAAACCATACTTGGAAAATTTTAGAAGTTTTGGAAATGCCGATTTTGAAGGAATAAACAATTTTATAAACGAGAACCCATTTGAACCAGTATGCCACACAAACATTAACAAAATGCATGAGGAGTACACCCAATATTTGGATGAAATCATTAAGAGTTTTGTGCCTCTCAGAACAAGACATAGGCAATCACTTCCACCTTGGATAACAAGTAGCACTTCAAATTTGATCAAAAAGTTTCAAACAAAACGGCAATCTTGTATACTCAAACCGACCAACTACAGAAGACAACAAGTTAAACTGTTTGAAAATTTAGTAACTGAATCATCGGAAGTGGACAGGAAAAACTACCAAGAGGAATTGTTTAGAACACGGAACACTAATGTAATTTTTAAACACCTAAAGAACTTGAATAAACATACAAGTCTTCCTAAGTTACTCATAAAAGATGAAGTTGAAAGCACAAATCCAAACGAACAAGTCAACATGCTAAACGACTTCTTTCATTCAGTTTTTAATCATAAAGAAAGTTTTAGTATTAGAGATATTCAATTTGGAAATCCCTTGTTAACGAATTTTGATATATCGAAAAAGACAGTAAGTGAGATTTTATCAACTATGGACGTAACAAAGTCACGCGGCCCAAATGGGTTGCCACCTAGCTTTTTTCAGAAAACGAACCGCAATATATGCAAACCGATGAACAAAATTTTGAGAAACGTAAAACGCCTACGAAAAATACCTGATTCATGGAAAACAGCTGCAGTTACTCCTGTTCACAAAAAAGGTGACCGAAAATTGGTGAACAACTATCGACCAGTATCGCTATTAAATATTGACAGCAAAGTCCTTGAAAAATGTATATACAAAGACCTGTACCCTTACTTTGCCTGGTATTTGACGAAACATCAACACGGTTTTACTAAAGGTAGATCAGTTTTGACAAACATGCTCTCCTTCCTGAAAGAAATATATGAAGCGCTTGACAATGACTCAAACGCAGAAATTGTAGCAGTCTACACTGACTTTGCAAAAGCCTTTGATAAAGTTCCGCATTTTGATCTACTCAAGAAAGTTGCACTTATAGGAATAGGAGGCTGCATGTTAGAGGTACTCTATGACTATTTGAAAAACAGGAAACAGTTTGTACGAGTAGACAATATCAGCTCAAAAGTTTTAGAAGTCACTAGTGGTGTTCCCCAAGGATCACTTTTAGGACCACTGCTCTTTTGCATTTTTATTAACGACCTACCTGAAGTACTCAAATTCTCTGAACCATATATTTTTGCGGATGATCTTAAACTACTTTCCATCAAAAAAACATCAATTGAAATTCAAGAAGATCTGGACAAAATTCAGCAGTGGGTAACTGAAAACAAAATGGAATTAGCACTAGATAAATGTGCAAAAGTAAGTTTTAGGGGCGGAGACGCCAACTCTATGCTTTTTGGTGTAGTGCTTGGAACATCGATGGTTGTGAAAGATCTGGGAATTTTTGTGTCGGGCGATTTAAGTTGGAAGGTACACATTGAAACAAGATTAAAGAAGGCAAACCAAGTACTGTACCTCCTGAGAAGAAACCTATCAGCAAAGATAAATACGTTTGTAAAGTTAGGCCTGTATAAGTCACTAATACTCCCAGTGTTATTATACGGACTCTCATGTACACATATATCGAGGGGGGATCAATTGCAGTTGGAGCGATTTCAAAAGAAAGCAATCCGGTGGATCACTGGAAATAAAACGGGAGTGTACATCAACGAACTACGCTTGCTAAACATTTTACCCCTGCCCATGTTCATCCAGCTAAATAACATCTTACTTCTTGCCAGTCTTGATTCTAATGAACGAAATGAAATAGTGTTAAACAGGCGAACCACACGGGCTAGAAATATAGAAATTTTTGAGATGCGAAAAGTGAGAACGGAAAAAGCGAGAAACGAATTTGTTTTCAGAACCAGTAGGATTGTAAATCGATTAGAACCATATATTCATTTTGATAAACGAATCGGCCTCAAGACGAGAATTTTAAACACGATGTGGAAATTTGTAAACGAGAGATTTTCAGAAATGACAACGTGCACGTGGCAATTATTCTGTGATTGTATCACGTGCAGAAACAAGTGGACATTGTTTTAGAGAAGACGCCGGGACCAAGACTCCCAACAGCAGTGCTGTGAATCCCCAACAACAACAACAACAACAATAATGGCAAATGAATCTCACGCTTTCGAAGTTCTTAAAGCGCTAAAATTGAGGCAGTCTCCCTGGGAGACGGTATGTCATCAAGTAGTAGCTTCAGCCCTCTGAGCAAGTTTCAGGTTATCTCATCAGGTTCAATAACGAAATATGCTCTTCGATAAAATTGGCAACGGAAATATAGGAAAGCTAACATGTTTGCAAAGTTTAAGACGACTCCGTAGACCACGCTCTCAGTAAAGTTTAGTAATTTCATATGTGAAACCTATCTACCTATGTTTTCCAAAGGATTTTTTTTTTCGTTAGGTATTTTTGTTTGTCTGGCTGCAAATATGTGCAGACTATATTATGCTCTTTTATTCAACTGAGCAAGTTTTTGTTCAGTATCGTTGCTGCTTAAAACTCACAAAACTGATAAATCACTTCCTTCAGTGAGACAAACTTTCGTAATCAGTTTTTTAAACAAAACAAAATCTAAATTCTATCAGTAAAATCTTCAGCACCAGTAAAATTTGACGTAAAACAGATAGACAGTTTTTTTCAATATGTACTTTACATACTGTCCTAATAAAATGTAACAAATGTACAGTTAAGAGAATAGCGCCGTGAAGAGGAATGATAATGTCATAACGTGAGTTAAAACGCTGCAAGTGAAGTAGTAAAATCAGGGTCGAAAACGGTACCCGTCGTCTTATAAAAAGTCCTGCTGCCTCTGAGGCATGTTACTGATGATCTAACTAATAAAAACGAAAGTTTGCATCTGATCGCCGAGATTGTTTTTGAATAATCCGATGTCATTTTTTCTGATAAAAGATACGCAAGTCTCTTCAAAAATAAGTCACATTCTTTTTCTTGGCCTCCTGTTGATCCGAAAATGAGTGGTGTAAAGACTCCATGTTCGATTTCCATAACTCTCTCATTGTAGCATCTCTTCTTCTCGTTCTCCTGCTCTTTCGTAATCAGTTGAAGCTTTTCATCAAAATTCTAATTTCATTTATTTGACCAACCGATATAATGGACTCGTGTGAAATTTAGAAGGATTACACGCTTTTTCTTTTCGATGCGATTTATTGAGTGCATGTGCTCATAGTTTATTTTTTCAGAAAATGTCTACCAATCTTCAACCAAATGAAAGATCCATTGCAGTTTCTCACAATGATTGAAGTTTTCTCCAGCACAGATGAAGGCGTCCCTGATTAATGATTTGGAGGTTAGTTAATCTAATTTTGATGGGCGCTTAAAGTTGTTTCGAATACAAAGAGGGTAGCATATGTTTTTGAAACAGAACGCAATAGACCGCCTGGAGGAAAGACCCGCGCCTTTTGCCAAGAAGCCTGAACTATACAAAGACGTGCGGGATGCAATTTTGTCTTCACAGGATTATGAGGTCAGTCAACTTAACTTGACCTATTGATGTTGTGCTTGTCGAGAGTTCATATTGACACATTGAATTCGATTAGATGTTGCTGCTTTAAAATTCCATGTTTTGCATTCTTTGTAGGTCTTAGAGCAGTTTTACGTCTTCCTCGCGGACGCATATCGTGAGCAGGGAAATGAAGGGTCTACAGCTGGAAGCAATAAGCAGTTCTGCCTCCAGTTCTTACCTGCCATTGTATTGCGATATTTATCTCTGCTCGTCACACAGAACTCAGATCAGGTGATTAGTATGTTTTGGATCTATTGTTTTGCTCACCTGATCCTCAGTTTTGTGCATTTATTTGTTTTGTGTGAATACTCCTAGTATAAGCTACTTATTGGTTCTATCTTATATCGCTCGTTAAGAGTGTTTAGAAAAAGTCCTTAAATTTCATCTCGCCCAATTTTGCTTCTGCTGTTTAATTTTTGAGCCGAGATTATACCTTAGTTTCCCAATTCCAGCTCAAGTGGTGTTTTGAATTATCACATCCTATCAAGTCGATTGAAGTGAAAGTTCGTATTTCACTTTTACTTCGAGTCGATATTATTAAAAGGTTTTCCTGGTCTACTTGAGAAAATAGATATTGATCCGGTATTTAAGCCGACTGGGTAAGGCCGGCGTCTCCCTACACGAATTTCGCGGGTTCTAGGCGATTTCACGGAATCATGGAGCTGTTTGCTGTCCACAAATGCAATCATACCGAGTTCGGTACAGATCAGAAATTCAAAAACGCTATTAAAAAAATAGCATTATCAATGGCATCCTTTAGCGCTAACGTTTCCGCGGCAATTGTACTTCTGGCTATACGTTTTACACGTTTCGAGCTCCAACTGAGGACAGAAAAAACGTTATTTTCAACGTTAAAAATGCCAACGTTGTGAGCCACTATCTAGAACGCTGCGTCTGAAAATATCGCCAACTCCAGCTTGTGAAAATCAATATTATCACCCGTGAAGAGTCGTCTAAAATTAATTTTCTGGTGTTTCTCGTACCGTACGCGACGTACAGCCTTGTTAGCTAGTTTGGCAGAGCTAATGAGCGTACTGGCCCAAAAAGTGATAACGGGCCTGGTTTGACTACTGAGCCATTGTAGCTTCCCAACAAGGCTCCGAAACGCTTCAATTTCTGTACCAGACAAGAAAAAAGCCACAGAGCTCTCAATTTGCATTTGACAGAGGATATTAACGAATTTCTATCGTGAAATCTTAAAGGTATCATCAGAAAACTTTTCTATGGACAATCCAGTAAAGACTAATGGCAAACAAGCTTCTGAACCTATTGTAAACGTTGAACGAAGATCAACCGTCAATCTTTCTATAAACGAACTTGTTCCAGTGAGCAGAAAATCGTCAACATGGGATAACACAATACCATCTAGGTGATACAAGTTCTTGGATATGAACAGGGACGGTTCTGATTTACACTGAAAGATTTCGAAATCATTGAACACTTGCTTAACTTTGTTGTATCAAAGTTATGAAGCGTCTTTGAGTCTAAAGACAGGTTTTCTAAGCTCCCAGACAATATTAGGCTCTCGTAACTCAATAAGAGGTCGGATAAAAACGTTCCTTCAAGGGAATCGTTCTGTAAAAATGCGGTTATCACGTCCAAGCTTAAAACACTGGCAACCGATTAGAAGATCTTGATAACTTCTCGTGTGATAACTGGCTACTCTTTTTCATGTTTCGACATACTTTTGTCCATGAATCCTCTAGCCACGAGTCTTGCCTTCGGAACTACAGTCCCGTCCGTCAAATTCTTCATAGTTCAAACCCAGCGAGTGTCAATGGTTACTTGTCCTGTGGCTGCAACAAGCTCGAAAACAGCATTTTCCTTCCAAGCCAATTCTTTCAGTTTTGCAGGCAAAAATTGACGTCACTTGATTCGCGTGTAATGAAACACTCGCTCTCTTCTCTAAATTCTCTACTGAATCGAAATTGACCCAGCCAGTTTGACGTCCTGTGGCGTTTCGTACGTGACGTTAAAACAATTTTTCCATTTTCGCCCGGCCTTTCCCGCTCGATTTCCAATTTTCCCGACAAACTGCTCCGTTTGACCATCCTCGCTATTAACAAAGAATTTTACATGGGCGTTTTTTTTTCAAACCTTAACTGCTTCTAATGGCTGATTTGGTTCTCTGGAATGCTGTTCTGTCAATTCCTGGCAGAACTCTGTACCATCGCGTCTCCTCGGGCCTGTGACAACCATGGGAGACGTTTCTTAAATACTGGTATCCTGAGTCGAACACTCTGTTCTGTTCAGAGTTTCACCACTCTTCACGGGTGATATTATTGATTTTCACAAGCTGGAGTTGGCGATATTTTCAGACGCAGCGTCCAGAATGTTCCAGATGGTGGCTCACAAGCTGGGTACAGTATTGGCATTTTTAACGTTGAAAATAACGTTTTTCATGTCCTCAGTTGGAGCTCGAAACGTGTAAAACGTATAGCCAAAAGTACCATTGCCGCAGAAACGCTAGCGCTACAGTATACCATTGACAATGCTGTTTGTTCTCTCCTGATAATGCGTTTTCCTTCAAACATTTAACTGCTTCTAATGACAGATTTGATGCTCTGGAAGGCTGTTCTGTCAATTCCTGTCGAAACTCTGTAACATCGCGTCTCATCGGGCCTTTGACAACAGCGGGAGACGTTTCTTCAACACTGGTATCCTGAGTCGAACAATCTGTTCTGCTCAGAGTTTCGACGTAATTTTGATCATTATTTGATTGAGAAAACGTATCGACCTGTTCTGAATGATCTGAATCAATTATCTGGTTGGCAATGGTTCCACATAAACCACCAGACGGGTTCTCACGAAATCGTTGTCCAGAAATCCCGGTTTCTGACTTAGTTTTAACTTTCAATGCATCACAAAGATCAGTTTCGTGAACCTTGACAATCTGACCACCATTTCGAACATAGTAGATCTTATCAGAACCAGTAACTTTGCCAGGACCACACCAGCAATTAATCCGTCGGTAGAAAAATCTGAAAGTGTTGTTAATTACTTCGAACGTTGTGCCTCAATGCTCTGCAGATCCGTTCACTGTGTTCACTCTGAACGTACGACTTTCTTGCCACTTCTATGGCTTCGACTCGCGAAGCAACATACTGAGACGTACGGATCCAGACGACGCCGCCTTCCAGTGGTGGATCCGACATCTTGGGCCCCACCAAGATGCAAATGGCGTCAAGCCCCCCCTCCCATTGGGTCGGGAGAAGCTCCGAAGTCTCCGGGTTTTCGGTTACGGAGCGTCTGAAGCCGGCCAGGCTGCTCCGTCTGCTCATCCTTATACTACTACTCCGCTCCGGCATTAATCCAAACCCTGGTCCAGGTCCTTACTTTTGCTCCCCTTGCTCTTTCCGCATCAAACGCACCCAGCCCAGCGTCTGGTGCCACATCTGTGGTTACATTCACCTTAAATGTAGTGGTCTTACCCACCTTAACCAACACCACCTTGACTACTATTGCCCTACCTGTACCTCTACCTACATTTTACCTCCCCCAGGCACCAGGTCCTCTAACTTGACCACCCCCAACTCCCAAACTTGTTCAACTTCCCTAACCGCCCCCCAACCCCACCTCCCTAACCCCCCTCCCCCTCCCACCCTTCCCACCTCCTCGAATAATAATTCCTCCTCCCAAAATCGCGCAAATCGTAATCGTGTAAATAGTGTAAATAACTCAAGTTCAAACAACCATTTTAATCATACTGCTGTTAATAATGTAAATAGTTCACCACACCCTGCCAAAGGCCTTTTAAAAATCCTTCAATTTAATTGCAACGGTATCTCCGGAAAAGCACCCGAAATTGCTGCTTTCTTATCTCAAAATCAAATTCATATTGCTGTCTTCCAAGAAACTAAATTAAGAAAGAAATCTCGAAACCCCTCACTTGGCTCACACTACACTTTAATTAGAAAAGATCGAGAAAAAGAAGGGGGCGGTCTTCTCGTAGCCATACATGAGTCGATACAATACGAAGAAATAAATATTAACAACGATGGAACACTAGAGGCTATGGGCATATCAGTGGTAGCCAGTTCATCCAAGCTTCGTATTTATAATTTCTACATCCCCCCTCGCTCGAGCTGTCCCCCTGGTTACTCTGCGTCCCTTGCCGAACTACTTGAACCTGGGGACGCCTTAGTACTCGGAGATGCCAACGCACATTCACAACTATGGAACTCCAACATCGAGGAAGATCAACGCGGCTCTGTACTTAGCAATGAAATAACCGAATCCACCTTTGCTCCATTAAATGATGACACACAAACCAGAGTCCCTTTTAACTCAGAAAACCAACTCTCGTCACCAGATATTTCCCTCGCATCCCAATCGCTCTTACTCTCCACATCATGGACCCCAATTAAATCTCTAGGATCAGATCACCTACCCATTCTTCTAGAACTACCCTTGGATGATTTTATAAATTTTTCGCCTAAAAGGACTTTTGTAAATTTTTTAAAAGCAGATTGGATCAAATTCACAGAGGAAATTGAGGAGGGTTTCTTTTCAGCGGTTCCACCTTCCGGAGTTGCCGCTGGAGAGAAATTCTTGAGGGACCTGGTGCTCAGGGCAGCACGCCACCACATCCCCGCTGGCCGTATTCGCCACTTCACTCCCTCTCTTTCCCCCGAGTCCACTGCCCTAGCCGCCGAAAGAGATTTAAGCCGAAAACAAAATCTCCCCCCAGAAGTCATATCCCAACTGAACTGTAGACTCATGAAACAGACAGCAAAGGACAAAGAAAATAAATGGCGAGAATTCCTCCGGACTTGCGACTACCGCACTGGTGCCAGAAAGTTCTGGAAAGTGGTACGCTCCTTAAATGGATCTAAGCCCGTGGCAGGAAGACACCCCATTACTTTTGGTTCTAAACCCATACACTCACCTCGTGATATTACCAGCTCTTTTAACAAACAATTCACCAATGCCAGACCCCACGCCTCTGACAAACTCCTTCGTATAACGAGAAGAAAAATTGCCAAACTACCACTGTCAGACAGCCCAATTTTTACCCCTGAAAATACTAAACAAGCCATTGCAGACAGCAAACCATCGCGAGCGCTAGGTCCCGACGGCCTCTGTAATATACATCTTAAACATCTCGGCCCACTTGCTACTCAATACTTAACATACCTTTTTAATATCTCTTTGTCCGAAAACATTATCCCCCAAATTTGGAAAAATTCAAAAATTGCACCGCTTCCAAAGCCCAATAAGGATCTTAAACAATCAACATCTTACAGACCTATATCCTTACTCTGCCCAGCAGTTAAAATTCTGGAGAGGCTCGTTCACCCCATCTTTACCAAACATCTCCCCAACGCCAAACACCAACACGGCTTCCGCCCTTTTCACTCCACCACCACAGCTCTCTCCACTCTCGAATTTTACATTTCAGACGGTTTTAACCAAAATCGCCCCCCTAAACGTACGGTACTGGCCACACTTGACTTATCTAAGGCTTTCGACATGGTGTGTCATCGCTCACTTGTGGAACTCGTTCATGACACTCCCCTCCCAAGAAGTCTAGTCCGCTGGCTAAGTAATTACCTTAATGGTCGACAGGCTGCCACCTCATTCCGTGAACACACATCCCCCCATCGAATAATCCACTGTGGCGTACCCCAAGGTTCTGTTTTATCACCCACACTCTTCAATTTTTATGTCCATGATGCACCGCCACCTCCCGATAATGTAAACCTTGTTTCGTATGCAGACGATTTCCACCCCTTCGCAAGCAGTTCCAATATTGATATCGCCTCAAACTCCCTCAATAGCTACCTAAAAAGGCTCTACGATTTTTTCACCTCACGCAAACTAAGTTTCGCGTCCTCTAAAGGATCAGTTACACTTTTCTCCTCTTATAACAAAGAATTTAATAAAACACCTAGTGTTCTTTTAAATAACGAGGCGCTACCCCTAAACAAAAATCCAACAATCTTAGGGGTGACATTTGATCCAACACTTTGTTTTGCCACTCACTGCAAACAATCCGCTGAAAAGGCCAGACGCAGGATCGGAATCCTGAAGGCATTAGCAGGATCAACCTGGGGTCACTCCAAAGAAACCCTCCTCCTAACTTTTAAAGCTTTAATTCGCCCCATACTTGACTATGCAGCCCCCGCATGGTCCCACGCATCAAGTAACACCTCCATAAATTGCCTGCAGGTTGCCCAAAACCAATCCCTTCGCGTTGTTACTGGATCAAATCTAATGAGTTCAACTGCCCACCTGCACAGTGAATCTGAAATCCTAACGGTCAAAGACCACCATACCCTTCTGTCATCTCAATTTTTTATCTCTACCTATCGTTCCCACCATCCCATTAATTTTATACATTCACATCCCCCTCCTCCCCGTCTACTTCGCCCCTCAATTATAAGCTGCTTCAAAGAAGACACCCAGAAAATTTTAACCGACTTTTCAGTCTACGCAAACCACCCTCTAGTTCTGGACGACCGAGACGAAGTCTCCACTTTTATTTTTAACTACTACAAACCAATTTTAAAAGACAACCATACCTCCCTTGTAACCAAGTTCCTAGCCGAAACCCCTCCGTCTAAAGTTATTTGTATCCCTCCCCCAAAGATTGACCCCTCTGAAAAATCTCTCCCACGTCCCACGCGCTGTAAGCTCTCCCAACTCCGGTCTGGCTACAGCCGGCTCCTTAACACTTACCTATCCCGCCTCGACAGCTCCATCTCCCACCTTTGCCCAACCTGTTCCCTTGCCCCCCACACAACATGTCACCTTTTCAACTGCTCCCAAAACCCCTCCCCACTCACCCCAGCAGACCTGTGGCTTCGGCCGGTAGAGGTTGCTAAGTTCCTTGACCTGGAGACAGAAGAGCCCAACCCGACCCGCGTGGGCTAACAACAACAACAACAACAACAACTGAGACGTACTGTCACTCACAAGAGCTCGCAAATTCGCGTCCATAACACTAGTGAACACCGGACTTGAGCCTAATGCTATTTGCGCTGGTGTAAACCCATATATATATATTGTGTAAATGATTATGAGACGCACATGAAACTGCCAGAGCTGGGTCATGATCGAGGTCTGGATGTTCTGTTTTAACTTTGTAGCTACATTCTTTCAGTACAAGGTTGTTTCTTTCAAAAATTCCATTGCTGAAAGGGAAATACAAGGCTGCTGTTATCGTGTTATCGTGTTTAGGTAGAGTTTTTCACAAAATTCTTGCAGCATGTCATTATCAAACTCACGCCCGTTATCTGTAAGGATTGCTTCTTTGGGCGGGCCGAATGAACATATCCAGTTCTTATACAAAGCACTGAAAATGCTTCTGGCGGATTTATCGTTAACAGTTACAGCAACACAGTACCTCGAAAAAACACATATTATCGGCAAGAACCAATCACCACCTTTCAGGCAAGATAAATCCAAGGCTAACACCTCGTTGAAGGAAGTGCAAAAGGGCATGCTGACAATTGGTTGTCTAGCGGGGCGAACGCGACTATGACAGAATTCGCACTTCTCATGGCATTTCTGTAGTTCGTTAAGTGAATAACTATAATTTGCTGAGGTTAATAATCGCTTCAGAGCAATCAAACTGCAGTGACCAAACTGCTTGTGTAGCTTCGATAATTCTTGAGCGCTCACGAATTTTTTCGAACTGTCAGTGACAAAGGACTAGCTCTCATTCTTCGGTGAGCAAACTGGTGACAAGGGCAATATGTAATGGCCTGATGAAGACGTTCTGAGAGCAATTTTCTGGCCAAAAATATGTGCTGTATCTGATTCTGTGTCGAGGCGGAACTTTGCTCTTTTTAGCGGCTTCTTACTGATCAAAAATGGCAATTGCCTTCGATTACATCTGCTTCAACGGTACACTTCTGACCGCGCAATAAAACAAGGAATCTTCGCTCGAAACACAGCGTTCTGCCGTCCCATGTTCTCAAACATGATTCGAGTCTCTGATGCCCACGTTTCTACGATTTTCCCATCTGGCAAGCCTTTAATGAAAAAATCGAGCCACACGGCGCCACAAACATTGTTTGTACAACCGGTATCGTTAATTCCATAGTTGACAGTCTCATTGTGAAACCTGGAATTCATAGCAAACCAAACTACCATGATGTTGGTCTGCTCTGATCTTGCACACAAGGCGAAAGTGACCATAGATTCTTCGTCTAACTCAGTTGTTTCTTCAGTTTCGAATGCTTCTTCAACCATTTTTGGATTTCTGCTGCTGAAACCATCCTTTGAGTTGTCCAAATCCGGACATTTTTTCACATAGTGATAAATAGAACCACAGATAACACATCTGTTAAGCTTTCTTTGTTTATTTCTGGGATTTGTCTTCTCCACTCCGCCTTCTGTCGCGTACCGTCTTTCTTAGATCTGAAATCGTTTTTGCATCGATCAGAGTTCCTGTAGTTGTTGTTATTCGCGAAAAACACTTCTGGTTTAACAGATCCAATGCTCTCTTCGCCGATTTCTCCAACTCCTACAAACATTCTTAAGACCTTCTTCACTTCACTGTTTTTTTGTCTTGTTACAGCTGGTAGCAACATTTGCTTCTGGTACTGTTGCAAATCAGCAATTTCGAGAAGCTTACAGCACTGCAATTCTTCTGGGAGCTCTAGGTTATGAGTTTTCAGCTTCGTATAGCGCTTTTCAAATTCAATAAGGAACTCGGACATTGATAGGTCTCCTCGACGGAAAACCTCGAAGTTCGAAATTGTGATAAGCTTCATATGCACTGTTTATTGTCTCTTTTTTTTGAAAATTTTCATCTAGAATTTTCAGCAAATTTGTCGTCCATCTGCTGTATCCAAGTGTTCAACTGGCACTGCAGTTGCAACTTCTCTATATTTGCCGGAGAGCGATAGAGTAACAGCAAGGGCCCGTTTTTCTTTCGCCAACTGTTTTTCTCCGCCAAATGTCCACTTCGTCCGCCATCTATCATAATTAATAGCATCGTTCAAAGTGGTGAGGTCAGGCGGTGAGTTCTTGTATGAGGTCATTGCGAACTACCTCCTGCTACCATTTGTTAAAATACATCGTTGGATAAAATATATTGAATTGAGGCACAACGACAAACGTACAATCCAATATCTGAATTACACATATAGATGAGATTAATCAATTAGATACATGTAAGCACCAGACAAGTACGTTACTAAAGTAAACAATAGACAATTACAAATCAACACAAGCAGCCTTTCAGTTTTTTTTTCAGGAAAAGTCGTTAAATTTATTCAGGATCAAAATCAATTTTTCGCGGTGAATTTTGATTTATTTTTAAAGTTCAGTTCCTTTCCTTTGTTAAAAATGAGGCAAACTCCACCATCTAACAGGGAAAGTGAAAAGGGCACGAAAAACGTGATCGACCTCTAGTATCGAAAATGGTATTTAGTTATCGAATTTTCCAGCGAAATAAAAATTTACCTATTGATCCAATTTTCTTAAATTGGGTTAATTTTATCAAAAAAAGTGTCATAAGTTGTTCTATAAATTCAAAGAGCTCTAAGGCCATCTTCTTGTTCTTTGAAAATCGAAAGTCCGTATTTTTTTCTGTTTACTTGCGTTCATTGACTCTTTTCAAACTGGCTGTTTTTGTACTTTTTGTTTTAATTGAAATGTTTTTTTTTCAGGAAATGGTTGTCAGCTTAATGGAAGCTTTCTTCGTTGTAATATGTACTAATGTAAGTCAACCAACTTCCAAACTCTATTCAAATTTTATGAGCCTTTTTTGTGAGCTAATTGATTTCAGATCTCAAGAAAGCTGAAAAAGTCAGCCAGTTTGCCCGAGCTGACAGACGGAATTGTCAATGAGAACCTAATTTTGGTGCCAAGTTTACTGAAAGCGTCAGTCTACATGAACAATAATGAGGTTGGTCGAGTTTTTTGTCAAAAACCTGTGTTTTCGTTTTCTGCAGACAAACAATGTAATCTTGTTACTATTGGTTTAAAAAGTTAATTTAAAGAGAAGAGATGTTGATTTGTATTTGATCAATTTTCTGATAAAATAAACGGTGTGAAAAGTTTTTTAAGGTAGAAAATTAATGGTTTAGGACGGGGTTGAAAAAAAATTATACGGAATAGGGATAATGTAATGATGATATCCACTCGCTGTTTATTTTTTTTCAGGTGCTCTTCCCCAAAGACTTTATATCATACCCTTCGACCAGACTGGAATTCCTTAGAATGAGGACGGAACCTTCTATCACCAAGTTGGATGCAAATAACAGGTTAATTTTGATTCATGATCACTGTTTAAATCAATTTATCAATTAATATGCGCATCTAAACGTCGTGAAGACTTTCATTTAGGTCGAGTGTTTATATGAAATTCCAAGGAGTTGTATGGAAAACTTATTAATCATGTTTTCCCTGATAGCCTATATTTTTCAATGAAGACTATCATCAAAGGTTCTCGATTTTTAAATGGCCTCATTATGGTAATTTGCTCTAATAAGCAGCAGTTTATGAAGGCTGCAACTGCCTGTTGGCTGTTTTACAGCCGAAATTTGGCTCCGATATGATCTGCAATGTGCTCGTTCAGTAATCAGTTGGTATTTAGAGTTCTGGATAACAAGAGGTAAAACTGTTTCTTGATGTCAGTTGTTTTAACATTTATAGAACTGTTTTTAAACGGATTCTAACTTTTAATCTATCTTTATCATTAAACATAACCTTTCATGGATAAACTATTGATCACCCGTTGTGACGTCTAGAGCTCCCAGTCCGATTATCTGTTTGCGGGGTTCTAGTTGTTTTTGTATTTTACACCTTAATCTACAATTGTTACTGTTACATAGCAGTAACTAGACAACCCTGTATTCATACTCGTCACTAAGTAGACGAATACTATATTAACGAATCAGAATCGAGATAGGGTCAGATAGATTATTTATTTCGTCAGTTTGTTTTTTTGTCTCTATTCTGTTTGTTTAATAAAAGATTGGTATGTTTACTGACCAGTATGAACAAGTCGGTTGTCTACTTACAGACCGCACTCCAATTGTTATGTATGGTTTCACAAAATCAAATAGTTATGAAAAGATAATTTATTATGTTCCTTTTGATATGAGAGGCGACCTGGCGTTACTAGAAAGTTCTACTAAGTTTCATATATAAGATAACACCATTTATACACAAGGGAAAGGAGCAGCATACGAGATGTTCAGCTCATTGCGGCTAACCGCTGTTGTGCTCCTTATTGTTCCGACTTTCGAAGAAAACGGAATATTTATGCTCGGTGTGTTTTTTTTCGCCGATTGAAATAATAGTATTCGACAAAAATTTTTTATACCCCATTATCGACTTCCTGAGCTCAAATGTAAAAAGATTGTTTTTTGGAAAGTTCTGGGGGTTTGAGAATTGCCAAATTGCCGTTCTGGACTAAATTATGCGCGCTTTGAAGAATTTATTCATATTGGTGATATCGTAACGCGAATCATTATGCGTGGTGAATTATCCCGCACAACAAAAAAATCTTTTCAAATTGAATTGAGGCTAGCTAATTTGTCGTATTAATTTCGTATGACTCGCTTTCAATATTACCCCCCCCCCAAAAAAAAAAACTATTCGATATGAATTAAGGGAAAGTCGGAACATTCAGGGCTTTGCCCTGATATACGAGCAGCCTTGTTCAGACTTATTTCCGTTTCTTGGTTTTTTTTGGGCTGGTAAAAATAGCATCATCCTTGCAAGCGACGAGCGTGGAGTACTGTGAACCTCGAACCGCCGACCTTTCCGAGTTTGGGAACGCGATTTTTTTTGAACAAGCGAGCATACGAGCGTTGTTTTAAGGCCAGAGTACTTTATGGCGGCCAGTCATACAGATCGGTTGTCTGGTCATTCCACTTATTTTCCAATTCAAGTCGCATTTTATGCTCAAAAGATTTCGGGTTAATACACAGTATATGGTTTAGCTATATCTTTCTCAGAGCGCAGTTCTTTGCTCCCTGATATATACGAATTCAGTATGTGGGATAGTAGTTTAAGGCAAGAGGCAATGGATCCAGGGGCGGATCTAGGGTTTTCTCGAGGGGGGGGCGGATTTTCGAAAATTTTTTGAAAATTTCGACGATCTGTTTTTTTTAGGTCGACCAAATTGATTTTCCGAGCTCTCCTAAAGCACTTTAAAGACGCTGTTTTTGGCAAATTTTCTGCGCCGCAGGCAAATTTGTGAAAAAACAGGTCAAAAAGTCGTTTTTGGGCAGTTTGGAAAATTTTGACAAAAAATTGCTTTATTTTGGCGCGCGCTCCCCCTCAAAATTAGTATATACAAAAATGGTTCTCCTTAAAAGTACCAACGGGGGGTACCCTTTGGGTCGGCAGGGGTCGAATAACTGAGGGGGAGGGGGGCGTCCCCTCTCCCCCTAAATCCGCCCCTGAATAGATCAGAGGCCAAGACAAGTAAATCGTAGTCCGGTGGTTAGAGTTCAATTCGCCTGGTATCAATTTGTTGAAGTCATTTTTTTTCTTGTTTCAGTGTTTTTTGGTGTTGTATAAGCTCGGTGGCCCTGCTTATACATCACATAAAAATCAAAGAAAAATTCCGAAATAAAATTTATGATTTCCGGTTTCTTAAACTGTTCTCCAATTTGCGGCTCCAATTTTCCAACTAAAATTGTTTTGAGTGGTATGAGGTTATTTCCGTCGTGTACGCATTTAAACAACCTTGCGTTTCTTTCTTTTTTGGCTTAACTGCTGAATGTTGTATGTTTTGCTACCGAAAATGGAATCAGTTTCAAATGATCATGTTTTTCGTTTTAGTAACATGTTTTTATAGTGTTTGTGATTTGAGAAGTGGTCTGGCATTTTCACATGTAAAATTTTATTAATAACTATGAACTAGGAAAATGCAGATTATTTTGATTCTGAACAGAGTTTTGTCCCGCTGATAGCGAAAGTGGTCATAAAAGCGGCCGATCAAGGAGTATAAGCGAGAGCGGCAAAAGCAATGGCGAGTTTTCCAAAGCAAAAACAAATGAGTTTTCAAATTCCCAGAAGTTTACCGAAAAGATCGCAGGTAATTTTTTCTAAAACTTGAACTCAAGGAGTCGATATCTTTTTTGAACATATTGTTTTAAGGAAACTATTTTGATTGCTCATATGGTCTGAATAAAACACCCTGCCATATAAATTGCGCTGTTTTTTGTAAATCGTAAAAATGTTTCTTCTCAGCTTTTCTTCATCATAAAGAAACTTTCCATGGTGAAATTTGCGAAGAATGTTAAGTAAACACACAAGACTACTCGTATATCAGGGCAAAGCAATGAAGGTTCTGACTGCCCCTTAATCCATATCGAATAGTTTTTGGGAAAATATAATATTGAAAAATTATACATCTTGGACGAAATCCAGGGTAAAATTTGAGTAGTACGAAATTAATAAGACCAATTAGATAGCCTTAATTCAATTTGGAACGAGTTTGTTACGCGGTATATTTCACCACGCATAAATATGTCGCGTTACTTTTTCAGCATTATGAATGAAATCTTTAAAACGCGCATAAATTAGTCCAGACATGGCCAAATTGGCAATTTTCTTAACTCCCAGAACTTTGCAAAAATTGATCGGAGGTAAAATATTTTTTTCTTTTTTGTTTTCAGCTGTCAATACATTCAATGGGTATAAATTTTTGTTGTTAAAAACTAATATATCGATCGCCAAGAAATGACTGAATAAAACAAACCACCCCAAGCATAAAGAGTCCGTTTTCTTCGAAAGTCGGAACTATAAGCGGTTTACTTAGACATGCGAAACAGAGAAATGCAAATTCCGTGATAGCGGAAGGCGGTTTTAAAAAGCGAGGACAATACTCTGCTTCTGAACTATTTACTTCATATTTCAATTTGTACGTTTTTTGAAGCTTCTTGTTCCGAGTCAGAGGGTTTATGAACGAACTTGTTGTGTGATAATGTAAGCACAATTATGAGCTCTTAGAAATGAATTCAAGATTTGTGCAAAGTTTTTAGCCAGTTTATTTTCCTCCTGTTGCTTGATTTGAACTACACTAGCCGTATACGGAATTTTGTTGATATAAAACTGTCAAAACTTGAAATATTAACCAAACGTTGAAAAGTTTTTTTTTGTGTTCCTTTTATCGGTTAATTAGTTCCTGCTTAGTTGTACGAGGGGTCATGAAAAAGAGGGTTGCTTCTGTATCAAATTACACAATGAAAAGTTTTATGCGAGATGGAATATTCTGATTCTGTTAACATGCGGTTTTTTATACGGAATGTTTGAAGCTTAATAAGGGAGGAAATATTTGCTCTCCAATAATAACAATGCAATTGGCAGTGAAATGAGGTTTCAAAATTGTATTTTATTTTATTGTTCCGACCATTTGAAAAATGTGGCAGCACTTTGTATTCGGGTGTGTGTTAGTTTTTTTTGGTATTCCACGCAACATCAGGTACAACAAATAATCAGCAAAATGGGTCAAGTGATATATCATATTGAAGCTCTTTCAGTCGTGATTTGAGCGACATCTTCAATTAAATTTGAAAAAATCTTAGTGTCAAGAAAAATTAAAATTTTCTACAATTTTGAGCGAATAAGGTTCTTACAGCTTATTTATGCTTAATTTAAGTCGCGAAAACTTAGGTTTAGAACTTTTTGTTAGTTTTTGAGTTTTTGGAAGAGTAAAGTTAATTTTTGGAGTTTGGGTAGCGCTAATTTGGGAATCAAAGTTCTCCAGTTGCCATTTTTAGCTATGACTGTCGAATATGCCTGAGCAGGGGTGGATCTAGGCTTTTCGCGAGGGGGGGGCTGATTTTCAAAAAAAAAGTACGGAAAATTTTATTGACCTGTTTTTTAGGTCGACCAAACTGATTTTCCAAGCTCTCACAAACCACTATAAAGGCGCGATTTTGACCAAATTTTCTGCGCCACAGGCAAAAAAAGCTAGAAAAGGCGTTAGAAGCACTTTTTGAAAAGTTTTAACCAAAAAATTTAGTTTTTTTTTCGGCGCGTGGTTCCCCCCAAAAATTAGTACATATTTTTGCGCCTTCAGAAAAAAATTTAGGGCCCGTCAGCCAAAAATGATCTCAAAATAGTACCAAGGGGGGACCTTTTGGCCTATTGCGTTGATTTGTATCAAAGAAATGTCAAAATTGAAAGAATAACTGAAATTCAAAGAGCATTTAAAATTATATATATATTTTTTAAAACTTCAAATAAACACTTCATCTGTGTTAGGCTTTTCTTCGAATTTATTAATATTTTTCCACCTATTTGGTGGCTATGTTTTCAACATCCGACACTGAAATTAGGAACAAGAAATCATAACAATAGCAAATGATCCTTTTTGAGAAGCGTATAGAAGTGTGTTTTGTTCTATGTAGACAAGAAGTGTTGGCCTTTGCTATCAGACAGTACAACTGTTTTGCGGGAGACGCGTACATCAAATCTCAGGAAGATTTCTGCCTCATGTGCTCTTGGTGAGTTCACTCTTTTTCTCAAGTCAACAATTTGCTAATTTTATTCATGAAATAATGTACCAACTTTCTAAAATTTGACCGTTTAGTTATGAATGCATTTATGTTTTTGTCTTGGGAAAAAGTTGCCTCTCGGTTTAAAATTGATAGTTGGGTTCATAGAACCTAGTTGGGTTCCTAGAGCTTGCAATGACGAAAAAATGGTCTTGTTATGTTTCTAAAAAGCTTAAAAAGGCAACTAGCACAAATACAAAAGTTTTGTTCTTAAAAACTCTGATGCACATAAAATGTTTCTGAAAACTTCGATGCGCATACAAAGTTTCTGAAGGTTTTGAGGCGCATAAAAAGGTTCATTTGTATATAGGTATCGAAAAAGTGATCCTCTGATGTGAGGCAGAGTCATTAGCCTTAACGTCTTCTCTCTTCAATTAATTGTAGCTCTTTTTCAGTATCGTTCTTAGCGGATTCGATTTGAGGCGACTCAAGTTTTCATATTCTGTTTCTTCCTCGGAAGTGAGGTCTCACCTGGCTCCTAAAAGATTCGTACTGTCCCAGTTCCTGGTCATGGAGATGCTGCAGGGTCTTTACCAACTATCGTAAGTCGCTTTCTCGTCTCTCCGGTGAATCGCAGTACTGAGGGTTGATTAAAATGACTTAAAAGTCTGTTTTTGAACCTTGTTTTTTGGCCATAGAGTGTCTTGTCTTTTGATGTTCCCTCAATGCCTCACCAAGAATTGCAATTAGCAGTTATGTTAGCCAATAGTGATTGATTTTTCGAAAATTTGAAACAAGATTTTGAATGTGTTAAGCAGTCAATTTTGAACAGTGAAAGCAAGGTGATTGGTATAATATGTTTTGGCTAGTAGTTCTAGTTGAGGGTGTCTTAATTGAACTCTTGCTTAGTAATGTGCCGACTCGGGCTAGGTCTTTTAGCTGACCATAGAGTGTCTTGTCTGTTGATTAGGTGATCTTCCCTCAATGCCTTTAAGCCGACCGGTCTTTTAGCCGGCTCAAAACAATTAACAAGGGAAGTTCAACTCCAGACTGCATGTGTCATTACTTTGTTCATCTAGCTAAAAGACCCCAATGGTGGTCTGCTAAAAACGGTCCACGCTGACTTTGATTTGTTATCTAACTATTTAGATTTTACCTTTGTTATGTAATCATTTAGATTCTACCTCTCAGTGCGCAACTGCAGTATGAGAGCACTGGAACATGTCTCCTTCCGAACTAGACACTCCCTCACGCCAAATCTCATCATGCTAGCCGACTCAATTTGCACGGCTGTAGATCGCAGCTGCCTCAAACAGAACCGAGACATCCTAGCAGAGCCAGAGGTTCTTTTTAATATCTTGTTTTGTTAAAATAATAATAAATTGTTTTCTGGTTCATACTTAATGACACAATTATCGAATAATTTAGTTCAGATTTTTAAGCCTGAGCGAATGTCATCAGAGCGTATGTCCCATTTTAAGAAATGTCCCAACCACGCAGTGGTCAAGACCTTTGTATTTAGGTGTTTTTCGTATGTTTATTGAAAATTCGAGCACCACAAAAAACTTCGACGTGTCAGTCAAAATTCGAACAGTCTTTAAAATTCAAAAAAATCTTGGTGCCAAGAAAAAGTGTTTTTTTTTCGCAAAATATATCCAAAACATTTACTTGCTCAGCAGTTGGCTACTTCAGTTTTTGTTGAAGTAAGTTTATCTGCTGGGTTATGTTTTGTCATTGAGTTGAAGCATTCCGGGGAAATTGTTGAAGCAAGTTTATCTGCTGGGTTATTTTTTGTCATTGAGTTGAAAAAAAAGATCTCTGCGTTGTGATAGATAACGAATATTTTGCAATCAAATAAATCAGTGCAAAAAGTGAAAGTTAATTGGTAGAAAACAAGGGCAGATCTAGGACTCTCTCGAGAGGTGGGAGCAGTGGTCTCATTTTGAAAAAATTTCGTCATTTTTGTCGACATTTTTAAGGAAATTTTTGAGAAAAAAACAAGCCAAAAAAGGCGGCACATTTTGGACTTTTTTGACCGAAAAATTGAGTTTTTTCGGCGCGCGCTCCCCCTCTAAATTGGAAAAAATTACGCTTTTATGTTTTTTTTTGAAAAAATACGCCTTTAGAAAAAATATAGGAGAGTCAGCCAAAAAAAAAGATATCTCAAAATAGTACAAAAGGGGGACCCTTTAGGTCGGCAGGGGTTCGAATCCCTGAGTGGAGAGGGGCGTCCGCCTCTCCCCAAAATCCACTGGTGGTAGAAACGATAATTTATAAAGGTTCGTTTGTGTTTGAAGGTTTCCTACCAGGAGCGCCAGGCAATAGTAACCTCAGATTCACTTCGCATCGCAGCTCGACGAGAAAGCATCCGACTCGATAAGCTCGAAAACTTTGGACCCCACATTCACGGTGAGTCAATTCTGCTTTAAAATGAAATTTTCGGGCAATGTTGACTCCCTTGATTTCATGCAATACTATACTCGTACATGTTAACAAATTTCTCTGACTTCTCTTTAGTTTTTTTTGCTCTGTTGAAATAAACTGGTTTATATAGCGTCTAAAATGGAATTCCTTTTCGACCGTTGCTTAACGTTTTTGCTAACCAAATTTAGGCAAGTTTTATGTTTTTTTTTCAAAGAATATTTTTTGGAGTTTATTTGCTTGCTAGTTTTTTTTAAGAGTCATGAACGCATTGAAGTTTCTTATACTGGTCTTAGTGATTTTTTTGGGGAGAAGTTCTTATAAATGCTCTAATAAATACAGAAGTGCATTCATTCATATTAATAAATACATTTAAGAGTTCTGCTCAAATCTGCTAAAAGTTAAGAAAGTTGCGCTCACCAGCAACGAAAGGGAAATTGCCGCGAAACAAGCTGATGGACTTCTAATTTCGAAAATCGATTTTAACATTTCAGCGGAAGAATTTTTAACCAATGGTTTTGTTTTCTCAAATTGAGTTAACTTTATCAAAAAAATGTCAATCGTAAACTCTTCCTGAAGTTCAAAGAGCTATAAGGCCATATATTTTTTACTTGCAAATTTGAAAGTTGAAAATTTTCTTTTCAAAAAACGACAGTTTATTTCTGTTTCATTGGGTTAATTGACTCTTTTCCAACTGTCTGTTGGCTTTATTTTATTCAATCATTTTTTGACTTTCACGGAATTTTTCTGTACCATTTGATAGATATGTTTGTCCGGAGCTCAAAGGCTAAAGCCATAACTGTGATTTTTTTTTCGCGAAAGTATGGGAGGTTGGAAAGTCGACAATTTGGTATGTTAACGCGCGATATATTGAATTCGTATTTCACAGTTAAGCTGCCGAGTAAGTTTTTTTTGGTCTTCTGATCAGGCCACGACGCTAAATACATTCCTTTCTACTTAAATATCGTGATGGGGATAAACTGAAAAAATATATATTCATATATATTTGAGTTTATTTAAGAGTCGATGAGCGTAGTTCAGACTCTTATATAGGCCGCGATGATTTTTTTGTTCTGGAAAATGTCTTCGAAATTCACTTTTTGGGTTTTACATTTAATTTCTTTTGTAATTTACTTTGTTAAAAGGAAGGCAAACTCCACTATCGGACAGCGAAAGTGTAAAAGTTGCGAAAAACGTGATCGACTTCTAGTTTCGAAAGTGGAATCTACTTTTCAGATTTCCTAGCGAAATAAAAGTTTACTCTTTGATCCAGTTATCTCCAAATGGGTCAATGTTATCAAAAAAATGCCAACCGTAAATTGTTCTAGAAGTTCAAAGAGCCTTAAGGGCGTCAATTTTTTTTCTTTGAATTTCGATGAAAAACAAGTGAGTATTTATCTGTTACCTAGCGTTCATTGACTTTTTCAAACTGTCTGTGGTCTATGTTATTAGACTTGCGATAGCAAGTTTTTTGTAACCGGGTACTAGACTTTTTTCCCGTAAAAACTTTGTTCACAGAATAGTCAAAACATTGTGGTTGCTTTTAGTGTTTCGATTTATGTATGCTGTTTTACTAGCCCTGACTTCTAATGTTTTTTTGCTTAAAACTTTAATCTGGCCAAATGATTCCATTCTAAATTTTATCGGCTTTGTGGTCTTTTATTGCCCGGGTTTGTGGTCTTTTATTGCGTCGTTTGATAACCGGAAAATTATTCATCTGCGTGTGTGTGTCTTTTGGTGGGGAGGGGGCTCGCATACTTCTAAATTAGTTTTTGTTTCACTATTTTTTTTGGCTGAAACGGTTGCTGCTCAGGTACTTGACGTTTTTTACCGCTCGGGATGTTAGCTTCCCATTCTAATTTCATATTCTATTGTCTTGGCATATTTTTTTCTTTTCAAAAAACTGGTTTTATTTTTTTTGATTTATCTAGTTTTTTGGTAGTTCAGAATGTTTTCGATTTTTTTGATTGAATCGCAAGTAGTTTTGCTTCGCCTCTCAGTTTTTAGGTGGCCTTAAAGTGCAGTAGGAATATTCAGAGCTTTGTGCTGATAGGCGAGCAGTCTTATTGTGTCGCAGTGAAGACATTCATATAGGTTGCTATAATTTTTTCAGGAATGTTTTGTTTGCGCTGAGTTTTTTTTCTTCTTAAGTTCAGCTCATTGCCTTTGTGAAAAGGAAGGCAAAATCCAAAATCAAACAACAAGAGTGTAAAGGTAAGGAAAATAAAGATTTTTAAATTTGAATGTGGATTTTAATTTTTAGATTTCATAGCGGTATAAATAATCTACACATGCTTCCAGTTTTCTAATATTGTGTTATTTTATTCAAACAAAGTGCCGATCATAAATTGTTCTTGAAAACAAAATAGCTTTAAGGCCATTTATAAAGAAACATGTCTGTATTTTTTATTTTCTTTTTGCTGATTTCCAACTGTATCTTGTCTATGTTTTTCAATGAGAAATGAAGCGCATTGCTTTTGCAAAGCAATATTTTCCTATGCTATCAGTATTTAATTGACAATATTAATTTGATTTAATTTACTCTTTTAGCTTTTGAGAAATGATTAAAATTGGTGGCTTTCTTTTTTGTTCTGCTTGTCTGCGCTTGATTTTAACTTTCAAATGTGAGTCTAGTGTTAAGAACTTCAAGATTAAAAATGAGATTGGATTAATTTCTAGCTCATCGATCTTAGTATAGCTGGAGCTCAATAATTTTTTTCCTGCGATCTGTTGTCAATGATCAAATTTAATTTGTTACTTGAAAACCGTAACCTTGTCTTGTTCTAACTCGTACATGTACAGTAATCAAATTATTACCAAATTCTACTAAATCATTGTTTTGCCAAATTATCGATATTTGCTAGGATTTTTTATTTTCACTGCACGTGAACATGTTTATTAAATAAACAACACCTGGCAATTTTTAAGAAACACCCAAAAGTAAAAGACGGTCAAGTGCCGCCTACGTCAAGAGTTCGTAAGTAGAGTCTTTCGCTCCTTTCCTTTAATAGGGTCAAGTTGCAATTCAAGGCCGAAAGACGGAAAATGCGGAAAATTTTACTAATTAATCAGATTTCAGTTCAAAAGTTTGAAATCAATAAGCTTAAAATTGGGAAAAGCCTTCTGTATTTTGGACATTTTTTGACAGATCAAAGGACATTGATTGAGTGAACTTTTGCGTTCCTTCGGCCTTGAGAATAGCCCCCATTTTAATCTATTTCTCTATCTGTCTCTGACAGTTATCTCTCAGGGGATTGATGATGGAGACACCGACTGTTGTTTCGCTGCAAAAAGAAGTTGCATTTTGATGCAGTTATTTCAGTAGAAGATGATTTGTTTTGTCAAACAGCAGACAGAAAGTGCCGATTTCTTAAGATTGCTTAAAATGGTTTTGAAACTTTTATTGTATTTTTCAGTCTTTTTTGAAATATTCAATATTTTTCTGTGAAGCGAACAATTATTTTAGCATCATTATCCCTTCATCGTAGCAAAATGATGAGAAATTCTAGAAAGAAGTGGACTGCTTTTTGACAACACGTCTTTCGGTTTGATTGTTACAGAGTTGGAAATGGTTGCGGCTTCAAATTGGGAAGAACTAGCATCTGATTATTTTTCCAATTAAACTCGAAGATATTATGTAATAGAAATAAAAGATCCGGATATTTTGACTCGGTTTTTCAATTTTCAACTCTCGGACACTGAATGCATGAACAACATACTTTCAGAACTATGCCCAGCATGACATGTATTCACCTGGTTCGCTTCTTACAGCAGCAAAAATGGTTTCATTGCGGCTTAAATTTTTCGCAATTGAATTCGCTGATCTATTTTCTTTCAAGTTTTAAAATTCTACTCGGTGATTTTTTTGTTCACGTTATTTTTTTTTTCGCGATTTGACTACTGATTTCTTTTTTTAATTAAGTTCATTTCTTTTGTTTGAAGGAACGCAAACTCCACCATCAAACAGCAAAAGTGTAAAAAAAAGCGTCAGCATCGAACAGAAAAAGTGTCAAAAAAGCGCCAATTATAAATTGCTCTTGAAATCCAAAGAGCTTTAATGCCATGTGTTTTTTTGTTTGCAATTTTCAAAAAAAAACAAGTCTTTTTTCTGTTTCCTTAAGTTTATGACTCTTTTTCGACTGTTTGTTGGCCATGTTTTGGATAACAATTTGACTACTTTCTAGTTTTGCTTAAAATATCAATAGAGCGGAAATAAATAACGTAATTCATCTTCAGCTTTGATTGAAATTCCATTTAAAAAAAATGCGTGGGTTAGGATTGAGTTCTGAAAATGAAGCTCAGAAAAGGGAAATGCAAATAAGCGAATTGTTGTGTTCATCTACCGTGAATCGTTTTGCCAGCGGATTTCTCAAGAATAAAGAAATTGCGATGTTTTCTGTGATAAGCAACTTTTTTCAACATCATAACAATTCAAAGAAACAAAATCTAAATTCCTGGGAGAATTTGTTCTTTTATCGCATTTATTAATCTGCTGGAAATTGCCTTAAATTTTTATCATTCTATTTTAATGTTATTCGATTTGATGTCTTCGTAAGAATTATTACCCTGAATGTAGCTGTTTATTTTTTATCCCATACGCAACTGGAATGTCAGACTGCATCTTACTAGCAGACTGAACTAAAATCTATTGAATTAAGTAGGTTCATGCAAGGGGAGTGTTTATATTTATAGACGTGGTATTTCGAACCTAAATCAACTTGACCAAAATAGAATTATGTAACTAGCGCGATGTCAAAACAATTCACCCTGCCTGCGTCACAGCAATGAAGGCACAAAATTAGAAGATAAAATTTGGGTGACGTTATAAAAAAATGATGGTCCAAATGACGCACTTGTGTTTAACCTTGCAGTCTTGTGGACGGAAAAGAGGCTTGAAAAATGTAATCTGAATTTAATCGAAATCTGAAAGTAGCCTGTTCTGCCATGCAAGGTTTTTACTGATAATGCTAAAGAATGGATGACAATTTCAATTTAACTTTGTTCAAATGATCCGGAAATCGGGAGTTGCTTAGTAGTTACATACCGGGAAAAGTTCATTTGCCATCCGCTAGAATATAGACAGACGTTATCAGAATGCTACACTTAACCAAGTTCAATAGTTAAATGCTGATTTAAACCAGAACCAATATGGAAGTGATTATCAGACGGTTCGTCGATTAAGATGCCGATATTATTTTTGAGGAGTTTTGAAGAAAATTGTCCAGACTTTAGATAGAAGTGACGGGATGTTTGTGCTCGTTGTTTTTAAGAGTCGATGAACGTTTTGAAAACTCTTAAAGATCGTGATGACTTTTTAAATTTGATTTTTCACGGTTCAACTTTTGAGTTGTTAAGTCAAAAAGGAAAGGATTTGTTTGTTAAAAGGAAAGCAAACTCCACAATCGAACAGCAAAAGTGTAAAGGTCACGAAAAACGTGATCAAATTCTAGTTTTGAAAATGGATTTAAGATCCAGCGGGACAAAATTACCTTATTACTGCAGTTTTCTTAAATTGGGATAAAGTTATCTAGTGTCAATCGTAATTCGTTCTACAATTTCGAAGAGTTTTAAGGCACAGTCTCTAAATCTGTTCAGGCTCAATTTTACTTTTACGATATTTTGTAGCAAATGGACCTGCTGATAAACCCTTAGATTATATGCGCTTAAAAAGCATTTTTCGAATCGTTTGTATTGCAAAATTGGAATAATTATTTGGTTAAGTTGAATATTTTTTGTTCCGAACACTTCACGAAATGAGAAGGGTTTAAGGCGTTGTGTGTTTTTTCCGTGAGTTCAGAAAATTTTTGTGGTAAAATATGATAACCTTTTTAAAACTCTTTAGCCGTGAATTGGCAAGAGTGCCTCAGGAAAAGCTGTTTTGTTTTGTGTTTTGACTAATTCGACACTGAATTTGAACCTAATTGTTATTTCTGATTAAGAGTCATGACCGTATTGAATACTCTTATTTAGGTCTTAGTGATTTTTTTCCAGGTAAAAATCCTGAAATTTGTTCAGGTTGAAATTTGATTTTTTTTAATTGATTATTTTTTACTTTTATGATTATGATTTACTTTAACTTGTTGTGGTTAAGTCAAAAGAAAGAAATGAATTGAGCCTTATTTTTTTAACTTTCTAGAATTATCGATCAATCTGACTTCACAAATTTGAGAAATGAATCCGATTTTGCTCTTCAAATATATTCTTCGCTTAAGTTGAGTTTGACAAATGAGCTTTAATGATATTAAAGTGTTTAGAATCGATTAATCAAGGATAGTTTCGCTTAACTCGATTTCTGGATAAAATAGGAGATATTTTGCTATTTTTCGAATATATTTCACAAAGCATATATTTTAAAATTGTCAAAATCTGATTTTTTTTTGCTTAGCAAACAGTTTTATAAATTGTTCACGCTCAAATTTGATTTTTCTCGGTTTGAATTATGATTTATGTTTCAAATCTTTTCAAAGTCATTTGCTGAAAGGAAGATCAATTACGCTCTGCAATTACGAAAGTGCCAATGGCTCGAAAAAATGACTTAAAGTTAAATGTGAATTATAATTTTTAGAATTCCTAGCGGAATAAAGCATTTATCTAATAATCGAGCTTTCTCAAATTCGGTCAATTTTCTCACAAAAATGTTAGTCAAAAATTTTCTGGAAATTCGAAGAGCTTGTTGGCCAGTTATTTTTTCTTTGAAATTCAAAATCGACTATAAATAACTAGTCCTCTTGGTCCGCTGTCTTTTGGCTTCGTTTTTCTCAAACTCGGAAAGTTGAAAGTTTTTCAATCATTGTTTTGTTACATTTGTGACAGCAAGTGTATTGCAATCGGGTACTAGTCTTTTTCCTCCGTAAATAACTTGCTTCACAGGATTTTAACAGCACATTTAAGTAGTTGTACTTCTAAAGCTGAAAATGTTTACAGATTTATATATTTTTAGGCTTTATGATTTTGTCCCAATTTTTTGTCGGCTTATTTGCCGGAATATTTATTTAGTAACATTTAAAATAGCTTTTAAGTACTTTTTCGATTCAATTCAGAAGATTGTTAATGTATTGATTTTAAGTTTTGGTTCTTGTTTTCGATTTTTTTCACCCTTAAATACGTGCAATCGCTATCAAGTATCTCAGCATCTTAAGTAGGTTTAGGCATTTTCTTTTTAAAACCCTTCAAGGTGATTGCACTGCGTATTATTTCAATAATTAAATATTTGAAAAAAAAAAACATAAATTTCCGGAAAGTTTTTGGTTGCAATTTTGACTTGGCAGTTTTGTCTAGGAAGGTATTTGGCAAGTGATGCTCCAGATTCAGAAACTGTTGTGCTTTCTGGCTGAAAATTTTTGAATTATTTTTGTTTTTTCACTTTTTTCTTTGTTCATTTATTGTTTTCGTTTTTTGTTGGTGTCATTTTTGTTTTCTGTTTTTGTTGGGATTCAACTCTCTTTCCGTTGCGTATTAACTTCATATTTGATAATATCGATGTAATCAATATCAGTTGATGAAGTCTATAGGTAGTAATTTAATTTCACAGAGTTTTTATAGGCTTTCTAGTAACTGTTCTCAATTGTGGCAGTTGTTTTGAAATTTTGTATTAAAATGTTTTTATTTTTCTTTTTTAATTTCTTTTTGGTTTTTGTTTATAGCAAATATTCGAGAGTTATTTTTCACAAACCCTTAGAACCTTAAGTTTCTAAAAGTCATGTGGTTTGTTTGGTTCCAAGAATTTTTCAAAGTTTTTTTGGGTCATCATTTTTTTAAACCAAACTTCACTTTTTTTTCAGTTTCATCTTTTGTTGTGAGACAGAATTGAATGAAGTTTGTAGAGCATGAACCCTTTTTATATTTAAGGCAATTGCTTTTTATAAAAGCCGACGATATCTTCAACAGAATTCATTGAATTATTTCACTTTTCGTGTGAGATAGATTTTTTCTATTTGATTTTGCATCGCTAGTGGTGCGAAGCTCTGCTTCGCCTCTGGGTCTAATTTTTCGTTTCCCTGACTCTATTGAATTTTTCCAACTGTCTGTTGACTAGGTTTGTTGATTTGGTTTTCTCAAATTGGGTAAGTTTTTTGAAAAATTGTTCTATCATACGAAAGTGCTTTTAATTGACGGAGCTGTAATGCGATGTAATTCGTTCTCAAAATTCATTTATCTGTTTGTTTGCTTTTATTTTTTTAAAGCTGTGCTTTTGCAAATCATATTGTTTAAATTGTGATATTTTGAATTCGCAAAAAAATACGATGTTTTTAACGCAAATTCACGATTTACAAGCTAAATTTTGGTTGTTGAAAACTGGAATACAAGCATTTTTCTCTAGTCTGCTCGAAGATGCCTGTACCTGAAGACTATTTGTTCTGAATTGAGTTAATCACCTGTTTTCAGGCGCAGAAGCTCCCACAATGAGAATGGGTCACAATAATAAAGACAACATTAGACGCCTGGGGCCGATTGACGATAACCAACGAGATTTGCACCAGAATAACCCGACAAATAATCACTTCTCTGATAAACAACAGAAACCGTCCAAGTTCGAGTACTCTCCAGATTTGAAAACAATCGAAGGTTCCCCGAATCGCTTTAAAATCCAATTGGCTAACGAAAACTCAACGGTGAGTTCAAGTGTGATGACGTCGAAACATTTTCACGGCCGCTCCGAACTCCGAACATCGCAGCTGCAACAAAACTCGATTGAGATGTACTCGCACACAACAACAACAACAACAGGTGAATCTCAAAATTTTAGTGCAGTGAACAATATTAATCACGGAGCTGAATACTCCTCCCCACACAACTCCACCGGCGGGAAGTTCAAGAAGAACCACAGTAGCAGCCAATCCAGTTTTAATTCGAGGGTATCTCCGAAAAAGTACGGAGCAAATGCTCATCAGAAGTCACCCAAACATTATTTAGCAGCTGTGGGGGACAACTCGTTGGACAGCAGTGGGAGTGTTAGTAGTAGGTACTCGCCGTCCGTAATTTTTCAAATGGGAGATTCAGGTGGGGATTTATTAACGGGCACTGACGGGGCTGGTAATAGTTTAGAGTCATCTCCCGCCAGAAACCGGTCTCAGCATTTTGATGATAGAGTTTCAGACCTGGAGTTAAACGGAGAGTCGAAAGTCAAGCAATTATGTACTAGTTTCAAATTCAGCGTCGATGCATATGACGCAGATGAAACACTCAAAGAAGTGTCTGCGAATTCTTATGGGCGTATTGGTGCTGGTAAAAAAGAAGCGGAATTGTACGTAGATGATGAGAATGACTATGCAATAGAAGGAGATCCTGAATCAAAGTCGACCAAAAGAGTTTCGGTGCCTCTAGCTGTAGTTTCGGAGCTATGAGAAGGAACATCACTTTGAAAAGTTGCCTGAAACTCGTAAACTTCAAAACGGTTCCATAATATCCCCCAAAAATGTTGCTGGTGTTGATATTTTTGTTGCATTTGTCGTTTTTCTGTCCACTATAATATCGGTTACGGTGCAATTTTTTTTGCAATATGCAAGATTGGGAACCAAAAAATTAAACCCCCAAAAACGCGTTTACAATTTCAATTTTTGTTCGTTTTGTCCGGATAATTCAAATCAGCACTGTATTATCGGTTATTACATTGCATATAAATTTCCAAAAAAAGGAAACTTCATTGGGTGAAGACGGAAACTAACAGTTCAACAGCATTTTTAAGAGAATATTTTATAAAATTTGTATTGCTAATTTACATCTAGTCGAAGATTATCTAGTTCTATTCTTTGGCTTGGAGGCAAAGGGGATAAACGTATGGAATCGCTATGCGTTAATGGTATGTTGTTAGTTTTAATTCAAAATGCAATGATTTTCAGTATTTTATCTGAAACGGAATGTGTTCCTCATAAATCAGGTGTATTTGCGATCTAATGTATTTGTTTGTTGTAGAGATTTACTTAGAGATTTGATTGTTTTGTTGGCTGTAACATTCCGCAATTAAACAACTGTATAATTTTTGAATTCAAAGTTATTGTATAAAATTTATTTTGAAAAATATCAATTTCTTAATCTTTTTTGAATTTTCTATGCGAGTGAATTGTAGAACTTCGAAATAGCACGCGTGGCATTTTGTAGGCAGTGAGATTATTTTAAGGCGTCACCTTGATTGAATAATAACTAAAATTTTGAGTTGAACAAGACCAATGATTACACTGGGGAAACTTCTCCTCTACCTTATGCTAGATTATCCTTCGCACTTTCACTACCTTCCCAGATTCCCCAGATTTTTTTATCATTGTGTCAATGCACGAAGTGAAGGTACTAAATAAGGTCGTGATAAGTTAATTTTATTTTTTCTAGGAATCGATGAACGTAGTTCAGGCTCTTATGTAGGTCGTGGCAGTGGCGTGCGCAGATAATATTCTAGGGGAGGGCGGTTTTTCGAAAAAAAAACTGAAAATATTGTCGAATTCCTTTAGGTGACCAACTTGATCTTTCGAACTCTCCGAAGATACTAGAAGAACCCCGTTTTGTCAAAAATTGTAGGCCCCGCAAATTGACGATTGAGCACTTGACGATTGAGCAGAAAAATTGATCAAAAATTGCATTATTTCGGCGCGTGCTCCCCCTTCAAGTTTAGTTACCTTGGCGCCCAAGGCGCCCCTAGAAAGTTTTAATGGTGGGCAGGCAAAATGGATCTCGTAAAATTTGGCAGCCAGATTTGAGGAGAGATGCTACTGGGTCGTGGTGATTTTTTTTCCGGAAAAGTTAGTTTAATCAGGTTCACGTGGACTTTTTCGCGGTGCATTTCTTTTGTTGAAATGAAGACAAATTCCACTATCAATCTACAAAAGTGAAAAGGTCAAGAAAAAAGTGATCGACTTCTAGTTTCGAAAGTGGAATTTAATTTTCAGATTTCCCAGCGGAATAAAAATTACACTTTGATCCAGTTTCCTCAAATTGGCTTTATTTTATGAAAAAAGCCAATCAGAAATTTTTTTAAAATGTGAAGCTTTTGAAACAATTATCGCTGATTGGGCTAGGTTGTTGAAAAAAGTGCTTTCAATTTTTTGAAATTTGGAGAGCTTATAGGGCATAATTTGCTTTAAAATTTTTCCAAATTTTAAGGTAGTTTTTCGGTTTTCTTATAATCATTGTTACTATTCCAACTTGGGAGCTGTAAGTACAGCATTTTACAGATATTCCGCTCCTTTGAGGTCGTTTTAACTCACCATCACCATTCCCGTCATCATCATTGGTTTGTTTTGACACGGCTTTCTCAACTGAAGGATAATTTTTTCCTAAAATTGAGTCTGAGTTGTCCATGTACTGAATTTTTGGCCGCAATTTAACACTGAAATTTGTATGAATGGCTCAGTTAAGACAAGAGTTCAGCTACTTTTTTCTCGAAGGTTACTAATAACTAAAGAAACGTCAATCACTACGTGATTGACACTTCTTTAATTAAGGTTTGATTTTTGCAGTTTTTTTCTGTTCTTCGAATTTATACTTCTGTCGTCTAACGCACCGAACGGGTGAAATGCTGTTCGTCACAAATTATCATGCAAAAATATTTCTTTCAAACCTAGCGACTCAAACTATTGTAATATTATCGAAAAAGTTGAGGAGTCATGTATCGCTGCCAAGTAATTTATCCGTGGAGGTTGCTGTTTTGAAGTTTTTCTCATGCGTAGTATAAACCCATAACAAAAACAGAGCGGAAGTCACCGTTAAAGTTTCACTGATTCTGTATGAAACAAATAACTTGCTGGTAGAGTATGTAGTAGATAAACAACAGCTAAATATTGGATCGAGAAATTTGGTGACTCAAATTGAGACATGAAGTGTCGAGATCTCAAAAAGTTCTGAGATGCAAAATACGCTGTTGCTTATCTGAGATACGCTGTTGCTTATCTGAGATACGCTGTTGCTTATCCGGTACAAAACAAGCGAAAAACACAAACAAACAAAACATCTTTCATAATAAAGGTCACGCCAACACAATTTTCACTTGCTATTGAGTTTGCTGATTGATCAACTAAAGCAGGGAAACATGTTTACTAGAATCGTGTACTAGATTTTCTTTCCCGTGAATAACTTTGTTCACGTGGCCTTTTTCGTCTAGACTCATTTCCTGGAAGCCTCTGTTAGCAACAATTTCACCAATATTTAAATATTTCCTGCAAGTTAGCATTTTGAATATCTGTCCCAATTACACAAGCAATAATTATGTTTTAAATATTAAACCTCCCTATTTTTCCACTTAGGTTGCAAATATTGTTGTGACAAAACGCGTTCGTTTTGAAAGTGTTCATTTTGATCAACAAAGAGCTATTAAGTACAGCCAATGCTAAGGATATTAACAAAGACTATTATATTACAAATTGCACTTCAGATTCAAGGTATCATGGATCTGTAGCTTAGAGGTACGGAAGGAGACGCTCGACAAAATGAGAGGGTTCGAACCTGGGTAGGGTCGGATGTTTTTGAGGAATTTTTTTTCGTATACTAATTTAATTGCGTTCGCTCGATAAATTGAGGCATTTTAAATGGTTAATGTCTTTTTTTTTCAAACACTGTTACTGCTAATGCGTCATAATTGACTTGCGTCACTTAGCAATTATGTAAACTCATAATTGGCGTGCGTCAATTAAAAAGTTTTGTAGACTCAAAGTCTTACTCATTAAGTTTTTCCCTGTAGCGGTATTGGTCATATTTTTGCTTTCGTATGCGAAGTGCAACTTCGCTTCTGTGTCGAAATTTTCTTTTGATATAGGTTATAATTTTACCAAATCGAGTTGTTAAAGTTTCTTTTTTTTATCTGTTTCTGTTCCCTTTTTTCGGATCGATAAATGTTGGTCTGTATTAAATTGCCTTATATTGTTCGACACAAATTAAAATGTTTCTTTTTTGTGTATGTGTGTTTTGAGTTTAAGGGTGAGGGAGTCTTAATAACTTTTTATTAATCATATTTTTTGAATTTTTTATTCGGCTTTTTTAATTTTTTTCGGCTTATTAGGCTTAGGCCTGTCTTATATCGGCTCAGCGGACCGTATTTTCGTCGTTGGACGAACGAAAAAAGGTTTTGTTTGTGTGTGTTGTGAATGTATGTATTTACGTTTGTTATGTATTTTATAAGTCCTAATGAATTTTTTTTTATCGTTTCAAAGGGTTTCTGCTAAGGTACTGTTGGCATAATTACAGCTTGATTTTTTTTATTTCGATGCTAATTTTCTTATTCTATTTTCATGACGCGTTTTTGTTTCAAACTAGCCTTATTCATTTGATAGATCTAGTTTTTGGACAATTTCGAGTATTTTTCCTTTTTTTAGCGGCTTGTTATAAATCGCAAGTGGTGCAAAGAGCTCCTTCGCCTTTGCGTACATACTAGCCCTATGTTTTTTGAATACAGCGGGGAAAGATTTTTAATTCTTGTGTTTTTCGAAGTTTATAGTTAACTAAATTGCACTTGCGATTAGCAAGTGTTATAAAATCGGAATATAGATTTTTTTTCGGGTCAACAACTAGTTCAACGAATCAGTCCTTTCTGATGGATTGCCCGAAAGTAGATTTTTCGAGCGTGTATGCTTTTTAAATTGCAGTTAATTTCGAATTGTTGTTGTAGCTTTCAGTTAAACTCTTTTTTTTTTCTTTTTTTAGCCGATTTTAGGCTTAAATGGTTTCGGCTGATAACGTATCTGTTTATTTGCCTCATAGTTATCCATGTCGTATAGCCAAGTGTTATCTGTTCAGTTACCTTTTGATAGATGTTGTTTTTCAATATTTTTTCGGCATTACTAATTGGGTTTTTCAGTATACTTCTTCAAAATCAACCACCTTCGAGACAAATAAAAAAAATGATTTTTTTTTCATCTTTTTTTTTCGATTCAGTGGCTTTCGTCCTATTTTTATTCGGCTGACTGTCGTTCGATTTTTTTTAGCTTAATGCAAAAAATGGGAAGCTCAGCCTCGCCTTTGTGTTTAACTTCTCGGAAAAAATTGAGTTACCGTTGGAGAAAAATTGTTTTTCAAAGAGCCTTTATTATTGTTCCGACCATTGTTTTTTTTTGTTCAAAGACGCGAAAATTTTTGAGAATTTCTCGCTTACATATTGGTAAATTGTGTTATTTTTCATATCATCTGGAAAAAAATTATTCGTACGCGAACAAACTTCAACAGCTGAAAATCATTTAAAAAAATCTTAGCAAATTAACTGATGTTCATTGAGCGCGCGTCAAGACTTCTTTTCTCAACATAATCATGGGTCGGTCTTCAAAATGATGAACGGGATCCACGAATTTACATGATCGAAGATCTCAGAAGCGCAAACTCAAGACGACATCGAAACCACCAAAGCAGTTGACTATATGAAGTTATTTCTTTCTTCTCACTGATCATCGAAGCAAATCTTTTGTAAAACGTGGTTGCAAGTTTGCCCATGCCACCCGAGCAAGAAAAAGCAAGAGGTGTGAAGGATCCATGTTCAACTTCTCTGATAAGTTGCTCGTAGCATCTGTTTTTTTTTTCAATCCGGCTTCCTGTACCCAATTGGCAGAATAACAGAATTTGATTTTGCGCAAGGATTGATTACTCTTACATCGAAGAATGCCTTCTCAAATTTGCCTCCCTAGACTCCATTGGCTGAAATATCAGGACGCACTTCATCGCCACTTTTTGATGTTCTCAAAGCCAAAAACTCGCCAAGTAAACGATCTAAATGCGGTTCGACTTCAACATTAGAGCAAATTTCAGTCAACATTTCTGCTGTTATGTCTCTCACTTCGTTAGCCGAATAGCTGGGAAGCCTCCAGTGGGACAAGACAAGCAAAGCTCAACCGAGAAATTTTTTCCATGAACACGGTGAGAAGAGACTTCTTTTAGCGCTCAGTTATATTGCAAGTACAGTGCATCCCGAAACGCTGTTTTACTCAGGTAAAAACGATGTTCTTTTAGCGTCAGAATTGTGACCTAATTTGACGCGCCCCTATCGTTAGCCAGTTCAAATGGTCCTTAGTATGGAGTACTGACAAGCGACTGCAACAGAACATATTTCTTTAATTCGGCTTACCTTTTCTTTCTCTTTCTCTATTTCAGTAGATGCCTGTTTCTGCTTACTTGCAACTCCGTCGAAATCAGTATCGCTTGACAAAAGTTTCTCAACAAGTGGTTTAAAGAGTATCTCGAAGTCTTTGAATTTGCGAGCGGCTTCTGTTTCTGGGTTGATGATGTTCAAACCAACCAGTCTTGCTGGATGCTCTAGCAGAGATCTTTACATGTCTGCTGATCATACTCTACCAGTCAGCTTCGGCAAAAACTGCGTTCTGATTTTGCTTTTGAATTTGGTGAGATTACCTTAAATTTCATCTTTGCTAGAGTCGATCCCTCTCATCGTGTAATTGCACTTAGGAATGAAATTATGCGTAAAATGGTGCAAAGCAGAGTGTGGGTGCGCCTCAGCTCTGTTAAAATCGTTTTACCACGTTTAAAAATAAGCTTAGTCCTGGATGCATTCGAGAAATACCCATACTCCAGTCCCAGTTCTTCGGCATTGTTCAATGTTTCCTCGGCATTGCAAAATTGCTTAACAAGGTCACCGAATCGTTTAATGAGAGGTAACAGAGCTATATCATACATTGGCGTAACTTCAGGCCCGCCCTGAGTAGCACTTTTTTGCGACAAAAGCACTTCTCCGTCTACATGATAGTTTGCAGGCTTTCTGTAAAGATTGGTAAGAAACGTAGCCGTAGCTGCGCACTCAACATACATGTTGAGCTGATTAAATGCCTTGCTAGCAACAACGAGCCGCAATCCTTCAGTTTCCGACTGATTGAAAACAGCCGTCAGAGCTGATGCAGTAGCCACGTAAGACCCCCGTTGGCCAGCACACAGTTGGGGCGTACCAGCTTCAACGATCAGCTCAGACGAGATTGTACTAAGTATGATACTCTTGAAAATGTTTCTGCGTGCAACTTTTCCAATGCCAATTGGTCTGACACCTAGATTTTTGTCCAAGCCATTGAGACGAGAAGCGGTTAATGCCTGCACTCCCTGAGTATCTGTAACCACAGTAGCTAGTTTACGAATTGTCATGTCCGCTGCTCCACACAAAGAGATAGATTTTGAAAACGGGTAGGAAACTTGTATTCGGGTGTTTTAATTTTTTTTTACATTTTGTTCTCCACTGAAATCAAGTTCCAAAAAAATTATCGGAATGGGTTGAGTGATAAAGTATATTGAATCCCTTTTACTTGTGATATGAACCACATTAAAAAATTATTCGCTAAGTCGAGAAATCGGTTTGAAAATTCTGGTTTTTGGTCTAATTTTCAGCTTACAAATTCAGTGTGCTTAAACTTATCTTAAATTGAATCTTGAAAATTTATTTTCAATGGAGTAATTCTAGAATTTAATCAGCGCTATTTTGAGTATCAAAAACTTCAAAAATTCAAAAAATTTCTGCAAATATAGAAAATTTTGTAACTAGTTATTACATTTTTTTTTGTTTTTCTAGTCATTTTTCTTCAAAAACTGTATTCCAAACGCCTTATTCGACTATGATTGTCGCATTTGCCTAATTTCTGTTTTTTTGTTTGGAAGTTTTATCTAACCACTCAGAAAAAAAAGACACTTATTTGAGAAAAAAAGTTTTTTTTAAGTATATGGTTGGAACATTCTGTGCTACATGCACAGTAACCGGCTACCGGCTATCCTTTTTGGAAATTTTGTTTTTTTTTACCGCTTTTCTACAAAGCAAAGGGCATTTGAGACCAAAAAAAAACAGAAATATTTGATGTTTATTTTCGCTTTTTCTTCTTTTTTTTCATTTTAGTCGCTTCGGACCTGTTTTTGAGCCGCTGCCGTTTCAGTTTTGCGTTCAATCGGAAGTGTCGCGAAGTTTTGCTTCGCCTTTCTGTAATATTTCATTTTTGATTTTGTAGTATTTTTCCATTCCCCATACTGGGTTTTTAACTTTGGAAAAATTTTTCACCTTGTAATACAACAAAACTTGCAATGGTGAATAAACTAACAACCGGGAACAGATTTGCTCTTCATATTTACATCGTAACACTACGCGTTTAACCAGAAATGCATGAAAAACAATAATACAAAAGAAAATTAGAAAGGTCGGGGAAGTGAGAAAGAGACTTTTCTGGCTCTGAAGGTATCTTCGGATGAATGGTTTCAGCTTAGATATAATCGGATACGTTGGCTCATAAGACGTTGCATAAAAGCAAAATTTTTTCGTGCTTTTGCTGTCTTGGAACAGTTTTTCTATGATAAATACAAGTAGGCTGAGCTTGTTGATTAAATTTTTGTACAGTAAGGAATATCAGCGGTTGTGCTACATACCAACAACAAAGTTTTGAAAGTAGCCATTCATTTATAGATAAAAAATTTTATTCAGTTTCAGTAATTTGTACAAACTTCAGTACAAGCTTTTCTGTGGAGCACTTAAAAATGAATACATTTCAGTATCCCATGATTTGGAAAACAGAAATTTGATAGCTGGCCAAAAAATACATGCCCAAGTATGGCAAACTCAGGGGGAGGGTTTGTTAAGCGCGAACCAGTTAATGCTGTTAAAAATCAAGTCCTTGATAAATGTCGTGGAAACTTGTTCAAACCAAATCATAGGGATCCTTGTAAAGCAAGGAATATCGTTTGTCATAATTGTAATAGTCGCGGGCATTTTGTGAGGTTCTGTAAGCAATCGTCTGTGAACCAAATCAAAATTGCGTACGAATTTACACAATTTGAAACGAATGTCATCACGAAGTTAGAAGAACAGGATAACGAGGAATTTGGAATTTTCGTTATTAAGAATATTATGGACAAAGAAGGCAAAGAAAACAAGAAAATGCTGGAAATTGCTATGGGCAATAGCCGGTGGTAAACAGAATTCCAGATAGGTTGTGCAAGTCCAGGGTCATTTGTTTCGCAAGCGAAGCTCCACGAGTTGAAGATAAGGGATCGATTCCTGGGGGTCAGAAAAGTGTCCGACGAATTTAAGAACATATTCTATAGTGCAGCGGATGATGTGATTCGGATCACTGGGAGAATTCTATATAACCGAAGGGGGCCAGTGAGATATCGTTTGGAATAATATCTTGCCAGCCCTTGAAATCGAAGTTAGACAGAAGAGGGTGGAGGCCTCGGTTAACGAAGTGGTCAAAGACGGCACTGGGACACCAGGGGGGAAATGTTTCTTGATTCAATGTTTCAATGTAAGTACAATAAGTTAATTTTGAAAGATTTCAAGGAACTGTTCGAACGTCAGGGTGCACTCAAAAATTGTGAGGGGAGGACGCACTTTCACGAGCCACTCCGAACATTTCAAGTTAAGGGTAAGCGAGTCGCTATACATGTTTTGCCGAAAGTGGAGGAAACCATTCAAGAGTTACTCCGGTACGGGCATACCGTAAACCTCGGTAAATGTACCGAGGATTGCTTTATATTACCCACAGTTTTGACAACGAAACGTGATGGGTTGGTTAAATTAGCGTTAAACTCAAAGCTCGTTAATAAGCAGTTCTATCGTAACCGTTAACAGATGTCGAATATGAACGAACTGGTCGATAACGAAGCGTTGGCTATTAGTGGTAATACTAACGAACCGATATATTTCTCGAATATAGACCTGAAATACGCGTATTCGGTAATGGCGTTGAGTGAAGAAACTAGACGTCAATGTAATTTCAGCATTGTTGGAGGGAATTTTACGGGTAAATATCAATTCAAAACCGGGTTTTACGGTCTAGGTGATATGCCCAATGAGTTCCAGATGATGATGGAATCGTTAGTAGGGCAACAGCCGGGGGTTCACGTGTTTCCAGATGAACTTTTGATTGCAACTAGGGGGCCGGCGGAACGCCATTGGCGGGAATTACGCAACGTGTTAGAAGTGTTAAACGATAATAATGCGGCGGTAAAATGGTCTTAATGCACAATGTTTGCAAAGGAAATCGAATGGCTTGGGTTTAACTTGTCAAATACAGGGACAGTACCGGTCGAAAGAAAATCGGAATATTGTCAAAAATTGAAGCGACCTGAAAATTTTTCTGAAATACGTTCGTTGAATCAGTGAATCAATTTATTTGATTTATCTCAAATATTGCGGCTGCAACAGAGCCTTTTCGCGATCTTATGAAGAAACATTCTAGGTTTGAATGGACCACTAAACATGAAAAAGCGTTCCAGTTAATGAAAGCGTTCGAGCTAATTTTTTGAAATTCAACAACAGTTTTTCTATATCTCAGAAAATTTTGAGTTTATTCGACTTTCCTATAACAAGGATTTGAAAACTTACCTTAGAAAATGTTTATTTGCTGTTTTGATTTTCTAATAATCGATTGATTATTTTTCACCAGGTTTAATGTTAGGCTTTTTTAAGCTTGATTTATTGCAAACTGATTTTAGCCCAGCAAAATTGCGATCTGAAACATCAAATTTTATGATATATATATTTTTTCTGTTTTTGAGAACTTTTCAACTTTCACTTTGTATTGTTTAGGAAAACTTTTTTAATACCATAGAATGAACAACTGTCTGTTTTTCCTATTTAACTTTAGATTCAACGGGGTAGCCGTTGGAAAAACCGTCACTGTTTCTCACCAAATTTAAAGATTATTAGCTAAAGCAAAGTCGGCCCTCTTCTTGTTGCAACTCTTAAATTTCTCTATTTTCAACTAGGATCAGATTTTTTGCGTAGCAATTTACCCAATAACCTCGAATTTAAACTCAAAATGAATGACAGGAAAAAAACGATATTCTTCAAGCAGCTTCGTTCGCATAAGCGGCTTTCACTTGTGCGATTAAAGTTTCAGCTTTTGTGATCAGGGTACTAACACCTGCTTTGTACTGCTCAGAGTACGATATTGCCTCGTCTGAAGCTGATTGCTCATCCGCGTCATCTGGGAATTCTGCCTTAAACTCATTCACCTGAAAACGAAAATAAACAGCTTTTATAATCAGAAGGTAATTCAAGCTACAGCTTATAAATTGAGCTACTCTAACACTAACCCTGAGAGTGTAAAGGTTAAAGTTTTATGTAAACCCACTAGATTCATAAGCATAACCCGTAGAACATCTGACTAAGCCTAAAATATAAAAAAGGATCATTCGTAGAGATACAAACGAACTCACTATGGCAATGTAATCATTTCCTGTATTGTTTTTCTCTGCGCTGATCGCATTCAAAGTCGTGGCGGCGAGCTCCGTGTCGACTGCCTTGGCGGTATTTAGACATCTTCTATCATGAGTTCAACCGACGTCGCCTACATAAGTGTCAATGAGAATAGCGAAAACACTTATGTATATTATGTAAATGTTTTTATTTGTTTTTTTTTTTTTTTTTTTTTTTTTCCAGGAAAAGTCTTTTTAAGTTGTCTACGCTCAAATTTGGCTTTTTGTTGTTTTGACAATTTTTTGTTTGATCCATTTTTATCTGGGCTCGTTTTATACAAAAAATCAAACCTGAAAATGTTTTAAGCGCATTTCAAGTGATGCGAAATTCGAAGTTCGAAAGTTTCAAACATATCTACAGTTTTTTTTTTGGTTTCCTTGAGTTCATAGACGCTTTTCCAACTTCCTCTATTGGAATTTTGTCGTTTGATCCATTTCTTTTTTGGAATCAAACAGCAAAGTTTTGGCTTGTCGTTTCAGATCGTCAATTGAGCTAGAGACCCCAGTGTTTCGTTTGTTTTCATCTTAGTCGCTGAAAAATGTCTAAAATCTTGTGATGCAATTAACCATTTTATTCGTGTCACAAAGTTGGTCAAAATGATAGCCAAAAGGTAAAAGGGATTTTGTACGAGAGATGCATGCGCTTCAACAGTTGTATTTTCTAAAATGCCCCTAAAAACTGCCTCTATCTTGCAAGTAACAATAAATTGACTACTTGCTTCGAAATCCAGACATATTTTTGGCGCTCTGGATTCTAGTTTAGCTACTTCAACATGCAAAACTGTACACAAAAAAGACGATTAAGCAGCCAGCCTGCTTCTACAAGAGTTATTTTAAGTTTTATTTTAAACTGATGTGTTTCAAGTTTTAGAGCGACCAGTTGGTTGAATCATGGAAGACAAAGTTAAAGCGTACTAAATTGAAAAAACCCAAAATTTAGCATATCAACTTGCAAGTTTTTACCGCTTAAATGCGAGGACAAAAATTTTGATAATTTTTAGTTGAGAAACACAAAAATCAGCGACCAAACTCCTTTAGTCGAAGTTGTCTTTGATTAAATGCCGCATCTATTACACCTTCTCTGTTCTGTAGAACATCAAGTTCTACAGCTAGTAGCGTGTCAAAGTTCCAGGCATGCTACTTCGAAAAAAAGTGCTGTAAAATGTCACCTTTCAAAAAACTGAAAAAAAACGATTAAAAGTTTTCAATTTTTGTGCCAGATGCTTGTCATCGATATTCCAAAAAAATTGGAATGTATCGTTTGTGCGTCTGATGCGAAACATTCTAAGTTTTTTTTGGGAACATTAAAGATGAGCACCATGCACAAAAACTAAAAATTGTTATTCATTATGTTTCAGTTTTTTAAAAAGTGAAATTTTTTGTGCTCAGATGCAAAAATGAAGAAAAAAATGAATAAAAAAATTTTTCTTCAAGAAAAACAAAAATATGTTTGACACAAAAATTACGTTTTTTTTCTTCATTTTTTCTTCATTTTTTTGTACCCGAGATACCAATTTTACCTACGCCAATCTACCCTATGTCAGTTTACCGTACGCTTAACAGCAAAATAGTGATCACCGCTTTGGCATCAACTGTTGGCCAGCTTGCCAACAGAGGTTAGGACTATAGAAGAAAACTAGAGCCAGTTATCGCCGCTAAGCGGCGACGCGCGTGCATCGTGCCCACCGGCGACCTTTATTCGAGTCAGCTTAATTAGCTTTTACTAATTGAACTGTTTATAAAATATAGGGTAAATTAGCATAGGGAAAAATGGTATATTGGAATGTAGAATAGATGTGCTTTCAGATGCAGATTCTTCCTCAGTTAGCAACACTGTCTCTGGCGAGAATGGAGAAAATCATCACCATCACAAAAAACAACACAAAGCCATCAAGGATGACCCCCATATACACCACGAGCCCCTTCCCCCCTTCATCAGGGTGAGGAGACCGAGTGGGACTGTGAAGAAATTTTGCTATCTGTGGACTTTGCTGATGACTTTTGATTGGAATCACTGCCAAACTGTATGGCTACATGGAGATAGACGCCACATCCAAAAACAAAAGTTACTCAGTATGCTCTTAATCATCTTTTATCGAGGGACTAAATCTTCAGGCATCTTAATTCACGCTTAAAAATGGACGATTACTTTTCTGTTTTTTATGGTTATTACGCTTTGGGAACATTAAAGATGAGCACCATGCACAAAAACTGAAAATTGTTATTCATTATGTTTCAGTTTTTTGAAAAGTGAAATTTTTCGTGCTCAGATGCAAAAATGAAGAAAAAAAAGAATAAACAAATTTTTCTTCAAGAAAAACTAAAATATGTTTGACACAAAAATTGCGTTTTTTTCTTCATTTTTTTTGTACCCTAGATAACAATCTTACCTACGCCAATCTAACCTATGTCAGTTTACCCTACGGCTAACAGCAAAATAGTGATCACCGCTTTGGCATCAACTGTTGGCCAGCTTGCCAACAGAGGTTAGGACTATAGAAGAAAACTAGAGCCAGTTATCGCCGCTAAGCGGCAACGCGCATGCATCGCGCCCACCGGCGACCCTAATTCGAGATAGTCAGCTTAATTAGCTCTTACTAATTGAACTGTTTATAAAATATAGGGTAAATTAGCATAGGGAAAAATGGTAGATTGGAATGTAGAATAGATGTGCTTTCAGATGCAGATTCTTCCTCAGTTAGCAACACTGTCTCTGGCGAGAAAGGAGAAAATCATCACCATCACAAAAAACAACACAAAGCAATCAAGGATGACCCCACATACACCACGAGCCCCTTCCCCCTTCATCAGGGTGAGGAGACCGAGTGGGACTGTGAAGATATTTTGCTATCTGTGGACTTTGCTGATGACTTTTGATTGGAATCACTGCCAAACTGTATGGCTACATGAAGATAGACGCCACATCCAAAAACAAAAGTTACTCAGTATGCTCTTAATCATCTTTTATAGAGGGACTAAATCTTCAGGCATCTTACTTCACGCTTAAAAATGGACGATTACTTTACTGTTTTTTATGGTTATTACGCTTTGGGAACATTAAAGATGAGCACCATGCACAAAAACTAAAAATTGTTATTCATTGATTCAGTTTTTTAAAAAAAGAAATTTTTCGTACTCAGATGCAAAAATGAAGAAAAAAAAGAATAAAAAAATTTTTCTTCAAGAAAAACCAAAATATGTTTGACACAAAAATTGCGTTTTTTTCTTCATTTTTTCTTCATTTTTTTTGTACCCTAGATAACAATCTTACCTACGCCAATCTAACCTATGTCAGTTTACCCTACGGCTAACAGCAAAATAGTGATCACCGCTTTGGCATCAACTGTTGGCCAGCTTGCCAACAGAGGTTAGGACTATAGAAGAAAACTAGAGCCAGTTATCGCCGCTAAGCGGCGACGCGCATGCATCGCGCCCACCGGCGACCCTAATTCGAGATAGTCAGCTTAATTAGCTCTTACTAATTGAACTGTTTATAAAATATAGGGTAAATTAGTATAGGGAAAAGTGGTAGATTGGAATGTAGAATAGATGTGCTTTCAGATGCAGATTCTTCCTCAGTTAGCAACACTGTCTCTGGCGAGAAAGGAGAAAATCATTACCATCACAAAAAACCACACAAGGCCATCCAGGATGACCCCCACCTACACCACGAGCCCCTTCCCCCCTTCATCAGGCTGAGGAGACCGAGTGGGAATGTGAAGATATTTTGCTCTCTGTGGACTTTGCTGATGACCTTTGATTTGAATCACTGCCAAACTGTATGGCTACATGAAGATCGACGCCACATCCAAAAACAAAAGTTACTCAGTATGCTCTTAATCATCTTTTATAGAGGGACTAAATCTTCAGGCATCCTCTTCACGCTTAAAAATGGACGATTAATTTACTGTTTTTTATGGTTATTACGCTGTTTTGCTACAATAATTGCAAACTGCAGGTCAAAGAGCTCGCTTTGCTCTTATAAGATTTGGAGTTTTTTTTGGTTAACTAAAACTAAAATTTTCGTTAATAGTGTGGCATTCAAAAAAAACTCTTCAATTGATAATTGGTAATTGATTCATTGATAGCTCAGTATAGTTTAACTGACAAAATTGATTCCGGTCTTTGCAAAAAAATCTATTAATTTGAATTTCAACAATTATCTCAGTTTCAGTGCTGCAAACTTATCAATTGAAGGAACCTTATTAAAAAGTGAAAATGAATTAGTTTTAAGGAAACCCAGACGTCCTTGAATTTCATTTTTGCCCTTTTTTCCCATATTGATAGGTACAACTTTAAAAGAATTAGACCACCTTCCACAAGAAGATAGGTGAGTCCACCAGCGGATTTAGGGGGCGAATAAAACGCCTCAAAAAATGGTGGTCGACAAAATTTTTGAAATTTTGAAAAGGCTCAAATTTACTTTTCGCGGTTTCACTTATGATTTATATTTAAGATTAGTTCATTTCCTTTGTTAACAGGAAAAAATTCCATTATCTAACAGCGAAAGCTTAAAGTTCACGGAAAACGTGATCGACTTCTTGTTTCGAAAGGGGAATTTAATTAACGCATTTCCCAGCGAAATAAAAGCTTATTAATTTATCATAAAACTGCCAATCATAAATTGTTCTAGAAATTCAAAGAGCTATAAGGAATTTATGGTCGCCTTTGAAATTCGAAAGTTGCGATTTGTCAAGAAGTAAGTGTTTTTTATTATTAATTTGCGTTCATTGACTCTTTTCCAACTGTCTGTTGGCTATGTTCTTGAAATGCCAAAATTGATCATTTATTTTGAAAGTCATTTTTTTCCATTTCCCTTAAGTTCATTGATTGACACCTTTCAATCTGTCTGTTGGCTATGCTTACTCTTATAGTGCTTGAGAAAGTTTCAGAAACATTTATTATGGAGGGTTGAAACAAACTTGAAAAAAAAAAACTACCTAAATCAGTCCTCGTTGATGCGCGTGTTTAATTCTTGATGATGCGCGAGATTAAATTTGCAAGGCAATAGACTTGGCCGTGAAATTTTTATCCATAGCTATGTGAATCAGTTTAAAAACTTCAGATAAAGATCGTCACACGATGTGTATATGTCAGTACACAAAACTTGATAGATTTTGGTTCAGCCTACTAGGAGAAGTTTTATATATCAAAAAAGATTTAACATGTATACTGATGATGAAAAGAGCTCTCCTGCATAAAACTCGAATGAATATCCTGAATTACTCAGATTGCATCCTTGGGTTTTTTTCAATCTTTTTTTTAATCAGTAATAATTTGTCAATTGATGCTTGAAAATTGATCAAATTATACTTGGTACACCATAATAGTATCGAATATCAAGGTTCCACAATGATCACTGTCGAAAAATTGCTAATTGAAGTTCAACAATTATTAAGAATTATGAGTAGGTGAACATAGTTCAGACTGTTTTATGGGCCGCGATGATTTTTTTTGTTATTTTTTCAGGAAAAGTATCAAAATTTGTTCAGGATCAAATATAATTTTTTTGCGGTTTCACTTTTGATTTTTTTAAAAAAATTCAACTAGTATTTTTTTATTAGAAGGAAAACAAACTCCTCTATCAAAATGCGAAAGTGTAAGGTCACGAAAAACTAGATTGATTTCAAATTTCGAAAGCTGAATTTAATTTTGAAGTTTCCTGGCGAAGTAAAAATTTTACTGATTGATCCAGTCTAAATACCGGAAGTTTAACTCAGATAATTGTTGAGATTATCGATTCTAAATTGTTAGTGTTTATCTGAAAGACCGTTTAAAAACAATAACAAATCCTTAAAATGAGTTTTAGACGTTTCTGTTTAGTTGTCAAATGTAGGCGTGGCAACTAAAGTTTTTTTTTTAATCAGCTTCAATAGTTTTGTTGTGGCAGAAAAATTAATCTTGAAAAGTTAGCTGAACTCGAAATTGTTAAATTCTGTTGTTCTCGGGTTTGTGAGATGTTGTTTTGGACGTTTTTGTTAGTTGTTGTCAAATGTAGGCGTGGCAACTAAAGTTTTTTTTTAATCAGTTTCAATAGTTTTGTTGTGGCAGAAAAATGCTGAAATGAAATGCTGTTTTGAAATGCTGCGACTGAAACAATTGAGAGTCAAGTTGTTTTGTTTCATTCGAAACTGTTACTTGTATCATTTGATGTTTATCATACTTGATGACCACGGACAGTTCTAAACTGTAAAAAAAAACTGCTTGTTTATCAGGACAAATCCCTGAATGTTCCGACTGTCGTTTAAGGCATTTGCAGTAGTTTGGGATAAGTTTCCATAAATGAAAATTGAAAAACTTGTTTCGTTTTTGTTAATATTCCCCCACACGCAATTTCAAGTACAAAATGATTTATTTCTTTATAAGTTAATTCGATCAAGAAGTTTGCATCAATTCAATTCAAAGGGGTCTTTTCGGCCATACCCCCCTCCCCCAAATAATGAAAAATGTAAATGAAAACTTTTATGAAAAGGAGACTGATTTTACTCAGAAATGCAGGAACTTATATCCCAAGTTCTAAATGAAGTTAGAAATTGCAAAGTAAGCAATAAAAACTGCATCTTGGCATCCTTTTTCTGAAATTTATCTGCAGAAAACTGCAAAAAAAATAGATAAAAAATTAGTTAGAGGCTAAAGCAAGTAAAAGGCTTTGTTCTGACCAGTCCCATGTTAATATCTTGTGTTTCCTAGCAATATCCATCCAATTTTGTTATAAGATTTTTAGTTTTTCATTTAAGGGGGGTGTAACCGAAAGGACTCATTTAAAGCGCATAAGTTACCCCAAACGCCCATAACTTTACGAAAAATGGTCTCAGGTGAAAATCAATTTTTTTTTATTTTGACCGCAAGGCATTAATATCTCCTTTATTGTATTGTAAATTCCGTCAAAAATGCATAAGTAAAAATTCAAAATTGGGCTGACTAAAAAATTCCCGCAAGCATAAACATTACATTCCACCTTTCGTACGTCAGAACAATTAGCTTTAGTAGATGTTTGCAAAATATACTATCAGTTTTGTTATTTAACCAGAAAAACGTTTTGCTCTGTTAATTAAATATATTTTTTCTCTTTTTAAACAAAAGATTGAGCTTATCGAGGTTGAAGTAGAAATAACAGCCAGCAGGTATTTACCGCAAAGTTGATGCCCGAAAAGAACTTACTACAACTTTTTTTTATAGCTATGCCAATGGTGTTTTAATATTGGATCACGATTTTTAACTTTTATTTAATATCAATATTCGGTGAATGACAAGGAGACGGGTTTGATTTTGACAGTGAACTTATTAACGAGCTAGACAAATAAAATAAAAGCATTTTGGTGGGTAGTTGAATAAAGTAGGTGCTAAACAAATAATTGTTTCACACTTGCTTGCACTCAAATCGAACAAAACAAGAGGGGACCAATCTTTTAGCGGGGCCTAGGAAATTAAACGAAAAGCAAATTAGACGTGACCAACAAAAACGAATTTAGACGTCGATGCAAAATTACAAATATGGGAAATTAGACGTATTTGTATTTTTCGTGTCTGAAATTTGTTTACCGACTACAATTAACTTTCGTTCAGCTTTCTTAAATGCAAATCAACTTTTCACATGCCGCAATTTTCACATTCCTCATTTTTCACATGCCGCAATTGTATAATTTATGCATTTCAAAAATGTTTTCTAATCTTGAAATTAACATTTTTCAAATCAATTGAGATAAATATTTTGATATGCAATGGGATCATATATTACTTTTGTAATTATGAACACTTGTTTTAAGCACTAAGTTTTGTTTGCCTTTTTCTTTCCGTCTAAAATGCTAGTTTTGCAAAAATAATTTAACGTCTGAATTCGTTTTTGTTGGTCACGTTTCATTTGCTTATCGTCTAATTTCCTAACCCCCCTTTTAGCATAAAAAGTCAACTATTAACTCTAAAAACTCAAGTCTAATTTAGCGGCAAAACAAAGATTTTTGCGCACAATAACACTCGTGTTGAATTGAAGCGCAGCGGAGCAAGCGGTCGCTAATCGCCAATGCCGCCGTTGAAGTTAGCTATCACACTTTATAATTATTCTGAGTCTGCTAAAAAACCTGTCTGCTAAAATTTCTTGCACCAAAATAAAAATAACTGCTGTAATAGTATCTCAATAGTCGGCTAATAATTTTCTTATAAATGGGTGCCTTGCTTCTGCTTTGTTTGCTTCACTGTCTCTCATTATTGTCTATTAGGTTCATTGTCTAGATCAGACCCGTCTCCTTGTCATTCAACTAAAATCCAAAATAAGTTTCAGTAATTACCATTCGAACTTCAGACAAGAATATGCGTCAGTTTCTGAAAGTGAAAAGTGGCATTTTAAGAATTTTTTGAGGTTCCTAAAAACAATAAATTTCTAAAATAGAAAAAAGTTTGAATTAAAATTTATTGGAAATACAGGTATATATTTTAAAACTTTAATCGAACAGAGGGTATATAGAAAATAGATGTTTTAAGCGATGGAAGGAGTAACAATTGGTTTCCGTCGTAAAAAGGAAAAGCTTTGGCTTTCTTAACTTTGTTCAGCTTCATTGATCGAAAAAGATATTACCAACGGTTTGGTCTTATCTATACAATCATCTTGTATCTGAGTTCACATTTTGGTGTCAGTCATGAAGTCGGCTGCGTATGCTTTGTTCACCCGCGACAGATCCAGCACTGAGTCAGTGGCGGCATTCACGTTCTGTCTGCTCACGCATACTCCGTTGCTCTTCAGCTGGTTCTGTTAAATGGATTGTCAATTTAAACAGTCACTTACTTTTTAGATAAAATATGCTTGAATACAACATTTATTTTGCAAATTCAACTTTAAATTGAAACCAGCATAGCAAAGATGAAAAACTAGCAAAGATGAAGCATAGCAAAGATGAATCATTATTTTCCAAAACGCAGAAAACGTTACTGGAGTTTTAGTGCAGCTCGAATTAATCCTAAAAGGTGTTCAATATAATGAATGATTTTAGTTGAATTTAAACTTTACCGCTTACATTGCAATCAGGGGTATAATAAATTTATTGGAGTTCATTTTGTCTTATAATAAATATTTCCGTTGAATGGATAAAATATATGTCCTACTGGTTTAAAAAAACTGTTTTTAAATAAATTTTTAAGAGTAATGAACGTAGTGAGTACTCTTATATAGGTCTTGGTGATTTTTTGTGCTTTTTCTCAGGAAAAAGTTTAAAATTTGTTCACGCTCAGTTTTGATTTTTAGCGGTTTGACGTTTGATTTCTTTTTAAGTTCATTTTTTTCATTAAAAGGAAGGCAAAATCTACTATCGAACAGCAAAAATGTAAAGGTCATGAAAAACTTGATCGAACTCCAGTTTCAAAGTTTTCATTTTTCCCAGCGGAAAAACTCCTCACCTTTTGATCGACTTTTCTCAATTTGGGTACTTTTATCTATCAAAGCACCAATCATAAATTGTTCGTAAAAGTCAAAAAGCTTTCAGGCTTAATAATATTTCCTTAAAAATTGAAAGTTGAAATTTTTTCAAAAAACAATTTTTTTTTGTTTCCTTGCCAACTGACAGATTGAGTCTTTTCCATCTGTCAGTTGGCTATGTTTTCTTAGAATATTTTTACTGAATGGGTGAACGAAAATTGAAGTAAGAAAAAATTCAATAATGATAATTTTCACAACAATTATATACATTATGGATTTTTGTAAGGGAGACTAGCTTGTTGGGCTGGTAAGTCTTTCAACGGATCAGTTGAGCAAACTCCCCCCGTAATACCCAATTGAGCTATTTTTCCCAAGCATTAGCAGAAACAAACGCTATAAAAGCCGTTATAAAACGCGTGATTGGTGTGTTAATAGCACGCAATCAATTGACCGACTATGGTTATTTTATAAGAGAGTCGAAAGAAATTTTTGAAAAAATCAAAAAGAAAAAAAATCAAAAAAAATCGAACAATTTTTTTTATTATTGTTAGGACAACTATCGACTTGAAGAAAGTAAGCCACCAATTTCGGTGCTCCAACCATGTATCTTAGTATCAAAAATTAGTTTCGGCAGCACCTTATTTATGTACACAATAGCATTTTTTTCACTTTAGACCGAAAAAGGCCGGGTTTATGTGCATCAGATTTTCTCGGATTTTTTATTTCTTTAAAGTAATTTTGAGTTTTGATGCTGTTTTTTTGGTGTTCTACAATCGCTGGTTGGAGAAACTGGCCCATGACTCATGATTGAACATCGTTGAAAATAGTTTCAAGTGGTTAAAAACATGTCTCAAGTGCCTATTGAGCTATCTGTCCCCCCTCAAGCGGGAATGGGCGGCGGGGGAAGGGGTATTGTTTAATTGATACCTTTTAACAGACCGACATATGGCCAGACTTGAAGCAATTAACAAACCGGGACAGTAATTTCGAAGGAGGTATTAGCAAGCAGGTAATAGTGGTAATATGCATAGGAGTCAGTTCAATTTAAACTTCTGATTTTAAAAACGATCTAGTTTTGATGACCAACCGTGTGATATTTTTCTTAAGGAGAGAAGTTCAACCCCAGACAATGCATTTTTTCACATATAAGCCAATTACGTTTCAGTTGTATTATATAGGTCTGCTAATAGACCAGTTTTTCCTTTTTCATGTTGAAACGATGGTCTGCTGAAAAAAACCGGTTGCGATAATTGAAATTGGTCCATTTTCTTGCAATATTACCAGTGAAAAATCCATGAAAAAAGCACCTAAACAAAACTGACACCTCTAAAAAGTGAGAGAGCTGCAAAGATTAGCTGTCGAAACACGGTTTTCATGCAAAGTATTAGCAAACATACAAAAGATAAAGGTTCTTTTGCTAAAAGTATAAACGCGTCTTTGTAACCCCGTTCAGCTCATACCTTTTAACCTCGCACCTTTTTTTCATTGGGGGAAAAAGATGTCATTCATTTTTCTGCAGCGGGTCCCAACTTGAGGAGGCGGATGACACTGGTAACCCTGGAGCCATCACCGAAGCGGGATTCAAACCCACAACCTTTGTGTTAAAGGACCCACGTCTTACCCACTCGGCCAGGACTGCTTAAGAAAAACGTGCTAATTGCCAGCGTAAAATTTGGCCAAAAATTTATTGACTGAGAAAATTAAAAATAAATCGTTTTGCAGGATTAAAAAAAAATTTTTTTTTACACCCTCGATTACAAAAGCAAAAAAATACTATCTTATATGACTGCATGGTAATCCCAGAGAAGACTCCAATTAACTGAGTGGTTTACCTCGTGATTTTAAAGAGCTAAGCTGTTGGAGCGTATAAAATTGCCATTAATTACAGATTAGTTTGAATAAATTGCCGCTGTCAAATATAGGTGTATAATTTCAGAAAGTCAAAAAAAAACTTTGAATTCTATCTAATAAGCCTTATATAATTTATTCGAACAAAACCCTTTTTAAAAAAAATAAGCTGACAATAGCTTATCTTACTACGTGAAACAAAAAAAATCTTGCAAATCTGAAATTTTATCTCCAACAAAACATCTTTTGTAGATTTCGAATGAGCTTAAAGTGAAACCGATGTTTGATATGCTTGTTCGGATTTTTGGATTGTGTCGCTTTTCTCGATCATTATCAAGCTCCATAGTGATCAACATATTTTCTTTGGTCCAGTCAGTCGAAATATAGCCATATTTTGTCGAGTCGGTCACAATATAACGCGAACACCTCAACCCGGGAATGCTATCAGACGTAATCAAAAAGAAAAAAAAACGGGGGAAAAGTACTGGCTTAGTCTGGAATGATGTAACATGCCTGATTGTGTTGGTGTCTCTGGTTGGTATAGTGTGCTGACATGAGTGCCCTCTCTCTGGCCCTGACCAGTTCCCTGGCTCTCTTGGAGTTGATCTGGTAGATGACGAAGAGGAGAGAGACTAAAGAGATGACTAGGAGGATACAGGACACCAGAATCACTGTGATTGACAGGTAGTTCATGCCTCAAACAAACATTCAGATCAAAGCTATATTTTGCATTTCATCACTTTTAATTGAAATTCATTGCTTTTCTATATCAAATTTATTACAGCTACACTTTGTATGTCATTGTAGACAGGGGCGGATCTAGATTTCTCGAGGAAGGGAGTGGATTTTCAAAAAACGTTCGAACTCTTTTTCTAGGTCGATAAAATTGATTTTCCAAGCTCTAACAAATCACTATAAAGACCCTATTTTCACCAAAATTTCTGCGCCGCAGCCAAAGTTTTGAAAAAAAAAACAGGCCAAAAATGGCGTTTTAAGCACTTTTGAGAAAAATTGGGCCTTAAAAATGCGTTTTTTTTGGGCGCGCGCTTCCCCCTTAATCCGCTGGCGATTGTATACGCTCTATCTACGCTATTGTAAGGGACTAGATATTTTATTGTACATTGACAGCTAAACACTGCATGCCATAAAACTGAAAAGAATTCAAAATTTAGATCGAATTTTGGAGAAAACTATTTTCAAAAAAACTAAAACCTGTAATTCGAATTGGGTTGACTTGACTTAAGAAAAACTGAGCAAAAAAATATTTCGATTTTTAACAAAAACTATTGTGAGGAAAAATGACAAAATTCTTCATAACTGTTCTATTAAAATTTAAATAATTTCTCAATCATTCTTATCTTAAATTAATTTAATTCGAACCAAATCTTCCGAATGTTGAATCTTTTTAATTTTAACTGGATACTTTTAAATCACCTTTAATCTATATTTTTTTCTTTTCTTTTTGTCTTAAGCTATCCCAATTCGAACAAAATGATTTTCAAACGTTCAGATTTTAATATTTACGTCCAGAATTGTATCCCATTACTTGAAATTTGGTGTACTTTTATAAATACTTTGATTACAATTCTTTTTAAATTGCATGCATGAATACCTGCCTGGAGGTGCAGTTCCTCGTGAGTGTGTTCCTCCTGGAAGTGCTGGAACAAGAGTCCCCCTGCAGACCTCCCTGTATGCTGATGGGGGAGGGGAGGATTCCCTTTACCACCCGATGCTGCTGCTGCATCGCACATGGTGAATGTATATGGAGTTAGAGTCTGGGTATCTGGATGGTCGGTTAAAAAATATTTCTGATTCAGTTGATCTGAATTTTTTTTTCAATTTTTTCGGAATTTATAGTTTTTTTTAAATATTTTTTAAGATTTTTCCTAATTTTTGAGGTTTTCTGTTTTTATATTGTATTAAAATCATAAAAGATCATGACGATGAGATTGTCTTCGATTCAAGGACTACAAGTGGTTTCATTCTTCGATGAACAATTCTGAGCTAACATTTCAGTTTAAATTAGGAAAAGCTATGTTTTGTTCTTTTGATGGTCAGTTCAAAGAAATTGGGGAACTGGGAAATTACTGCAAACTGGTAAACACTTCAAGACTAAAGAGTATAAACTGTTTTGAATCCAATCTTGATTTTTTGACAATGCCTCCTTTGAAAAACCATTCAACTTAGATAGACCAAGACTTTAAATTCAACGATAACTTCTCTTCTAAATGTAGCTGTAAGAGCAAGTCAAAAATAAAAACTTATATTGTAAGCTGCAACCTGTTTTAGATAGCAAATTCACTATGATTGATATTTTTCTAATATGCAAATTTAAATTACATCGACATCGTTGGTATAGACATTTACATCAGCATTTATGGAATTCAACACATAACAGAATTACATTTTGGGAAATTGTTGTGGGTTGTATTAATTTTGTTATGAGTGAAGAACAGTTTGATAGAAAACTTTTTTTGTTGCTCCCTATCATTTTTTTCCCTAGGAACGTGATCAAGAGTGAACTAATTTATCTTTTGAGCAATTTCCGCGAGCTACTATCTTCCAAAATTATCATGCCAACCCATAAAGTCTAAAATTTATGTACAACATTATCAGCATCAGCTTACCTATTGTATGATCATTAACCCCCCCCCCCCCCTTCCTCCCCCAACCCTATCCAGAAATAAGTATCAAATTTTAGATGGATGTTACCAGTTTTCATTATTAGTTATATTGGACGACCAAACGTTTTTCTGTTTTTGAAAGTAGTTTAATTAATGCATGTTCAAATTTAAAAAAAAAAATCAGACGTTGTCAATGAGTCTAAAAATTTATTTACAGCAGCGGTGAAATCACTTGAGAAGCAGCATCCTTGTCGAGACAATTGAAATTCCAAAAAGCTTCACAGTGTCAATGATTTGGTTTTTCAAAACTAAAAAAATTGAAGAAAACAACGACAACTTGCTAGTAATGCACGGTTTGTAGAAACTTGGTTTTGTAGAAACTACTGCTTTACAGATGTACCATTAACTAATGTGATTTACATCCAAACATAGTTCCAAAGAGTGACACTTTTAGAAGCTCTGCATGTACTCCGTAGCATTGTTGGCAGGATTCATCACATCTGTTTTGTCATCCTGTTTCTGCTTAGCGCTGAGGGGGGAGGGTAGTTCGGGATGGGGGTTGTGGTGGCCAATGGGTTCTCATCCTCTTCGAATCTGTCGTCTATCTGTAGTGGGACTAATTGACTCTCGTTGAAGGCGTCCAGGTTCCTGTCCGGGTTCATCGAGTCTTCCAGGAACCTTCTGGAACAAAGACCAAACAAATGAAAAATATAAAAAGGATAGCCGGTTACTGTGCAAGTAGCACAGAATGTTCCTAGCATAGTTTTTAAAAAAGCGAAACGATAAAGCTTTTTCTTAAGTTAGTTTTTGTGCATGGGGTGATTAAAAAAAGTCTGATGTGAGACTTTATTTTAAAACTATAATTTCAAAACTCTTCTTTTTTGCTTAAAATTTTCTTTACTTGCTTGAAATTTTTTGGGCTTAAATTTTGATTTATCCTAATTAAGCTGTTATTAGCCTGCTCGCTTGCTTTATTCGTTCTAATTATGCGAAAAATCAAAAATTTCAAACCGGTTTTTCTCAACACTGGGAAAGCCGTTTCTCATTCGGGTATGTTTTTTTCCCACGCAAAACTAGCTACCACAAATAACCGTCGGACTGGGTTGAGTGATATGTCATTTTAAAGCCCTTTCAGTCGTGATTCGAAATTATCAAGATCGTTTGAATCACGACTGAAAGGGCTGTAATACGACATATCACTCAACCCAGTCCGATGGTTATTTTTGTTAGCTGGTTTTGCGTGGGAAAAAGTACAACATACCCGAATACAAAGTTCCTCCCCATTTTCAATTAAAAAAATTAACATGAACATGAAAAATGATTTTTCTGTATCCTACGTGCGTGAATTGTCGAGGTGTTAGTGCTGTAGTTAGTCTAAAAAGGTCATTTTTACTTTTTTCTACTTCTTGAGGTGTGTAAGTGAGTGGTATACAAAGTGAGTTTGAGAAATGATAAAATGATGTCCAGTGGAGTGTGGGGATAGTACGTGGGGTTGTTCCGTGTAAGGGTCGGAGTGACTAATTGTATATTGAGGAAAGAGGGGTAAGGAAACTTGGAGAAATTCGGGAGTATTAGTATGATCAGGATGGTTTACATAATCGCGGGCTGTTCCGGGTTTGGAGGGAAAAGGGTGCGAGGGTGTTGTACTTGTTGTTGTAGTGTTATTAGATTATTTAGTTCATATGAGATTTGCGTGATATCTGGGGAATTGTTGTTGGAACGTTCAGTTGTAAAAGGAGAGTATGTCGTGTTACTAAATATTTGTTTTGAACTCATTTTTAAAAAGATATTTTACCTGTGATTGTGTTTTGCTAGGTTATGGGTCTTTAAAGATTGCTATTTTGGCCAATTTGGGACCTTTATCGCACGATATTTTTGAAATCGTTCTATACTTGAGCTCAGGCGTGTTTTTTGGTCTAATTAATATTTTGCTGAAAGCAAAACATATCACTTTGTACTTGACATAGCGCGTGGGGGATGGCTGTTGTCTACTTCATCATTTTTTTAAATGCGGGCTCTACTCCATAGATCTTAAAGATCTTGTTTTGTTTGTTTTTGCTTAAATTCCAACTATAAAGAGCAAAAACGATTTGATGAATGTAGCAGAATTGAACCAGCCTTCTAAAAAAAAGCAAGATTCAGACAAATTATCCACAAGGAAAAGAGACAAAATACGTGCATTGAGATTTCACGGAAAACCGCTGGTGCATCCCTGCTTATTTTACCAGGCATATAACAGATTAGAAAATCAAGATGTTTTTTATTTGCAAGCAGTTGGTTGAAAACGTTAATAAAAGAGAAATTGAAATCATGGAACAGAACAACAATGCAAAAGCTCTGCAAAAAATTTACAGGGGTTGGGCAGAAGACTATGGCGCAGTGCGTGTTCTTTTCCTCCCAATTTTAGATGCTTCAAGCGAAACTCGAAGGGGTCAAGTGCCAAGTGTGGAACAAAATTAAATCCCAATTAAATTGATATGAATAACGAACACTTCTAGAAAAAGGGCTCATTGTCCAGATAAACCAATCACAAAGAAAAACGAGAAATTTGGAGAAAAACACATGAAAAATTTTTTCAAATTTCCAATGTTTTGAAAACGTTCTCTATGTGTGATTTTTTTCTTATATCATTGTGGTAGGAACGTTTAGTGCTACTTCCAGGGTAATTGAATCTCCTTGTGGCAAATTGATTTGCTTCGAAATGAAAAGCGCCTTAACCATTTTGCCTGACTATGTGCGTTTTTGGAAATAATTTTAGTCATGTGAACAAGCTTATCATACAACTTCAATGACAAAAATTACCAGAACGCCATTTTTTTGCTCAAAATCAAAATCAAAATCATCTTTTGTTTCATAAAAATGCTCAAAATGAACGAAATCTCTGTAAAACAAACTCTTTTTAAAGCAAATTAAAGCAAATGTACATATAATTTAAGAAGAAGTGTGTTTAAAAAAAGATATTTGTGTCTTAAGCCTTTCAAGTATCTATTTTTGAAATTGCCTGCGCAGTTGTAAGCTTTGGTAAAATAGGTTGTCTGTAAGGTCCAAACCAATCTTTGAAAATCCAAACCAATCTTTGAAAAAGTTGTAGACCTACTTATTAATCGTAGCATTGTCCTTTGAATCATCTGATTTTAACTCTGTGATTAAATAGAGGTACAATTTTTCTTTTTCAAAAATAAATAGCTTTGTCTTTAAAAAAGTTAGTTTAATAGCGTAGCTTCCTTTATTCTCCGGCTTTGATTTTAACAGCATTTCGGCCAATACAAAATCTTACTAAGTTTGAATTTTACTGAGAAATTAGTTTCCAGTGGATATTTTGCTGACGAAACTTGGTTAAAATTTCTGTCGAATCAATATAGCACGCTTAAATATCTATTAAGTTTAGAGGCACTCGTATAGTAGTAAAGCATTCACGTCGAGATCATCAGATCGTCAGATCCTGGTCGATTCGGCTGCAATAGTGGTAGAGTAATGCAAAATTTGGGACAAACATAATTATTTAAAAAGAGCATCTGCCAATTTGGGGCTATTTCTGCATGCAAATTTGAGTTTTTAGGTGACATTTTTCGTCTGAAACATTCGCATTTGCAAAAGTTTTCCTAAATAGGTAAAAAAAGCTTTTTGAAATTAAATCTATCTGTTCCAACTTTTTGCTACTATAGATGCATTTGCTTCTTTTCGCAAAAATTTCTAAATTAAATCAGTAGTTTTTTTAAATTACTTCTGTATCTTCCAACTTTTTGCGATAGAAAACTGTAAAAGGATAGAGCAGACAAATCAATTTAAAACTGCAACTGAATTTTTTGGAATTTTTTCCATGCAAAAATAAAAAACTATTCAGTCAAAAATTTTCAAATTTGAATGCAGAAATTAGGAAAAATTGGTAGATTGCTCTTTTCAATTATTTTTGTCTGTTCCAATTTTTTGCTTTCTATAGAGAGTTGCAGAAAGTTCGGACAGGCAGAATTAATTATAAGGAGCAACTGTCTGGACATCATCGGAAAATAAAACTGAAACAAACATATGGTCGAAAGTTTTGCAGAAAGTTTTGCTCAAAACCTATAACCACAGCGGGAAATTGCATCCGAAGCGTCGATTAGTAAACCATGAAACAGAAAATTTTTTGCTCAAGGTAGGTTGGCTAATATTTTTCTGAGATTAGTTTCCAAATTTTGAATGATTTGATCATCTTCACTTCCATTCGTTTTTTTGGGCGAACTAATCTGTTTGTTTTTGTTGAAATGACTCCAGATTTCGATTTTTTTAACAATTTTTGCTAACTGTTTTATAGTAAAATTTGGATGTTCATTCCAGTATCTTAAAACATAATCATCGGATAATCGGCAATCTTGATTTTTGACGTTGATCTGACAAAATATTCAAGGTTAATCGGCTACAGATTTTGCATGAAAAAAAAGAGACGAAAGGCACTGATTTCTCATACTAATTAAACTGTCTGTCCGATGTTTTGCTGCTAATTATATTACACTACAGTGCTGATTTAAATTAACCGGACAAAACGCGTTAAACTTGAAATTTAAAAACCGTTTTTCTCAATTTGGGTTGAGTTTAGGTGAAAATTTATGAACACACAACTTGTTTAAAATTTCAGCAGAACTAATATGGTGTAATTTATTTTGCGAAATTCGGGCCCGAAATTTTCCCCAAAAATGGGTCATTTTGGCTTTTTTAGTTAATCAAAAATTACGCCAAAAATAACCAGTCGATCACAGACATAATTATATCAAAGTGAGCCCCTTACGTAGCCCAACAAACTTTAAGAAGGGCATAACCTCCAAAAAAATTGCAAATTGTTTAAAAATTGTTTTTAAATAAAAAGTTGGTATTTTATATAGTAAAAACGACCTTTTTGTCTATCAAACAAAAATAAAATATTTTAAACAATTTTTTGGAGTTTATGCCCTTCTTAAAGTTTGTTGGGCTACGTAAGAGGCTCACTTTGATATAATTATGTCTGTGATCGACTAGTTATTTTTGGCGTAATTTTTGATTAACTAAAAAAAGCCAAAATGACCCATTTCGGGCCCGAATTTCGCAAAATAAATTACACCATATTAATTCTGCTAAAATTTTAAGCAACTCTAGTCTTCATAAATTTTCACCTAAGTTCAACCCATTTTGAGAAAAATGAGTTTTAAATTTCAAGTTTAACGCGCTTTGTCCGGTTAATTTAAATCAGCACTGTATAGCTTTTAACAATTTTATTGGACACCGTCTTAAGTTTTTGAAATAATTTTCACCTTGAGACAATGAAATTGCGTTAAAACTTCAGAATTTTCAAAACTGCATTTGAATTGACAAAAGAGCAATGCAAAATGACCGCGCTTTTTCGGAGAATCTCATTTTTGGCATATTTCAAGAGCACAATTGAAACAATTTTTTCTTTCAACATTGAAAAACTTTTTCATTCATCAAGGATTTGCCAAGCAAATTTTCAGAGCAAAAAAAAACAAAAAATTGTCGGCAAAAAGGCAAACGCAAAACTTTAGTAATTGATTTAGTTTAAAATTGAAGGTCAGAATTATTTCAGAAATTTAAAATCTTGTCCGATAAAATTGTTGAAACTATAGTTGACGCTTGTGATTTTTGATTGCACTTTTCTTTCTGTCAAATGTAAATCACTGTGCTACTCATTTTTATCTCGATTAATTCATTTATTAATTCATTGAAAAAACGTAACCCGTATTGAGTTTGGTTTTTAAAACATCAACTTTAATCATCTACTTTTCATCATTATCATTTTCATATCTAGAATTTCAAGAGTTTTGACTGGAAAATGTGATGGAGGGACTTCTGACTGCAACCTCGGCTACTATTATCTTTTTGACCTTCTCATTACCTTGAATTCATTTATTCACAAACGCCTGTATTTTGGAGACACTTTCTATTAAATCAATTCGAAAATCCGTTGGGCTAAATATGTAAAACAATAGATAAGAATTGTTTCTTTAAAGGTTCAAAGTCAGATTGAGTTTCAATATCGTCTCAGTTTATACACCAAAACACTTCAATATTCACTGGTATAGCCATGATATCAAAATTAAGATTATTTCTTGCCTTGTACATTGCAGTTGTGTCTTTTACGGAGTCAAACCAGCTTAAACAAGGTGATACAGTCGATATTCCGGGACCTGACAACTCCTACAAGACTGCAAATTTCTGGGAAAAGAACAACGAAAATGAAATTGCAGAAGTGAAGAGAATCGTTTCGAGAAACTGGCGGGCAAAAAACGTGGTGCTTTTTATTGGAGATGGCTATGGGCTTTCAGAGATGGTCGCAGCACGCATATTTCAAGGTGAAGATTGATTGACACCTATCTTCAACAAACACGTCATGTTGATTCTTTAAACATAGCAGGTATCTTAAGAAACTAAACGGTTCCGTGCAAGTAAAACAGAATGTTACGACCACAGTTATATATGACTGTGAACGCCCCATTTGTCGGTACATAGCAAAAGTTGTTCATAATTTAGTTATTTCTAAGTTATGATTAAAATGAAAAAACTCAAGTGCTACCCGGGCCGAGGTCCGCGACTAATTTTTCGACTTGGTCGCGGAAATGTTATTGACGGACGACGGACCCAGCATTGTGGCAAGGCGCTCACTTCGAAATCGTCAGATCGTGTTTCCGATCTCATGCCATGGCAATGATAGTGTGTGAGGATGAGCTCTCACTTGACCTCTAGCTTCAGGTTTAACACGGTGGCATCCCTCATTCGCGAAGGACCGAATGCGCGAAAATAAAAATCAGCCAATCAGATTTCAGTAATCTAAGGTTTGGAAAGAAAGTTAACATTTCCAGGGACTGGAGTATTGAAATTGGTCGAATATAAAAACGGCAGAAATATGGGGTCTTATGCACTAAACGGCCCAAAATTGAATTTTCTACATCGTAAGCTGGAAATTATGCGATCGAATTTGATTGGGTAATTTTAGCCAATCAAATTCAAGTTAGACGGTCAGGCATTCCGATCAACCTTTCCAGTAGATAAAACTATTAGCCGAAATTTTCGAAAAGATTGAACTTTGTAAAATAATCAAATTAATTTTGAGTTACTAGTGAAACCTTGCCCAGACAAGAAAAACTTTAAAAACTGGCTTGACAAAACTGGCTTGTATCATTTTGGCTAATAATTTTATCAGCTTGCAATGGCAGAATTTTAGCCAATCAAATCTTCATTTGAAATGGCAGAAAATGTCGCTGGAACTTGTTGGCTAATTAGCCAATCAAATTCAACCACATTAATTTCAGTTCAAGAGATGTAGAATCATACTTTTAGGCCGTTTAGTGCATAAGACCCGAAATATGCCAAATTTTCAAATTTTCATTGAACGGCGCAAAATTGGGACAAATTTTACATTTCAAGGGTTTCGTAGTGAAAGAAGCAAAATATTGCTTCATTTAATTAAATTTAACTGAACGGCAATTATTTCCTTTTAAAAATTGATTTTCGGCTGATTTTGTGTTCGGTCCTTGGCCCACAGGTTTTTTCGCCCATTCGGTCTTTCGCGCATGAGAATAGCCCCCGTTTACCACAGCCTGACCAACTTCGGCTGCACTAGTGGTACCACGTAAAAATTCTAGACGCAAACAAACGATTTTAAGTCGCAAAAAAAGAGCTTCGCTAAACACAGTCTGCAATGTGTGGAGATAATACAAATGGACCATTCTCGACAGGACTGTTAAGGCCTAATGAGAGCTCCTCTGCGATTCGCAGGAACCACATTATAAATCCGCGACCAAAACCCATAGTCTGGACAGGGTTTTCAGTCGCGGACAAACTCTGGAAATACCGTATCTCGGCCGAAAAACTCGTCGCGGAATGGTCGAAAAGTTAGTCGCGGCGGCGGTCGAAAATTAGTTGCAAAGAAATCTGACAAGTGAGGGTTCTCACTGATTTTCTCTGCACAAAAACTATGGACGAAAAAGAGAAAGAGCAATTTCAATGAGGGGTCAAAAGTGTACTGGACTCGAGAAAACAGCGGTTTGTTGAAATTGCGTGTTGTGAAAACTGGTGAAAAGTGGGTTTTGAGATTAAACTTGAATTTGCTTTTCTTTTGGCTGCGGTCAAATTGATGAGAAGTAAAAAAAAGTAGCACGTAAAGTTTAGAATGACAACCGGAAATCAAAACGACGAAAGTAATTTTTTTTTCTCATTTTGACTTAGACTAGGTCAGTAAATATTTGTGAAGAATTTCATGACATAAAATTTTGATTCATAATTTTGTACTATTTGCGACTTCCTAATTCTGCTGATTTCCTAGGTTAAAAAGAAAAAATTGGGTGATCCGAATTTCGCGAATAATCTAAAATATAGTAATAAAAGGTCTATCTACTGGAACGTTAGAATATGTCCAGCGTGTATCTTGGTTTTTCTTTTACCTATCTGATTATCAAACTGAAATTGAGCAGGACAGTCCTGATGATTTGAAAATTGTCCTCAAACGTGGTTCAGCAAAACTTTACAAGACTCGCTTTCCTTTCCAAGAACGAAGGGCTATCGAAATGGGATTGACAAATGGATGGGTCTGAAATTTTGAATAATGTACCAGAGACTGGAGAATATAAATGGGCATTTTGTTCTGATTATCTGGAGGAAGCCTTTCCAAGATCTACCCGGGCCTTCAAGTTCTCGCTTCTGAGAGATGGAAAGCAGCATTGGAATCGGAAAATGCCACATTGATTTAAAAAATGAGTCATGGTCATTGCAGAGATTGCCTGAGGGAATTATACAACTAAAGCAATATTGAATTTGGCTGTTCGAAAAACCTCGATGGAAATTTATTCGCCGGCGACACTTGTCAAATAATAAATTGATACTTACTGTGCCGCTCACTATGGTATGCAACCAACACCGTTAGAAGATTGTTCTGCATATCGAAATGCGGGCATGGAGGATATGTCTAAGGAACAATCAGAAGATGTTGTTCATATTAATGAAATGTTACACAAACTGTACTTCAAGATTCAAAAACCTTCGTTGGTTTGAAACATTGAGCTAGGAACTGGTACATTATATTAAGATTTTTTCTGGCTCATTTAGGATATGGGGCATAGGTCAGTAAACAGTATTTGTTTGTGAGTAATGTAGTCGAGTCTGTAGGGTCGGCATGTAAATGGGTATTTTTTTAAAATATTTTCAATAGGAAGGGTTGAAAACAAACTCACATAATGTTTAATTTCAAACTTACATCATGGTTTGAGAGAGAAGTGAACAAACTCTTTGATATAAATTTGGCGTCAGATACTGCATGGCTTCTGAAAATGAGGGCTGAATTTGGTGATAATGAGGTAAATTAAAGTCAAGAATTATGTTGAAAACTTGCGAAACAACTTCAAGTTGACTTATTGTAGGAGTGCTGACATTCCAATGAAAAACTTGGATGATAGAACATCAGCTGGTACAAAAACTGGAAGAAAATCAAAACTATCGACGTTTAATTGATAGTCTTAGCTTGATGGCATGATATGTAGGATCGGTGATCCTAACACTTTTCGACAAACTCATATTTCGTTCGGGAGTTTGCCTTGAGAAATGCCTGCAGTGTAGTGAAGGTTATTGAGTAGTACGTAGCTCGGTATCGACGATTCAATACGATAAGTAGAAAGTTAAACAAATAGTCATACCCAAAATAAGTTTAAATCTTCGAAGAAATAGTCCCTTCTATGGCGGAAAAAGCAGGTGGAGTAAGATCGGCGGACCCCCCCCCCCCCCCCAAATAGGAACTACAGTGGCTAGCTTTATGAAACTCATAGGACGGATTCTAGAGATGATTTGACCCGGGCATGCAAAAAACCATACCCCTCGGACCCCCCGGTCCCAAGTGATAACGGTTCCCGGAAGTGCAAACAGCCCTATCAGAACTCTGTAACTAGCTGTTGGAATGGCACAAAAATATAAAATATAGTATGTTATAGACTTAGTTGAGGGAAGCTTAAGTTTAGAACCCCAGACCCCCTGGACCCCTGCTTTCGGTGCTGTGCCCTATGCAAATAGACCCAACCCCGACTTCCGGGAGTCGTTTCTCGGACCCCACTGAACGCAGGGAGCTTAAACTTGGGATAGCATAGGTAGCAACGAGATACATCAGGTAATAAAATCTGAGCCAAATCCAGCGGCTGAACCGGAAACTATCAGCACTTTGGAAAACCACCCCTTAAACCGGAAATATGCAATTTACGCAAATTTTTGTGCGAGGGTATACCGATTTTATGGCGGCATCAGATACTACAACTCATTCCCGAAAAAAGACCCCGGTGGTTGAAACCTCTCGGGCAACTCCTTCCGGTGTTAATAGCCTATTCCCGGGAAAAGTGATAATGGACCCTAAAAATGGGATAAATTTAGAAGTATTTACGGGATATGGATGAAACTTGGTAGGCAGGACTCCTATGGAATTCTAAACCCGAATATGGAAGATTGACCCCGGGTGACCCCGGGGTGACCTCAAATTGACCTTTGGGTGTTTAGGACCAAATTTGTATAGAAAACCTCGGGATTAACACCGGCAAGTGGCGTATTCTCCAACCCCAACTCTTGGGAATGAGATTCGGTCGCCCTACTAATATTTGGGAGGGAACTTACCTTTTGGGAAAGAAATGAGAAGCTGAATGAGATATCACTTATACGTTGTATCGTTGAAGTAATGGAACTAATTAAAATGGACTTGGCAAACATTGGTTTCAACTTAGCTTGGCGAGTCAGCTAATAATAGAATATCAATCAGGGTAAAAGAAAAGTAGTCCCAGAAGAAAATGGGAGTAACAGGAGAGTAGCATGGGAGGTAGGTCTGCGAAATAGCACGAACGAAAAGAGTATTTACTTAGCTCCCCGGAAGTAGTTTTTTCGGCACGATTTGACCCTTAATAAGCGAATTACGTTCCCCTGATAGCTAGAAGGTCGGGATTGGAATAGAGTATCAATCGGAATTTTAGATGCTAAGGATGAGTTAGCGACCCAGGAAAAGGGTCTTCCCCTACACCTGGGAGGTTGGAACGTTAAAGGGATAATTAAATAAAAACCTTTGGAAGATTGGCTAATTAAACATAACTCGGTTTGGAGGTGAAGCTGGACTTGATATTTGCACAACTTAGTTAGAGATGCCTATAATGAACTTGGAACTTAATACTAGTGTCGTCAGAGGAAGAATTCAGTTAAGACCTTGCGAAATTGGTACCAAAGTAAATGTCAGGACTTGTAGGGACGACATAACTCTAACTATAACTAAAACTCAAATAGACAATTTTTATAGAGAGTAGCAAGTAACCTACCCTTAGGCCGAACAATTATTTCTAAATAGAAGAGTAGTTGGTTCTCAGTCAGAAAGAGAACAATTGTTTCTAAATAGAAGAGTAGTTGGTTCTCAGTCAGAGAGAGAACAATTGGAGCTATTATCAAGAGTAGTTGGTTCTCAGTTAGCTAGAGAACAAAGATATCTAGTACTGATATTAGTTGGGTTCTCAATAGCTAGAAAACCAGGAATCGCAAAGCAAAGATTTCAGTCAAAGTACCTCAACGGAATAGTGATCCTCAGTGACACTATTAATTTTAGCAGGTCGGACTGCGAGGTTGTGTGGAATTACTGTGTGTAATTCAATACTTAGGATTCTCTAGAGAAGAGAGAATTGTTGGCCAAGTTATTTGGAACTCAAATGGCAATTAGGTAATTGTGTTGGTTGATTGCGGGCCCTTTCCTTTTGATCAGATTACTAGATTATATTCGGGCAGCCTAGAGCCTTCTGTATTTGGACCAATATTTATCTGAATTTAATTACTACTGGAAATTCTTGCGATCGGCGAGAGTGAGCAAGACAGCCTCAATAGCAGCATAAAGAGGGGCAAGTAACAGAGTACCGTACAGAATAGTTGCCACCAACGGGATTGTGGATAGTAGTGAATCACGTTTGCCCCGCTGAATTCATTACCAGAGGAACCACTTTGCGGTGCCGTTAAGTTAGAGAGTGTGAACGGACCTAGAGAAGCAATCCCCGAAATCTACATAATAGACCAGAAGTTTCCTTTGCAGCACAGCGATTGGGTCATTCATTTGAACTAAAAAACAACTCAAGAACATAGGATTTTTGCAAACAGAGTCCTAAGGTACCTGACAGTTACGAAAACAATGGTACTGATATACAGGAAAAAAAATTTACTGGTAAAAATTTAGATGTATTCTCAGACGCTGAGTAATAGCAAACTGGGCAACCGAAAAAGAAGTGGATTCTTTTTGAGATTGAAGTACAATTCCGACTGCATAATTTGGTCAAATAAAATCCAGACAAGCATTGCGATATCGACCGCAGAAGTGGAAGTTTCCGCTTGTGTGGCAACAAATCAGGACTTTTCCCCGTATCTAGATTACTAGTAGAGTTGTTAAAGAAAATAGATTTTACTGTCAGTTTGCGTGTTGGCAGTCAAGTGTATAGTGCATTGAGCAAACATACGATGCACCAGATTAGGATAAAGCATTGCGCTTTTAAGACGCATTTTTTGCACGCTTTTTGTGAAAAAGAGGAGAGTAGTATTGAGTACTTGTCTACTGGTGACATGCCAGCAAGTTTGCTGACTAAGTCCCTTTTGGGTGTAAAGAACCACATATTTCAATTTTGAGTTCTTGTGACATTTATGATGAATCATAATCGTCAATTGTTTGATAGAATTAAATTGCCACCTAAATTAGAACCAACATAATATATGAAAAAACACTTACATAGACCATTGCGCGTGAAATCTTGCTTTAGAACGCGTGGTTTGAGCGATTTCTTATGCAATTGCTCTTAATCTAAAATCTTGCTTCAGAATAAAAGATTTGAGCTGTTTTTGAGCCATTTGTTAATAAAACACTCAAAAATTTGATTAATGTTGAGCAGTTAATGTTGAGAAACCACTCAAAAACCATTCTAATTTTTTGAGAAATTTTTCAAAATAAACTGCTCAAAAACAGCTCAAATAACTTCAAAACATGCAGGGTTTTTTTAAAATAAACCGCTCATACCTTTTTTAAGTTTAAGTGAAAACCGCTCTAACCATTTGAATTTTGAGGGGTTTTTAAGCGGAAACTCGACCTGGGTTAATTAATAACTATTTTTGAGCTTGAAATCATTTGATTGTTATTATGATTTTTTTCATTTCAGGACAGAAGTCTAATGCTAGTAAGATTGGGGAACTGAACAGACTGAAAATGGAGGAACTGTTGCCGCACGTCGCGCTCAGTCGAACCTTTTCAACAGACTATCAAGTGCCTGACTCGGCCGCAACTGCATTTGCAATTTTATCAGGTAGAGAGGTTTGCTGGTCCAAGTATGATAACTAGGTCTGTATTGGGCGTGTCTCTGAAGAATAATATTTAAGCTTAAAATCGTCCGAAACAGGGTAAGCCCTTTGTTAAATTTTGTACATAAAATTTCTGAAAAACTTGCGGTAACCATCTTTCATATTTGCTTTTTAAGGGACCCAACTATTTATCTGCGCCGATTTGTGAAAGTCGGGAAAATTTTGCTCAAAACAAGTGATATTGCCAAGAAAAAAGTGAAATTGCCAGATAGCTTTTTTTATTTAAGTTGGTATGACACTTTTTGACTAGCCATTTTTGACGGAACTTTTTTATATCATTCAAAAAATATTGTTGTCTTGAGCTTAAATTTGAAAAAAAAATTGCACCTCGATGATTTTTCCTTAAAGTTATGGAGGGTGTAAAGATTGCCATTTTGAACGATTCGAGACAATAAACGCGCGATATATTTAGCGCTTATAACACCTAAGCAAAGTTTTCATCCATCTTAGAAATCATTCCAAATTGGTCGAAACAAGCTAATTTGCAACAATTAAATTTTTACTAGGAGCGTAATATATCACTTTGTACTCTATAAGGCGTGTGGGGGATAATTTTCACAAAAAGTCTCAAATTAAAAAAAATTGCATTTTTTACATTCAATTTTTTTAAGTTATTACTGCTCCATAGACCTTAAAAGGCGGTAGGAACATTTAAGGTTTTGCCCTGATACGAGCAGTTTTGTTGAGAATTTCAAAAAGTTGGAAAGGGTAGAATTAAACAAAATTTTTGCATGGAAAATCAAAAACTTTCACAAAACTTTAGCATGAAAAATCTATTTCTCGGAAAGAGTTTGATGTTTTAAGGTTTTCTGAATATGAAATTTGTTCAAATTTGCTAAATTGCGCTTTGTTCCGACTTTCGAAGTAAACCGAATATTTATGCTCGGGGTGGTTTTTTATTCAGTCAATTTTCGCCAATCAAAATAACAGTTTTCAAAAAAAATTATACCCCATCGAAGATATTGACTTTTCCTGAGTTCAAATTTATTCAAATATTTCACTCCGATTATTTTTTGTAAAGTTCCTGGCGTTTAAAAAATGCCAAATTGGCCATGTTCTGGGCTATATTATGCGCGCTTTGAAGAGTTTATCCCTAATGCTGAGAACGTAACGCGAATTATTTATGCGTGGCGAAATATCCCGCACAACAAAATTGTTCCAAATTGATTTGAGGCTAGATAATTTGTCGTAATAATTTTATACGACTCAAAATTTTGATGTTAAGTTATGGGGGTTTAATCCGTCCTAGAAACTTTTCCAAATTGGTTGAAATAAGCTCATTTGCCACAATTAATTTGTTACAAGGAGCAAAATCTATCACTTTGTGTTTGATATGGCGTGTGGGGTGATGGTTTTCACAAAACTCTCAAATTTTATAACAAAAAATTTTCATTTTAATTTATTATTTTTATTTTTTTTTAATGTTATCACTGCTCCAGAGATCTTGAAAGGTAGTCGGAATTTTCAGGGCTTCGCCCTATTACAAGCAATTTTGTAACGTTTTGCTCCTTATAATAGGAGAACCACAAAGCACCAGTAAAATATTGACCAAACTTTAGATCTACCTTGTAATAGTAAATAGACCGAATTTTAGTTATTATTTTTGAGTGTTTTTTTTTTAAAAATCTGCTTATAAAGGTATTAAAACTAACTCGGCCACCCTCGGGTTCAGTGGAGGGTCCGTCTCGAAGGGTCAATGTGGGTCGGGAGTGAACCCCCTGCCGACAATAGCGGACCACGTGAAGAAACTTGGCAAGCGAGTGGGGGTGGTGACAACTGCCAGGGTGACTCATGCTACCCCTGCAGCACTCTACGCAAAGACGGAAGATAGAGACTGGGAAGGAAACTCACCAGATGGCTGCAAAGGTAAGCTTCACAAGCCGGTTTTTGAAGTTTTTCTTAGAAAAGTCACGCAAAATTTTCAAAACTTGCAAAATCTGGACAACCGAAAGTTATCAGAGACAAAAAAAGCAGATTTTCTTTAAAGCGTTTCGAACTAGTCTGCAAAATTGGTAAAAATTTGAGTGAGTTAAGCAAATGAGGGTCTTGAAGTGACCTTTTGTGATATACTTTTAGATATCGCTATACAGTTAATGGAGCAGCAAAAAACAGGACTGATTGACGTAATTCTGGGCGGAGGTCTCAAGAACTTCATGCCCAAAGATCAAAAAACCCACTTTAATGGAACATCTGAACGGAACGATTCCAGAAACCTTGTAGCAACTTGGGAAAACGATGGCGGAAAAGTCGTATATGACATTGACGAACTTACAAACGTGGAGGCTAATGATTTGCCCGTTCTCGGATTATTTGCCGACTCTCATATGGGTTACGACGCGCTTCGTCGTAGTAGTTCGAAGGAGCCAACTCTTCAGAGTATGACAACAAAAGCTATTAAGCTCTTGGTTGAAAATAACGAAGACGGGTTCTTTTTGTTAGTGGAGGGGGCGAGAATAGACCATGGACAGCATGCAAATAAACCTTACTTGACCCTAACAGAAGGTAAACATTTTGACGTTAAAAAAGTCAAAAAATTTTTTTCTATGTTTTTGGCTGTAACGAGTAACGTGCCGAATCGAACCCCCCGTCCTCAATTCTGGTTGCCATTTTTTCCAAAGGGTACTATTTTACGAGATCCCCTTTTGTAGAATCCTCTTCTTTCTAGATATCCTTCCAAAAAAGCCCAGAACGTTATTTTTGTATAAAAAATTTACGTGCCGCGCACAATTTTTTGCCAAAATAGGATCTTTATAAGTTCTTCGGGAGGGCTAAAAAAATCAAAATGATCGAACCGTAAATTTTTTTTTATAATTTGGTTTTGAAAAAATAATGTTATCTTTTTTGAGAAACTAGGAAATTTTTACAAATGTGAGTTCTTTTTTGAAAATCATTTTAAATTTATAATCATAATTTATCTTGGTCAAAATAAAAAAATCTGAAAAATGCCGTCGACTAATTCGTATTTTGCTGTTATTCAGTTTTTCGAGGCGTTTAGAAAAGTATACTAGAGCGCAGGGGCGGATTTATGGGGGTGAGATCGGACGCCGGTCGCCCGGACCACCTTAGGGGCTCCATCCCCTGGCTACCCAAAGAGCCCCCCTTTGGTACTATTTTAAGACCTCCATTTTTAACTGACCGACCCGAAAAGTTTTCTAAAATGCTAACTTTTAGAAGGGATAGTGATTCGCTCCTTGCTAGATCCGCCCGTGCTAGAGCGTGTTTTGGTGCATTGGAAAGACTTCTTTGAACAATTGTAAGTTTGTCGTTAACATGGATCGAGGCCTGGGAAGAAATTTAAACCACCCACGAGGAACATTTATGTCGATCAATTTTAACTTAAAGTCAACATAAATCTGATTGTAAAATGGGCGCCAAAGCTAAGTATTTGAGGGTTAGATAAGCATCATAAAATGCATATGTTCAAGAACCGATTTGAACCACCTGTTTTTGTTTCAGCGGATGCCTTTGATCAGACTATAAAAGCTGTAGTTGACCGAGTCAATTTAGAAGAGACTTTGGTCATTGTGACTGCGGACCATTCTCACTCATTCAGTATTTCTGGATACCCAACATTGAACAACCCAATTTTGGGTACAAACCACATGAATCAATCCACTTTAACTTACGGATCTGGTCCCAACTCTCAAGATCCGAGCTCAAAACATCCGAACAACATAAACGAACATCAACCAGAGTACAAATACCCCTCGGCGCTTAATGGATCTCAAGGAAGTCATGGCGGGGAAGATGTTTTGATATTCGCCGACGGACCTATGGCCCATATGTTTAGGGGCGTGAGAATGCAGACATACATTGGGGCCATAATGCAATACGCGACTTGCAGTGGTAAATACGAGGATAGTTGTCCAATCGTCAGAAAGGGGGATATAAGATCCGAATCTTTAAAAAGCACAAACAAAGGGAATCAGATTAAATCTCATTTCGCCATGCTTGTAGCCTTTTTACTCTTCTCTTTTTGAAAAAACTACAAATTGAAACTGATAATTTTATTATTTCCGTTTTTAGGCTAAAAAAGTTGCGGCTGTTTGTATTATTAATTGTTCACAATAAAATAGAATAGACGTTTCGGTCCAGTTTTTTGATTTTTTTTTCAGAATTAAAAATTGGAAATTGAGAGTCAATTTTCCTCTGAACGAATCGGAACAGCTGTTGGCCGACCAAAAGAATAAATGAAACTCATATGAGGCAATGCTCATAATGTTCCGACAGATCTGTAAATGATGACAAAAGATTTGGGAGAACAAGTTTTGATAAATTATGAAAGCTGGTTTTTTGTTTCTAAACAACCAATTTGGAAGCGTTAAGTGTTAACAATTGAACCTTGAAAAAATATATGCCGCACCGTCAGAATTAAACTAAATTTGGTTTTAGTATGAAAAAAGCCTTAAGACTAAATAGAGCTCAAATTTTTCTAGGTTTAAATAGGTTTGTTTTCTAGAATTTTTCATCAGTTTACTTCAATTCAATTCCAATTAAAACAATTTAATTTGATGCAAAATTATGTTCATCCAAGCTTTTTAAACTAAATTTATAACAATATAATACAATTTGTTTTGTTCGGCTTTCAACTATTAGTAGTAATTTGAAAACAAATTTGGAAGTTTTGTTTTCAATTGATTTTTTTTGTTAATGTTTGGCATGAAAAAAACTGCAAGAATAACTCAGTGCAAATTACTTGAGTCGAAATTAATTGTTTTAACGTTAGCTTTTAGCTTTGATGTTGACTCGCTATAGAAAATTGCGCTAAAACAGTTGAAACCGACATTTGAAAAACGCTGACTACCTACTTTTCATTGCCGCTGGAACCTTTAGTTTGCAAAATAAGAAAAGGATCACCCTGACTTTATTATTTGGTAAATCACAACTCTCAATTAACTGTAGATCACACTCGAGTTGACGGAGAAGTTTCTTTGGTAACAATTTCTATGAGTACATAATTTTTTCATAAGACAACTCAAAAAACATCGATTTAAGTCGACATGAATCGCTTCAATAAGTTTTACAGAGATTTTTATTAGACACTTTCGTATCGTTTTTTAGATAATAAGATCGTCTTTTTTATGATTTTCAAAAACCGTAAAACTCCGCTGTAAATCGATAAACGTCAGTAAATGGCCTTATATTATCGATTTTGTAATTACGATTACTTTTACAAAACATAATACAAATCACTTTGAATCCATTTTTGATGTCTGGGTGTGGCCAATTAGTTTGCCTCAATTGAGTTTGGAGTAGTTATGAAAAAAAATTTTCAATAAAGCAACTTATTTATTGTCGAAATAATTGTTCACTGTGTTCCACTTATTAGAGCTTTAACGCCAAGTTTGTATATTTCAGACGTTTATGCTTTTATGAACGCGACAAAAGAATCATACTTTTGATGCTGGTCGCTGCTGTTCTAGCACTTCATGCACGTTAAATCACGACACATAATACCCCGGGTTGACAAAAAATGCTTGTCATACTATTTCATATATAATGAAAAAAATGCTTATCATACTATTTCATACTATTTCATAGACCAAAAAAATACTATGATAATAGCATGATAAGCCTTTTTTCCAAAACATAAAATAATAGGATAGAATTTCTTCCATACAATTAAATTGTATGATAATCATTTTTCCATAAATTAAAATATCAAAAAATATTTCTTTCGAAATTTTGTGTTTCATCCGAAACATTAACCCTGGACATTTTGTCATAAGAAAACCTAGAGTGTAACTGGCAGTTACACGCAGATAAACTGCATTTGGTGATTTTGCCACCTTAGCTTATTTTTGCATTTTCACATGAAATTAAATCCCAAAAATGTAACTAGATAATTTTTGGTTTAAAAATTTTGGTAGTTGAGAAAAAAAGCCTTTTTTTACAAATTTATATTGATCTTAGCGAATGAAATAAAAAAAATAATAATCGTGTTTACAAAAAAAACACTTTTTTCTGATTTTTTGGGTGAAAAACTCATCCTGGACTACGTTATAAACAAAAAAAGTAAATTTTTGCATGCAAAATTTTTTTTCGCAAAAAATTATTTTTAAGCACAAAAGCAAATTTGCAACTAAAACAGGGATTAAAAATTTCTTACTTCAAATTTGTGTTTTTGCTTATGAAAAATGCATATCATACAATTTTCATTTATGAAATTTATATGATAAGCAGTTTTTGAACAAAATTAAAATCATGTTTTCGAGAGTAAATTTTTTTAAATTCATGTAAATTCATCCAGAAACATCGTTACTTAATTTTGAAGATTTTTTTTTCTATAGCAAAATGCTTATTATACAACTCTTATATATGAAAACATTATGATAAGTAATTTTTTGAACAAAATTAAAATCTTGTTTTTATTGAACAGAAAGATTCAAAAGATGGAAATAGAACAGAATTATTTCTGTAAAAACGTTAAATACAGTTTTTTTAATTTTGTATGATAATAGTCTGGAAAGCATTTTTTCCATAGTCGCCATATATGAAACTGTATGATAAGCCCTTTTATTTTACGGGCGTCAACCTGGGACTCCAAAAAAAAACAACCTAAGCATTTTTGGCAGCCTGCCGTATAGCGCATGATGTTTTGGATAAATGAATTTTTTCAACAAAAGAATCCTTTAAAAAGACATGGTTTTCATTCAGTAAACTAAAAAACTTATCAGTTAAAAGCCAAAACAGCTTTTGGATTTGTGTCAAAATAAGTGGCGCTAACGGCATTAAACCATAAGAAACATGAATAAAGCTTTTTGAAGTGTTAATTCTGATCAATTAATCTTTCAAATTTTCCAAAAAAAAGGTTTTTTTTAGACCGACTTATCAGGAAAAACAGACATTTTACATTTTAGGGATAAGAATCAAAAAGGTTCGGTTATAAAAGTATAATTTTGCTTGAAATTGAGTTTTTGAAGGGGGACACTGTCTGGAAAAAATATTAAACTGAAACGCATTTCTTAAACAAACCAATTGGAGTTAAATATGCGAGCACTTCAAGCTTGCATCTCTTTTTTCAATAATGGACTATTGGGCAAAAAACATATCTTAGATTAATATGAACACACGCGAGTGAGCGCAATGTTTTGTTCTGTTTTATACATAAGTGAATGAGGCGTATTTTGCGATGCTCTGACTAAAAACAGTTTCTGGGCCAACTTTTTTTTTCTGTTCGAGTTTTGGATTATAGACGAAGTTTGAATGAAAAATACCATGAACTTTTTTTATGAAGTACGAGCAGTTGCACCGACGTTTGAAAGTTTCCTGTCGTCTCGGGGTTTAGAGTCGCAACTTAAACTCAGTACGGTTGCAAAATGGGTCGCAAAAATTGCGCAGTCACAACCTGAATTCGCACAAATTTTTGAAGTCAAAAGTCTCACGCGGCAAGGAAGAGTCAACTCAAATATATCATCTTATTTGGATCGTGCAAAAGCAATTTCATGAGGTCGCTCAAAAAATAATTTTCAGGCTGAGAAAAATTCTTGAATACTGGGCGGCTTTGTTGGTTAATGTATACCCCTTTGTCGCTGGATACTATAACAATAAAAATTTGACTTAATTTTGCTTAAGCAACATTTGTCACTGAATTCCAACTACAAAGATTATTAAACAATGTAAAAGATGAGTCTGCGGAATCCAGACACGAGCGGGCACAAGTCCTTGCTCTTTTATATAACCGAGCTTGGCGTCGTAACGTTCAATTTTGAAGGAACAAAAAAATTAATCCGTGTTTTATCTCGATGAATTTTTCAATTTGATGAAGCATAGATAATTTTAGATGGAACAATTCATGGACTATTTTTCAAGTCCATGCTGTCGCACCACCGACATTTGATATAGCCTTTATGCAATTTTGTTTATGCAATATTTGTCACTGATTGCTATCTTCAAAACTAAACATCTAAAAGATGGGTCTGCGGAATCTAGACGCGAGGGAGCACGTTTCTTTTTGCTCTATTTTAAAACCAAATTTGGCGTAGTAAGGCCCAACTTTGAAAAAACAAGGAAACTTGAAGCCGGTTTTTTAATTTTATAGTTCAAAATCTTTTTAGAATTATAAATTTTCTGAATTATAGACAAAAGAAGATGAGATGATAAAAGAAGATAAGATGGAATTTTGCCGTTGTGCCAAGTTTTCGAGTCGTGACAGTACGAATGCAATATGTGTCGCAAAATCGCGCAAAGTAATATTATCTTAACTCTTAAAATCAAAGGTTTCATGCGCTAGGAAAAAAAAAACTAAAAATCTCATTTGGTTCGTGCTAAGTCGCGTAGAACTTATATGGGCGCATTGGGAAGAAACAGCATAATGAAGAAAATGCATGAACATTAGGCGGATTTGTTGAATGACGTATAAGCTTGTGTCGCTGGATTTCATAGTCACAAATACTTTGGCAATGTTTTGTGTAAACAACATTTGTTACTGAATTCTATTTACTAAAACTACGAACGCATGTAAGAGATATGCCTGCTTTACATCTTTGAACTGATGTAAAACAAAGTTTGGCATCATAGTGCCGATTTTTAAGAGAACGGAAATAATTTTTTAATTCTTTCTATTGTTTACTTTGATATTTTTTTCAATTTTTCTAAGTATAGACTAAGTTAGATAAAAAATTTTTATTAACTAGTTTTATAGAACATACGGTCGCAACAACGTTTGAAAAGTTATTGTCGTGCCGAGCTTTCGAAACACAATGCGCATAGTACGGTCGCAAAATAGGTCGCAAAAATAGCGCAAAGTCGCATTCTTAGAAATAACAAAAGTCGCGACTTAACTCGCGCACTTTTTGAAATTTGAGAACTCACACGATAGTAAATAGTAAACGCATACATAACAACTCATTGGGGTCATGCAAAGTCGCGTAGAGTTTTTACGGTTGTGTAAGGAAAAAACTGCGGGTCGAGGAATATGATTTTGCGTTTCAAAGTTTTCGGTATTTCGGACTCCTTCAAGTAAAGGTTCGGAAATAGTAAAAACTGGATTAATTGAGGAGAAAGTTTTCATCTTTTTGTTTCTGCTTACTGAGTGCAGGTTTGCATCAGCGTAAAATACGACGCAACATAATTGTTATAAATGTGTTGACAGACTCTCTGATGATTTCTCGCAAGGTATGAATATTTGTGATCCCGATTGGAATCTTAGTGAGTTATTACATATATTAGGGGGGAGGTGACATTTTGAAGGCTAGACAACTCAATAATTCTATCTAAAACAGTTTTTAGCGCTAAAATACACTCATAAATTAAAGGGGTAGGCTTCGTAAAAAAAATGAGATCGCTTCATAAGAAAATGAGCATTCTGTAATTTTCACAAGTTTCTAAAAAAAATTGCGGCAGAGAAACTGTTTGCCAAAAAATCCTTTTCGCGTTTTGGGAGAGCGTCTTTTTTGAAGCATTGTCATCGTCGATCTTCTAAAATAAGTGTGGTTTTTAAAAAAAACACATTCCACCATCTTCAACCCACTTGAGAAAATTTTGAAACAGCCCCTGTGAAACAAACTCTCAAGAAGAAGCGAAGAAGACTTGAAGGTTTTCTATTTAAATAATCTAACTACTCCGTCTTAAGGCTAAATTAATATCAGGTACTAACAATCCTTGAATAAATCGAAAAATATAAGCTTTTACTTTTATTGTAACACTTCCAAAAACGTATACCATGTACAAAAAAACTTCTAATATTATTATATCGTCTTCTTAGAAAAAAAAACGATGAAACGCAAAATCAACTGTGTTAACGCTAAACCAAAATCTAGAAACTGCGTTAGTCAGTTACAATAAATATATGCTGGTAACATTTAGAAGTATAATCTTTTGTAACACAATTTAGTAATATCCCCAATGAGAAATGACCTTCACATAAACAATTTTTTTTAGAACAGTCACTATCAGTTTCGCAGTTGTTCAGACAAAATTCAACCATTATACAGTAATAAAAATTAAATAACAAAATTTCTGAAATCGGGTTCTAAATTTTCCTCTGACTGTGTTTCAAATTCAGCCCATTTTTGAATTAAACGATGACGCGCAGTTTTTCTTGACATTTTCAATATTTTGTTTAAGACCAAACTTTTGCGCATTATATTGAGTTTCGAGTAAAACCAAAACAACACCTCCTAAATAAAAAACAAGCAATAAAAAAAACTGAACATTTAGATAAAGACAAAAGATCAATATATTTCTCAGCAACACCTACAAAGAAGTTGCATTGCAGGCAAGAATATTGCCAACAGTTTTGAATTTTTTTTCTGAAATTCTGCGTTTTTCGAATTTTGAATATCATAACAACAAATTTTTTGCCTTAGATTTTGTGCATTATTTTGATCCGAGTTTTGAAGAAAGTGATGAAATAATAAGCTCGAGGTGGTTTTTTCTCCAGATAAATTTCGAGTTACTAACTAGCAATTTTTGAGGTAGTTATTAAATATCATCGAAAAGTATGATATCACTTCTGTGATTTTCTTGAGATTTACAAAATGCCCATTTGGCGAATTTGGAACCATTGATGCGCGGAATATTTCGGGCTTATAAAGTGTAACCAGAGACTTGGTTCGTCTTAAAATTGGGTTCCCCCTTTTTAACTCACTACTTTTTGTTGCCTTAGCAATATAACATCGCTACATTTTAAAACAATTTCTTTGACTTAACACCGTTTTAATCCAAAATGAAAATAAAACTTACTTCAAAGCGGATTTCGGTAACCATCAAAAAATTAAACGAGAGAAATTTTTGCCTTTTAAAGCCAAACATATTCGCGCTACTTAATTCGCGTAAGTTTTGAACAGAAATAACCTTGCAAATGATTTCAATGAAACGTTTCAAACCAAAATGAAATGGCCTTGCCAATATTTTCAATGAATCTTTCCAAAATGAACCAAAAACAAGCAACAGTTCGATGAGCTTCAAAAGCCCGCAAATAATTAGACGTCCTTGACTAATATGGCCTAATTTTCTAGACATTTTTAGCCGGTATAGAAATAAAAAAAGGTTTAACAAATGCCAAAAGCCTTAAAATCATTATGTTTTAGAATCATTCTCGAACTTAAACATATGACTTGATCGCTTTGTCAGCTTTTTTTTGAACTGTTGGCATATAAACGCAAAGCTAAAGGGTTTGCCAGCCCGTAGTCCCAAACTCGCATCCCGAAAATAAGGGGCTATTGTCCTGGGATTAAAAAGGCACGAGTCATGTTCTTGCGTTTAGTTACGTTTCCGGGAGTCTGCAAGGAAACGTCTTTTCGAAAAATCTGACAACAATTTCAGTAGAATTAAAATTTGAATTTTAATAATACGAAAGAATAAACAAAATGAAACAAAATTTACAATGGCTTAACACAAACTAGATAACGCTCTGAAAAAGTACAGATCAGTTTTGTCTTCGTAAACGGACATTATCTTTTATACTTTTTCATTTAGTACTCGATATTTTTTCTTTTTTGTGAACTTATGACCACTCGATGCATCAAAAAATGACTTTTTATACGGAAGCGTCTTTTTGTAGGCTGCCCACTACTTTCCACATATTTGGGTGGGCTCCGCTGAAATATGATTGAATCCCGAAATGCCATTCCTCGACAGCATTTGATGTTCGAGCAATCCCCATCACGGCCGCATCTCGCTGGCTCCAAAGGGAGGGTGGGAATGAAACTTCCCGGTTTGGCACCAAGCTTTTTATATAGGTAGAGCCAAATCGTTTGTAATTGGCAAAACCGCACTGGCAACTGCAACAGTCGGGGTAAATCTCTCGCTGAGATCTTTTATATGCTTTATGACATTTCGGGCCTCAAATTTTCCCGCTGAAATGTCTTGGTTATCTTCACGCGTCTCGATTAATTCGTTATTTTCAGTAATGGCAGTTGCTCGACATTTACGTGTTAGATATTTCGAGCAAATCCAGTTTTCTGTAAACTTATTTTTTCGCTTGAAATAAAATTTATGGTCAGACGCTATAAGAATTGGCTTGTTTTTAGATGAAACTGTGAACTCCAAAGAAGACTAAATCATTATGTGTTTATTGTGTTTGCGTTTGTTTATCACTTGAGTGAAGTATAAAATGACTGTCAGAATTTAATTCTTGACAGAATTTTTACGTAAAATTGTTATAAACTAGCACAAGCAGCTTTTTTTAGTAATCATAAAGGTTTAGCGAAAAGTCTAAATGAAAATTAATTACAAACTTGTAGATAAGAGTCTTAAGTAAATAAGGAAGCCTCTTTTTAGCATGTACAACTAAGATAATTCAAGTTTTTCATTATGGTGCATGTGTTAATTGCAGGATTAACTTTGGTGTGATAAGAGTTAAGATAAGGAATTCATACAGCATTAATTTTAATAGTGAGATGACTAGGTGTTAAAATCTACTGTGTTAAATCGGAAAATAGGAGTTATATTGTTGTCGATTTAAATTGTTTAGTAATGAAATGACTAAGTGTTAAAATGTACGGTGTTAAATTGTATGTCATTGAATTGTAGGACACCTAAAATTGTTCCAAATTTACCTAAGGCACAATTTAGACTCTTTTAAACTTTGCTGTAAGCGGAATAAGTTTTTGTTCTTAACAGCTTGTGGGGGATAATTTTCAATTTAAAAAATCAAAAAATTTAACAAGTATTTTGAAAACTTTAGTGAACTTTTTTGAAAGAAACATTATTCATAGACTTTAGGAGGCAATAAGAACTTTCAGGGTTTTGATCTGATACGATCAATCTTGTTTTTATTTGCGCTGTCCTTCAACAATTGCGAAATGTTCGATCTCCAGCTGGTTCTTCCTGTCAAAAAAATTTCACAACAATACCATTATCGACCTAAAAGAAGTCTGGTAACTTTTATTATTCACCCTTTTCCCCACACTTGAGAACTCTCTGTGTCCACCTCTGCGAAAACAAACAACTAGCAAAAATTAAAGAGGATTTGGAGAGTTGCTTTCCGGAAAACTTAATTCAGCCGCACTAAAGCATAATCAATATCAGGGAATAGCAAAACTTAAACATGACTGCTCGTATCAGGCTGAAGCCCTGAATGTTCCGATTGCCTTTTAAGGTTTATGGAGCAGTAATAAACTTAAAAAATTCGATGAAAATAAAACAAAATGAAAAAAAGAAAATTTCTATAATTTGAAATTTTTTATGAAAATTATCCCCCCACACGCCATATAAAGTACAAAATGATAGATTTTGCTCCTTGTAACAAACCAATTATGGCAAATAAGCTTCTTTTAACCAATTTGGAACGATTTCTAAGACGGAATAATTCTCCGCTTACGCGTTAATAGCGCGAAATATATCGCGCGTTAATTGTACCAAATTGGCCAAAATGGCAATCTTTAAACCCCCGTAACTTTACGAAAAATGATCACAGGTGAAATATCTTTTCAAATTTGAGCTCAGGACAACAATACCTTTCGAATGAAAATTACGTCAAAAATGACTATGACTAGTTAAAAGTCGAAATTTGTCTGAAGAAAAAAAAACCCACCCGAGCACAAATATTCCGTTACTTTCGTATCGAAAGTCGGAACAATAATTGGTAAGTATAGTCAGTTAGTTTTCTAGCAAAATACTAAAATTACTCATATTCAAACAAAAATTAGCTCCGCATGATAAAAACTGCTATGTACAGCGCGGAATGCAAGATAATAAGAAAATAAAAGTTAACTGAGTTAAAGCTAAATCAAAATCAAAAAACATTAAGATTGATTTAATCGGATAGGAGTAATGTTTTATCGGCTGGTAACATTTAGAAGTATTTGTTCCGACTTTCGATGCGAAAGTAACGGAATATTTGTGCTCGGGATGGGTTTTTTTTCTTCAGACAAATTTCGACTTTTTAACTAGCCATTTTTGACGGAATTTTTTTATATCATTCAAAAAGAATTGTTGTCCTGGGCTTAAATTTGAAAAGATATTTCTTCTGTGATCATTTTTTGTAAAGTTATGGGTATTTAAAGATTACCATTTTGGCCAATTTGGGACAATTAACGCGCGATCAATTTCGCGCTATTAACGCGTAAGCGAGATTTAATCCGTCTTAGAAATCGTTCGAAATTGGTTTAACGAAGCTTATATGCCATAATTGATTTGTTACAAGTAGCAAAACCTATCCTTTTGTACTTTATATGGCGTGTGGGGGGATGATTTTCATTTAAAAAATTCAAATTTAAGAAGAAAAAAAATTTCATTCAGTTTTATTTTTTTTTAAATTTTTATTGTTATTACTGCTCCATAAACCTTAATAGGCAGTCGGAACATTCAGGGCTTCGCCCTGATACGAGCAGTCTTGTTTCATTTTGAATCCAAATTAGTTAATTTCTCCTAATGAGAGTTGATCTCCACTTGGAAACTTAGTTCAGAAAAGACGCCATAAACTTTTTCAGTTGCGCAAAACTTGACACGAAATCTCTTCATTGTGCATTGTAAAGTGATACAAACTATAATACAATCTATAAATAAAATAAACTAATTTTCAAAAACCGGCTCTAAAGTTTCAAGGAAAATCAAGGCGCGGATTTTACCAATTTTCTACTAGCGCCTAAGTTAAACGCCAAGTTAGGCCATTTCAGAATTAATTCGCAAACATCTAAGCCGATCTGACATTTGGTACAAAAATAGTCAAATAATAAAACAGCTGAAATAGAGACAAATGGGTCAAGGAAAAGTTTTTTGTTCCACTTGAGAAATCAAGAATACATTTTTAAAGTAAAGGTCAATCGTTTTTTACTGCATTTGCGCTTCTGGTATTGGCGAACATAATTTGTATTTTTTTAAGCAAATAAAATTTTATTGAACTCAAAAAATAAATAAACAAGCCAGGAAAACTTCCTAAGTCAGCGTTATTAACCTAGAAACTTTTCTCCGAGTAAAAAACAAACAGAAAACTCCACGAACTAAATAAATGAAAAATAACTACGTTCGCTCAAACTTGTTTAAAAGGATTCCATCTTCAACATCTGACTTGCATTTAACTTGAGCTTATTCAAGAACAACAAAGTCATCTATCTATCTTTCAAATTATGCTCTCCTGAGGATACACGCTTTCAATACCACAGTTTCATGAAAGATTCGTACTGATTAACAAACACGGTTTAAGGATTTTTTTTTTCAATTCACTACAAATTAATGTTGTCAGTAATAAAACACATAACCCGCAGACAAATGGAAAAGAGTCAAGAAACGTGAAAAAACAAAAAAAAAACTGAATTGTTTTTAGAAAATCTTTGAATGAAAAAACAATATTTGGCCTTAAAGCCCAATGAGTTTCAAGAAAATTTTTTGATCAACACTTTTTTGTAAAATTAACTCATTTTGGGAAAAATGGGACAATCGATAACTTTTTCTTCAAAATACGCTGAAAATTTAAAACAACTTTTAAATTCTGCTCGTTAAAAATTGACTTTGCTTCCTTTTAACGAAATAATTGAACTGAAACTGAAAAAAAGTCAAACCGCGAAAAATGAGTATGAGCAATTTATATAATTTTTTCCTGAAAAAAAAAACAATCACAAAAATCACCAAGACTTATATAAGAGTATTCCTTATGCTGATGACTCTTAAAAACACCGCCCGCCAACAGACAATTACTGAAAATTCATGGAAAAACAAGGAGATTGAAAAAAGGAATGACCGATTTTTTTTGGAAATTACCGATTTTTTCCTTTAAAAAGTGTTTCGCAATCCCAGAATATTTATCATAGTTACATTTTTGATCAAGCTAACCCAAGAAGAGAAAACCGGACAAATAAGTCTTTCTTTTGCTCTGCTGGGAAAACTGAAAACTAAAATTAATTCTGAAAAATGAAACTCGATCACATTTTTCGCGGCCTTTTAGCAATTTTTTTAAAACAGAATTTAATTTCATTAAACAGAATTTATTTTCATTAAAGGCTGGAACAGCCTTTATTTTCTTTAAAGGCTGTTCCTCGCCTTTAATGAATTTTGCAAAGGAAAATCCAAAAACACGAGTTTTTTGGCTGCTGATGTTTTTAATGAATTTCTTACCTCAATTGGCGAGAAACTGAGAAATCCTGAATTTGATTACAAACAAGCGTTGGGTTATGTAGATCGCATCGAAAAATCAATGGTTTTTTATGAAATTACCCGCAAGGAAATTGAAAATGTCATATATATGTTGAAAAACAAAGGTTCAAATGGTCATGATGGCATAAATTACAAAATTATAAAATTATCGCTGCCTGTAATTTCTTTAAGAATTTGCAGCCTTTTCAACCAATGCGTTAAGAGTGGTTATTTTCCTCAAGATTTAAAAGTTGCATAAATTATTCCCCTTTTTAAGGGAGGTTTAAAAGAATCTCAGGAAAATTATAGACCTATTAGTTTACTCAGTTCACTCAGCAAAATTTTCGAAAGGATAATATTCAATAGAATGTATATCTTTGCTAACAAGCAGAAAGTTCTTTATGAAAAACAATTTGGATTTAAAAAGAAAAAGTCATGCGTGGACGCATTAATCGAATTCACCGAATTTAATAGAGAGGGATGGGACAAAAACTTGGTTGGTCAATCATGCCTTGTTGATCTCAAAAAAGTATTTGATACCATAAATCATGATCTTCTTTTGGCAAAATTGGAAAAAAACGGCTTTAGAGGCCGGATTCTTTGTCTTTTAAAAAATTATTTTACAAACCAGTTTCAATTTGTTCAAACTGATAATAAAATATTTTCTAGTCGCTCTATGTCATGTGGAGTACAGCAAGGGTCAGTTTTAGGTCCGTTTTTGTTTTTAATATATATAAATGATCTTCCGAAAATTGCTGAAGGATCTGAGGTTGTTCTATTTGGTGATGATACTACAATATGCAAGCAGAAAAAATTGTTGCGACAGTTTTGATAGTTCGTTGAATAAAGTGGATAGATGGTTCAAAACGAATGGACTTTGTGTCAATCCTGGTAAAACTCAGATAATAAAATTTGGTAATAATTTTTCAAAAGATTTCTTTGCTTTCGCTACTACAGTTCAAATTACAAATGTGTGCAAATATTTAGGCATTTTTGTTGATAAGAAACTTACTTTCAAATTTCACATTAAACATGTGTGCAAAAAAATTAACTAAATGTTTTTTCTAAACAGCAGATGCTCCGCTTCTACAAAGCATATGTAAATCCTACAATCACTTATGGAATTTTAATATACGGCAATACATCCCAATCTCACCTTACCGAGATAATGAAACTACAAAAAAGAATCTTGAGAGCAGTTTTTTTTCAAACGTAGATATGAATCAATTAAGGAAATTATGGACGAAAACAAATTGCTTACTGTTTTTGATTTATACTTTTTTTAAATGTTTAAGTACTTGTTTATGGAATTGCGATCAGTCAAAAAATATGGTTTTCTGTCTCAGATTTACTCCCAAAAAAGTGGACCATGTACCAGGATCAAAGCGGAAGGCGTAATTAAAGTGGCAAAATTTTCTACTACCGCTAAACAGAGATCGCTTACAGTTAGAATTGTGCAGGCTTTTAACTATTTAAAATAAAATGACTTGATATTTGTTAATATACATGAAATGTCAGAAGTTAGTTGTTTGAGACTCTATAAACAGATTTTTTAAATTTGCCTAAAAGACAATCAGGACCTCTACAAACTGTTTTTTAATTTCAGCCCTTAATTTAATTTGTTTGTTGAGTTGATGCTGGCTGTCTTCTCTTTACTCTCCAGGATATCCTACTCGATGAGCAGTACTGCTCTTTAGGATCTCCCTCCAGGCATAATATATTGCTTTTGGCGTTGTATATGTAGCTGGTAAAGTAATTCAAATTTCAAAGAATTTTGGTTTATAGTGCGAACAGTTTCTTCAGACTTTTTCGGAAAAAAATTAAACTTCACTGTTAAAACTAAAAAACAAGAAACTTGAATGTTTAAAAAAATTAACTATAAATCAAAGTATATCTACTTTTTTCTTTTCTGCTGCTGCCGTTTGAAACAAAATTCTATAAGAAGTTCGATTGTGTAGTCTTCAGAAGTTTTTCAGAGTTATCAGAAGACTCACTTTTTTGTAAATAACTGCAACTCAGTAAATTTTGTAGCATTTTGGAAAAAAAAGTATAATTTATTCTTAATCCTATTCTTATTTTTTCGGATGAAAGATAAATGAAAACTCATGTGTCACTTTCATGACGATCTCTAGACAATTTCTAGACGATCATGAAGACGCTTATTGTTCTTTTTTCGTTATTACTACTGTCGACTCGTATACGTGTCAGCATGAATAAAAAACAAGTTTAAAATTGTGTTGATTTCACAAATAAATCCTTAATTTGAACTCTATCCCACTGATCAACGCAAATCAAGCTTTAGACTCCTCCTGGTCAAGTATGGCAGCTGTTTCCATTGAATGTCTCCCCCATCAGGGCATATTAACTGAATTTAATTACTAGAATAGATAAATAGAACCGATTTTTCTCCAATCACATCGGTCGTTACTTTATTCAACTTTTGATGCAAGCTAAGATACTCAATTTGATAGATTTACAGCCCATAGGAGTGGCATTCACTGGAAACACCCCCAGTTAGGTGATCGGTTCTGGTCTAAAAAGGCAAAATTTTGTCGATCAAAAATTGCACACTTAAATGTAGGTTTTCATTTACAAATCGTCACAAAGACATTAAATATTTAGTTCAAATTGAAGCTAGTTTGATGATAACGATTCAGATTTACTAGCCATAAAAGCAGCATCATGATTGCTTATTCCATAATCACAGGTTATTGAAATATAATAGAGTGAGACTTTGATCTTAGATGGTTCTCATATTGGACACTCCTTGAAGAGAGAGCGTTTCCGAATATCAGATCAGCTGTTTGTGTTTTGCAATCACAAAGACAACAGATCGAAAAATAATCTTACATTCTTGAATCAAGCAAATTTGCTGCTCAGATTCCGTAATATTTTCTCTTTATGATATTCGGGAACATTTTGATACGGGAAGCCCCATTTCATAACAAAAATGATATTAAACTCATTCATCGATTTAAAATTAGGCATCAAAACATTTTTTGAAAGTAATGAAAATTTTTTATCAATTTAGGGGAGCAAAAGCAAAAACTGTTTGATACTTACAATCAACTTAAGTATCATACGGTTCAAGGGTTCTTGGTTCATTCGCAAATCGCTTAGTGATTTTAAGTTTTATAAATCAGCAATGGTTATCGTCAATTGAAAGAGTTTAACAAAAAGCGCCTAAAATTTGAATCAATGTGGTTGGTTGTTGATGTTCACGAATTAATTTTTGTTTCATCAAAAGTTATGAATCGTCGAAATTCGACAGAATTTTCTGGCCGCCAAACCTGATTTTCATTGATAGTAATTCAATGCTAATCCAGTATTATTTCAAATGAACGATTTTTCGAACTTTTTGAGATTTTATAGTTCTGCGGTACCAGATGAACATAACGTATATTGCCTAGGCGTGTTTTTATTGAACGTTGCAGGCACTTGAATTTATTATCAAGTGAAATTGGACTCGAAGAAGAACTTGACAGCCACCGTCCAAAAGAGAAGAGCCAATGGATGTGCCTGTATCATCAAACTGAAACACTTTCGCTCCACACATTCTTTGAACTAAAAAAAGACATCTGATTTTAAAAATATATACAAAAATCACAAATCTAAACTTTAACCACGACGCAACAGCGTTTTTCGTGCAAGAAAAACGCAATTCGTATCATGGGTACTATTCTTGTATATTAGAATGTATATTGCAAATTGAGAGGGGTTAAATACTTAAAAAGATGCAAGATTTCTAGCCTCTGGCACGTTTGCGTTAGTCAGTCTGCCTTGTGCGTCCGGGGCCATGTTGCAGGCTATGAATGCTTCCATGGCCGCATCTTTACCACACCTGGTTTCGATGCCATAACGCCAGTACTTTACGTGGTTCCACTCTGCCAAAACAAAAACAGCGATATACTCAGAATGCAATATTACACATGTTTCAGAACAGTGTTGAAAGGTTCTATGATCTAGAGTTTTCTAGAGGAGGGGGGGGGGGGGGGGGGGGGTAGGGATTTTCAAAAAATGTTCGAACTTTTTAGGTCGATCGAATTGATTATGCGAGCTCATACAAATCATTTTAAAGACCCTATATTGACCAAGTTTTCTGCGCCCCAGGCAAAATTTTGAACAGGCCATCAACAAAGGTAGTTTTAGGAAAATTTTTTCCTAAAAAATTGCGTTATACCCATCAAAATTAGTATATAACGGCGCCAAATTGTCGAATCCCTGAAAATGGTTAGAATATTTGAGAGAAGAATTACTGATCGAATTCGTGTTTTGGTTACTCATTCATGTTTTTATATGGAAATCATCATTCTAATTTCCCCAAAAAAGATGATTTCATCGCACAACTCATCAGGGTCTCAATATGATCCTCTAGTAAATCATCCTATTGGAGCCTTGATGAGGTAATGATTTATTCAGGTATAGCTGTAAACCATTTGGTCGATTTACAGAGAACCACTTTCGAATAAAAATTTTTTTTTAATATTCAGAACTTCAAAACAATTTTAAAAAATGTATTGTAGTTTATGTACGTGTATTTGAAGTTTTGGTTGCAATTATTCGCACCAAACAACGTTTTATAGTTTCATTTTTGAAAAAAAAATCAAAGGTAATTTCATTTATAAGACGCATCTATATGTTTTCGTTCATTTTGAAACATTTAAATTAAAACAAACAACATTCTTGCTGCTTTTTTTCTTATAAGTGAAAGTGTACTTACGGCCGCCATTACCCGGTGCACCGGGTCGAGCCGGGCTTATAGTCGAATTGACAGCCGAAGTGTTGCTCGGCGTCTGGGCCGGTTTGGCCCCTTTGATGGGCGGAGCACCGTAAATGGGCGTAGTCACCAGCATACCAGGCTTAGCGTTTCCAATTGGCGGCGCTCGGTTTCTTGGTGTAGTGAGTTTCGGTGCCGCTGGTTTTTGATTGTTAATGGGTTTGGCGACGTTTATTCCGATCTGGCTCTGGTTAATATTCACTTGGGCCGGCTTTGCATTCGTAATTTGTGGTGGAACTCCGTATTTGCTTTGATTTATAGGTCTCTTTGGATATGCTTTCGTTATAACAGGCGGTTGGTTGTTTAAATTTGAACTGTTAATTTTTTGGCTCGGTTTTTGTTTTGTAATGGGAATAACATTTCCTAATGGGTTGGTAGTTATAAGTTTGTTTGGCCTCGCGCTAGTGACTGGTTTTGCTTGACCGGCCGTATTTGGCTTGACTTGTTTATTTGGCCTCGCAGGTCCAATAGCTGGAGGCACTTTTCCTTGCTGATAGTTAGAACCTTTAGCTTTTTTACTCGGCGATGCACTTTTAATTGCAGACGGCTTAGGTTTCCTGGCAATTTTAGCTTGTTTCGATGGATTCGCACTATTAATAGGCGACGGTTTTCCCTGGCTTGCAATTTTGGCTTTTTTGGAAGGGTTTGCACTTTTAATAGGCGACGGTTTTCTCTGGCTTGCGACTTTGGCTTTTTTGGAAGGGTTTGCACTATTTATGGGCGATGGTTTTCCTGGACTTGCAATTTTAGCTTGTTTCGATGGATTCGCACTATTAATAGGCGACGGTTTTCCCTGGCTGGCGACTTTGGCTTTTTTGGAAGGGTTTGCACTTTTAATAGGCGACGGTTTTCTCTGGCTTGCGACTTTGGCTTTTTTGGAAGGGTTTGCACTATTTATGGGCGATGGTTTTCCTGGACTTGCAATTTTAGCTTGTTTTGATGGATTCGCACTATTAATAGGCGATGGTTTTCCCTGGCTTGCGAGTTTGGCTTTTTTGGAAGGGTTTGCACTTTTAATAGGCGACGGTTTTCTCTGGCTTGCGACTTTGGCTTTTTTGGAAGGGTTTGCACTATTTATGGGCGATGGTTTTCCTGGATTTGCAATTTTAGCTTGTTTCGATGGATTCGCACTATTTATAGGCGACGGTTTTCCCTGGCTGGCGACTTTGGCTTTTTTGGAAGGGTTTGCACTATTAATAGGCGACGGTTTTCCCTGGCTGGCGACTTTGGCTTTTTTGGAAGGGTTTGCACTATTAATAGGCGACGGTTTTCCCTGGCTTGCGATTTTGGCTTTCTTGGAAGGGTTTGCACTATTTATGGGCGATGGTTTTCCTGGACTTGCAACTTTAGCTTGTTTTGATGGATTCGCACTATTTATAGGCAGCGGTTTTCCCTGGCTGGCGACTTTGGCTTTTTTGGAAGGGTTTGCACTATTAATAGGCGACGGTTTTCCCTGGCTGGCGACTTTGGCTTTTTTGGAAGGATTTGCACTATTAATAGGGGACGGTTTTCCCTGGCTTGCAATTTTGGCTTTCTTGGAAGGGTTTGCACTATTTATGGGCGATAGTTTTCCTGGACTTGCAACTTTAGCTTGTTTTGATGGATTCGCACTATTTATAGGCAGCGGTTTTCCCTGGCTGGCGACTTTGGCTTGTTTGGAAGGATTTGCACTATTAATAGGCGACGGTTTTCCCTGGCTTGCGATTTTGGCTTTTTTGGAAGGATTTGCATTATTAATAGGCGACGGTTTTCCCTGGCTTGCGACTTTGGCTTTTTTGGACGGGTTCGCATATTTTAAAGATGCTGGCGTTTTGACAGTTGCCTTTGTTGTAGTTAAAGGAGTATTCGCACCTTTCAACGGGCGTACTCCTTTCCATTTTTGAGGTTGCGACGGACCAGCTCTTTTCCATTGACTTCTTTGCAAAATTGGTTCTCGCAAGTTCCTTTTGATCTGTGCCAACCTTCTTTTTCGATTCCGTGACCTTTTATTAAAATGACCTTCAAGCATGTTTCTCGGCATGTTTTCTTCGTCGCGTTTTGAGTTCTGATCAAGTCCATTTTTCACATTGTTTTTCATTTCATTTCCAAATCTTAACTGTGAATTCGGATCAACTTTTTTCTCGGGTTTTGCTTTCAATTTCAAAGCTGCTTCATCTAAGTTTATTCCACCAGTAAATTCATCTGGTTCTATGTTTCTCCGATTTTGCCGCCCTAAAACGCTTAAAATCCTCCAGAGCACAAAATAAGAGCCTTCTTTTCCAGAGAATTTGTTCTGCGATTCTCGCCCTTCAGTCAGATATTTGTTGATTGCGTCCAGAGAAGTAATTTTCCTAAAATATTGATGTATTTAATTACAACTCTTTCCAATTATAACATGCCGAAAAATATCATAATCTAAAAAATACAACAAAAAACGTAGGCGGATCAAAAACAGATGGTGTAAATGACCCCTAAGTAGCAAAAAACACCCATAAGTACTAAACATGAGGTGCGGAGTAATAGTTTGCATTCTTTTTCAAAAAATTGTCCTGTAAACATTGTAAACAAAGAAAAGTATCAGCGCAAATCGCACATAGCAAACCATAAGTACCAATTGAATTTCGTAAAATTGAATCCAGAAATACTTTCGTACCAAGACTTTCAAAATGTCTCTTTGAATGTAAAAAAAAGTTAGCTCGACAATTAACTTATGTTTAACAAAAATTGAAAGTGTAAATCAAGGTAATTAATCTCATAGAGAGTGATTAGTAAGGGAGACGTTGAATTTCCAAGCTGGAAGTTGGTACTTACTTAAATGCCTTTACACATTGGGTGTATTTAAGTTGAGCATCAAAAATTACATACCAGATGCTCAAATTGGATAAAGTTAATCTGCCCTGATATTGAAAAAAGGAAAAGACAAACGGTTCAAATATGGATCAACGATAAATCAGCAAAAATTATTCATAAAAATTGGATTAACCAAGAATGTACGTGAAAAACCTCACTACAGCAAAACCACGGTTCTTTTTTTTCAAAATTGAGAACCGATTTAGTTTTCTACAAATTGTTGTCTGTTCAATTTTTCCAGCGTGGTTCTGTATCAAACTCGTAAAACAAAAAAATCGTTAACTTTTCAACCTCAAATCGATCACAAGATAAACCCAATGTACTTCCAATAATACGCACCGTGTATTTTTAGCTTAAGGCTAGCGTATAATTCAAAACGCGGAACTCCACGCATAATTTTTATCGACAAAAAATAATTGCTATTGCTCTTGATAGTTTTCGTTTGAATTAATAAATATTACAAGTTTTTTAATCTAAGTTGAGCAAAGTAGATACTTTTTTGTCATCAACATATGAACATATGCGTTGTTGTTTCGTCTGCTATTTTTTTTGATTGAAATGCACTAAAAGAATATTTGCTTTGCTTTTGGAAATGAAGAATAAACAAGAGAACTACTGAATTACTTTGGATGGCGGTTAAAGAGGGTTATTCTAGAAAATCTTGCAAAGTAACCTATTATGAACTTTTTCACAAAAATTTGTTCTGAGCGCCAGAAAAACAAAATGGAGATCCAAATCGACTACAGTCGCAAAGAGTTCTGAGTTTAGGTTCGGATAAAAAACTAGGTTGACCAAAATTGTAAAATAATGTTAAAAGTTTCAGGTTTTGGTTATAATCTATGCAGTTCGAGGGTTTTTTGGTGTGTTTTGGAATATTTCATTTAGTTTTGTAACTATAGTGGTCAGAACTTAATTTCTTGTTCTTTATGTCGAAATCTGGATCAATAAAGTCAATAAACTTGAGATATTTTGAGTGTTCTTTTCACATGTGTATATTTTTTGTTGTGAAAATATTATGCGGTTATAGTTTCGTCTTTTTGTTTCGACTTTCGTAACAAAAAATAACGGAATGTTTGTGCTCGGGGTGGGGTTTTTTTTGTTCAGACAAGTTTCAACTCTTTAACTAGCTAATTTTAACAATAATTTTTATCATCTAAAAGTTATTTTTGTCCTCAGCTTAGATTTGAAAAGATATTTCACCTGTGATCTTTTTTTGTAAAGTTTAAAGATAGCCAATTTGGCCAAATCGGGAAAATTAACGCGCGATATATTTTGTGCTATTAACGTACGCAGAGATTTCATCCATCTTAAAAATCATTCCAAATTGGTCAAAAGAAGCTTATTTGCCACATTAATTTGCTACTATGAGCAAAATCCATCACTTTGTAATTTATATGGCGTGTGGGGGGATGATTTCATAAAAATGCTCGGTTTAAAAAACATTCACTTTCATATAATACACTTAGTTTTTTCATGTTATTACTGCTCCATAGACCTTATGAGGCAGTCGGAACCTTTAAGGCTTCGGCCTGATACGAGCATCTTGTTAGTTTTTAACTCCTAAAATTTCATACTATCAACTTTAAGGATTTTTGCTAGGAAAAAACAGCCTTGCTTGCAACGGCAACTTATAGCGTTTCCAGTGTAGTGGTAAGTGTAGTGGTAACTTTCAAATATTTAAGAAAAAGAGAAAAAAAAAGAAAATTCTAACCGCATACTTTTTAAACAGCTGTGTATCGTCCGTATTCATGGAACACAACATACAAAATATCTCAAGTTTATTGACTCCTTTGATTAAAAATTGACAAACATAACAAAAAAATAGGCTTTAACCACTAGAATTGTAGAACAGATTGAGTTTTCCAGAACAAACCAAAAATTGTTTCTGCAAAAAATAATTAGAAATGCATAGATGATAACCACAACCTGAAAGTTTTTACATTACGAAAGCTTGAAAATTGGCACATAAATGAACATTTCAAAAAAATGGTCAACATTATTTCTTATCTGATCTATATTCTTCAATCTAGCAATCTTGCCTGCATTTTTTGCGGATTTTTTGTAGAGACTAGCAAAAAATTTTAAAATTACTGAACATAACAAAAAAAGCAAAACTTTTAAATTAAAAAATCTTGCCTTGTTCCGCAATTCTTTTCTTATGATACCTTGCTTTTTTGCTTTCAGAGAACATACGTCTAGATTTTCCATCTACAAGACTACATCAAAAATTGATGTTGCAGAGGCTTAATCACTAGTAATGAATTTGGAATCATCAACATTTCAATTAACAAGATCCAATATTAGCTGAAGCGAACTTTTCATAAGTAGCGGGATTTGAAAAAAAATATCATTTGAAAAATTCAAATCATTATTGGGGTCCTAGAACAGCAAAAATTTAAAGCTTAATTACTTTCTCCAAATTTTTTTTTTGAGTATTTTACCTTTTTATTTCCTTGCATTGCAGGCATTGCTATAGGTCGCAAAGAATTTTTCCTGGAAAAACTTTTATATTCTGATCACGAAAAGTTTCATCTTTTGATGTTTCAAATACCAGTCAAATGAAAAAGCTAAAAGGTGGCGAATTACTGCTCTAATTGACACCGCGGGCATGGCTGAAATAACTATCTGTTTGTCCAGTTTTATCTAAAAGGGCTCATTATATTTTAAAAGGCTCAAAGTTATACAGCTTTAATGTGAGATGATTTTCAATTTTTGAAACCTATGAACAGTGAGCACAATTTTGTTCTACTTGTGTTTTTTGGTAGTTTTTGAACTGTTTATTGGCTATATCTCAAATTCGCTAATTGGTTTTTAGAAATTGATTTCAAGCACAATTTGAAAACAAAATTCGTCTTTACTTTGTAGTTTGGAGAAGTTTTTTTAGTTCCTGGCACCAAAGTTTCAATAATTGATTGGTTGCTACAAGGATAGAAGTTAGTTAAATCAGAAGACCCCCTGAAGACCTCAATTTAATTTCAGAAATTCCGGAAGTAAAAAATGCTTCAAAACAATTGATAGGTTTTTGTTATTTCTAGCAACCAAGGGTTATTATATTGTAAGATCTATCAAGTTTCTTGCAAGATCTTGTAAGATAAGTTTCTTTAAAGATACCCTTTTTTTAAATTTGGCGTGATCAGATTTTAAGAATTTCTCCAGGAAAAAGTTTTTGCAACCTATAGCAGTGACTGTGCTACGTTGACTAAAAGCTAAAATTAGTTGAAAAGATAAAATACTAAAAAAAAATTATAGAAGTAATTAACCTTTAAACTCTTGCTGTTCTAGGACCGCGAATAACGATTTAAATTTTTTCAAATTATATTTTTTTCGAACCCGGCTACTTATAAAAGAGTCGCTTAAACTAATAGTGGAACTTTTACTTTGAAGTGTTGATGATTCCAAATTCAATTTTAGTGAGTAAACCTCTGCATCATCAATTTTTGATGCAGTTTTGTAGATGGAAAATTTAGAGTCATGTTCTCTGAAAGCAAAACAAGCAAGGTACCATAAGAAAAGAATTGCGGAGCAGGGCAAGATTTTTATTTTAAAAATTTCGCTGTTTTTGATGTTAAGTAGTTTTTGAAGTTTTTGCTAGTATCCACAAACAATCTGCAAAAAATGCAGGAAAGATTGCTAGGCTGAAGAATATAGATCAGATAAGAAATAAGGTTGACCAATGCTCTGAAATGTTCACTTATTTGCTAATTTTAAGCTTTACTAATGTACAAACTTTCAGGTTGTGTTTATAATCTATGCATTTCTAATTAATAATTCCAATTATTTGGATGTTTTTTTGCTTTGTTCTGGAATACTTTATCTGTTCTGCGATTCTAGTGGTTAAAACCTAATTTTTTATTGGATATGTCCATTTTTGATCAAAAGAGTCAATATGCTTGAGATATTTTGTATGTTGTGTTCACATGAATACGGTACACAGTTGTTTAAAACGTATGCGGTTGTAATTTTCTCTTTTGTTGAAATAGTTAAAAGTTACGTCCTGTAGGAACGCTATAAGTTGTCGTTGCAAGTGAAGCTCTTTTTTTTCCTACTAAAAATCATATCTAATAAGATCTTGTTTAAAAAAAGTCATATTTAGAGGAAGTTATCTTGCAAGAATCTTAAACTATTTTTCAACTTAACATCCCGTTCTCAACTAGAGCGCGTAATTTGCCATCTTTTATCATATTCATTTGAATGGAATTTGAAAAATCAAAAATTAAGTTGGCGTGATCAAAGTGTAAGGTTTTTTCCTGTAAAAAAGCTATCGAGACCAATAGCAATGTCCGTGCTGCGTTTGCTGCAAGCTAAAAATTAAAATGAAGGTGGAAAAAAGGAACATTAAATTTTTAAAAAGTAAATAAAATTTGACTTGTTTCCGTTCTAGGACCTCGAATTAATAATTAAAGTTTTTTCAATCATTCTTTTTGCAAATGCTACCACTTATAAGAGAGTCGCGTAAGCTAAGCTTTGTATTTTCTTAAGGCTGTTTAATGCCATTTATCAAAAATCGAGATGACTCCAAAATAACTACTAGTGAATCTGCCTCTGCATCATCAATTTGTGATGTAGTATTTAAGATCGAAACTCTAGACCTAGTGTTCTCTGAATGCAAAACTATATATATGCAAAAGATATAGTAAAAAAAGAATTGCGAAACAAGGCAAGACGTTGTATTCCTTTTCAAGATTATTTTTTAATAATTTTTGCTGTTTTTGGTATATTCAGTAACTTTTAAAGTCTCTGCTGGTCTCCAGCAAACACTTAAGGCAAAGGGAACTTTAGAAATGGCTCGATTGATCTATGTTTGTAAAGGTAGATACAATTTTTTTCAGAAAACTTCAAAATAGATATATTCAGGGGCGGGTCTAGGATTTTCTCGAGGAGGGGCGGATTTTCAAAAAAAAATCCAAAAATTTGTTGACTTTTTTTAGGTCGACCAAATTGATTTTCCGAGCTCTCCCAAAGCAGTAAAAAGGCCCTAGTTTGAACCAAGTTTTCTGCGCCACGGGCAAAATTTTGAAAAAAAAAACAGGCCAAAAAAGGCGTTTTTAGGCAAAATGTTTAGAAAATGTTGGCCAAAAAATTGCGTTTTTTCGGCGCGCGCTTCCCCCTCAAAATTAGTGTATATATGCGCCTAAGGCGCCTTTAGAAAACTTTTAGGTTCCGTCTCCAAAAATGGATATCTCAAATCAGTACAAAGGGGTGACCTTTTGGGTCAGCAGGTGGTCGAATCCCTGAGAAGAAGAGGCGTCCGCAAACTCAGATCTTTCGAAAAAAAACCATAATATTTACAAGATTTGAACTCCAATTTGATAATGCAAAACGGCATGAGTCGTGAAAAAGACCTTCGCTCAGGAAAATTACTCGATCTGAAATGTGGAGAAATAATACAAATAGGCTATCCTTCGAAAGGCTTGCCAAGGCTTTCTGAACGCACCTCTGCATTTCTCAGGAATCCCAATTATAATAAATTAAGCCGGAAATCGGATACTTACAGATAGCCAATCAAGTCCAGATACTTTTGCGTCCGCTCGACTCCAGATTTTTTGAGACTTTCATTGATTTGTTCCCCTAATGTGTTTCCTGTATCGATGCTACGTGTTCCATACCATAGCACCTTCAGGCCAGAAATAACGCGGTTGAAAAAACCTCGAAAAGTAAACTTGCCTTTCGTCGTAAGTCTCCCGTTGGAAAGTTGAATTGCTGCAACATAAAGAGAAGTTTGTACAACGACTGAACGATTGTGCAGTTTTGTAGTTCAATATTTAAAATTTCAAATTTAAAACTCCAGCTGAGTTGGTTATGTTCTATCACAACTAGGGAAGGATTTTTTGTAGCTCTTAGTTAAAAAGTCGAAATTTGTCTGAAGAAAAAAAAACCCACCCCGAGCACAAATATTAAGTTACTTTCGTATCGAAAGTCGGAACAACAAGACTGCTCGTATCAGGGCGAAGCCCTGAATGTTCCGACTGCCTTTTAAAGCTTTATAGAGCAGTAATGACATTAAAAAATTAAATGTAGAAAAAAATTTTTTTCTAATATTTGATTTTTTTAAAATAAAACTCATCCCCCCACACGCCATATAAAGTACAGAAGGATAGATTTTCTCCTTGTAACAAATCAATTATGGCAAATAAGCTTCTTTCAACTAATTTGGAACAATTTTAAGACAGACTAACTCTCCGCTTACGCGTTAATAGCGCGAAATATATCGCGCGTTAATTGTCCCAAATTGGTCAAAATGGCACTCTTTAAACCCCCATAACTTTACAAAAATTGATCACAGTAAAATGTTTTTCAAATTTAAGCTCAGGGTAACAATACCTTTTGAATGATTTGAATGATTTTTTGTTAAAATTAGTTAATTAAAAAGTCAAAATTGTCTTGAAGAACAAAACCACCCTGAGGACAAATATTCCGTTTCTTTCGTTACGAAAGTCGGAACAATTATACATAATAATCAGTGTTTGCTGTTAAATTTTGCTGGTACTTAAAGCGGTAAGCTCGGTTACTTCACTTGTTGCTAGTTACCCTCAAGAATTTTTGACGCACTGAACCACAAAAAGGCTTCCACTTTGCTACTTATTTACAATTTTCGTTTTTGGTCTACCAACACGCAAACTTTTCACCCAAGCCTTTCACCCAAAAGAATGCATCTTTTTAGTCCCAACCTTTCAAAAGTATACTAAAATGTTTTTTTTTGGTAAAAATGAAAGCACTACTGTATAGAATTTCCCCTTTGCGATAACCGTAGGACCCTAGATCTATATTTTTATACCTCCTTACTCCCCTCCCGGGCGAAAGTTTTTTTGTTGATTAGATAATCGAGGAACGCCTGAAAAAAAAAATACATTTTTGAGTGTTTGGGCAACTAAGTGGTCAGAGCTATCATGCTATATACTACTTATATTGAACAGGGCTTAATTTTTTAAGCTTTTAAATCGTACGAAAAGATCCATATGCGATCTTCGCTAACCTGTCGCATTGATTTTGATTTGACTCCACACGTTTTTCTTCCTCGTTTTGAAAACAAAATTTCGAAATCGCGAAACTTGTCTCGGTGCCAGGTTTAAAGCACAATCTTTTGCACTACGACACATGCTGGGGTCAACATAGGCGCCCATGCGAAGTATTCGAACTCTTCTTTTGAAAATTTTCTTTTGATTGATGTTATTGGCGTTTTTATAGGTAGAATTTTCATTTTCTTCCGTTTTCGGTGCCTTCTGTTGAGGCAAATTTTGAGCTGAGTAATCATTTTCCACAGTGTGTTGAAATGATTTAAATCTTCCTTCTCTGGTAAATGCAGCAATGGCAGCGACCAGTATTAGTCCGACACCTGTGACAAGCACAAAGTGTATATGTTTCATCTACCCAAACTATACCAATGCCTGACAGGTAGTAAATAACGCCAAATCATTTGAACATTTGTTATTCAAAACGAACACTTTTTAACTTTTGAATCTGGCTTTTGTAAATTGCAACAATGAACAGTAGTTGAGTTGTGTCGGCTGGAATTCCGAGTCACCGATTGTTCACTTCTCGGTATAACATCGAAAGTGAAGTCACAGTTGTTGCTTTCCACGCAGTTGCCATCCAGCGGGAATCAGCAAATGACTTTTTCTGACTTCCAACTAAATTTAAAAAACACTCATTTTCCAAAACTGTTTTTACTTAAAAAAACTTGTTTGTTCTCATTTTTCCTGAATACCTTTTTTTAATCCGAAACTATTTTGTTAGTGCTCATAACGATTCCTCAAATACTTGTGTAACTCCGTTTGTGTAACAAAATTTGATTTTGTTCACAAAATAGCTTTTAGAAATGGTTTAATTGTCTCAAAAATGATTTAAAAAACTTTGAGGCCATTTTAAAGTTATTGTTTCAGAAACTATAATTACTGTTTTCAAAAACCAACTGCCGATGTTTCTTTATGCCTATGCTTAGACCAAAATCAAAAAATGTATTTGAAAATTACTCTGACTATCAAAAAAACTAAAAAAGTTTGTTGTGAATAGCATTTTTTGATAATTGTATGCCGTGGTATGATTAACATTTTCGCTCTACCCGGAAGTCATCCTGGAGTATGCAGTCGGTTTTTGTGTTTAAACTCAGTTAAATTAAAAATCCGGCCAAATAATTTTGATTAAAAAGATGACGCAATGACTAAACAAAAACGCTAAAAAATACAAAACAATTTTTTAACAAACGGATGATCATTCGTACAAACCATAGTCCTGAAATAAATCAAACAGAGCCCTCTATAAAAAAACTTGCAGTTAACTAAAAAAAAGAACATACAAAGGTACTGAAAAAAACTATTGACGTTAATACTTAGTTCAGTAATCAAATCAGATGACAACCGTAAGACTTAGGACTTGTCAAAAAAATTCAGTTTCAATTTTAACCTGAAATTTTTTTCATTTTCTATCAAGTTTCGTTTTTTTTTCAGATGAATTGTTTCGAATTAATTTTTTATGTTTTTTGATAGACATTAAATCAGTATATGTAATCAGCTGCGGACCTCGGCCAGCAAAAAGAAGGGTCAAAACCTTATAGATAAGCAATCAAGCGCTAAGCAGCAACTAAAACAATTTTAAAAAATAACGAAAAGAAAAACTATAAAACAAACAGAAAAAATTAAACATTTTATTTTGAAAAAAGTTATTAAGTCCCCCTCACATTGAAAAACGCACACAAAATTTTTTTTTTCTGCTTGTCAAGCAGAGCAAGTAAAGGCATTAAGCCGATATAACTTAGGCCGAAACTTATTAAGCCGAAAAAAAAACAGACCTAAAAAATAAAAATGAAAAACAAAAAATCGAATTGGTAAACTTACAATCTTCTTTTAAAACTTTTTTTAACTGGACAGATTTTGGAAATGCAAGCAAGCACAACATATGTCTAAAGCACTAAGATTGTTGCTAAAAAAGACTTTCAGGAATTGAGTCCAGCTAAACAAAAGTTCGTTTAACAATGTTTTTTACGCGAAAAACGTCGAGTACCCGATGTCATACCCTTTTGTATCGCATGGATAATTAGCAGTAGAATGAAACTTGCGATGAGGAAACCAAGCTGAAAACTTTTGAGAAGAACAAAATAATTATTTCATGGAAATTTTTTTCAAGTTCCCGTGAAACTACTTCAAACAACATTTGCATTTGAAACTTCAATGAAAATTGCTTCCAGATCAGGAAAAATCCGTGATGCAGCAACTAAACCGATAGTCTTGAGTGGATACAAACTGAGCAGAAAAAGTTTGTAACTACAAATTTTCAAGTGCCCTCTGCAACTACATTGAACAACTTATATTACAATTCAAATGACAGTTGCTTACAGTACAAGCAAAATCCGTGATGAGGCAACTAAGCCAATAAATTTTAAGCAGACAAACGAAAGTCCTACACTTCATTTTTTGCCAAAAAAAGTTCAATCGCATACATACTGGTCCGACCTGATCTTAAAAATTCATGTTAGAAAAATTGTCTGTTTTTTTATCCAGTTTTCGTAGTAATTTCCTTGACTCGAAATTACTGATTGTTTTCCTTCAATTACATGTCTCAACAAATTAAATGTTGTGGGAAACAGTTTTGGTTTGTCATTGACTGCTTTCATACTTTCTCTTTAATCAGAATTTGTTTGATATATATTTTTTTGAAAATGCATCGAAATGAGTTTGTGGCATGAAACATTGTCTTCTTAACTTTTTAAGTTGAACCTAATTTGGAACAAAAGTCCGGCAAAAGTTTTTTGATGAAAAAAATTGGCGCAATAATTAAACAAAATTTTGAAAAATACAAAACAATTTTAACTAGAAAATGACCATTTGTGTAAGGCTGACAAAAGAAAATCAAACTGAGCCCTCAAAATTATAAAATTTGCAGCTTTACCAGAAAACTAGAAATAAACACAAATATTTTATTTTATTGTTTTTGATTTTTATTATATTAGCGCATAGTGCATTCATGATGCGTTTCTTCTTCATTTTATTGTTTTCGATTAATTTAGAACTAAAGAGCATAAGGATTTTTATGAATTTCAAGCAAAAACTAAGTTTAAAACTAATGACAACTTGTAATTAATTCATAGTGTGAAGGCTCCAGTTATTTTTGGATTTAAATCTAACTGCTTGTTAATGTCTCAATTTATTGCCATGAAATTGTTTGGATTTTACAAAGCACATATCAAGCGAAATTAAATTTTTATTGATGGTTTTTATTTTTTTCAACGTAGTAGCGGATTTAAGGGGCTTGGGTTGGAGGTTGTTCCCTCTCCGTAAAGGATTCGACCCTCTGCCGGCTCAAAAAAAAAATCTTTTAAGACATCCATTTTTGGCTGACCGACCCCTAAAATATTTTTGAGGCGCCTGCGGCGCCAATGTATATACTAATTTTGGATTGAAACCTTTTAAGAACACGCAGATCCAGAGCACGCAGAACACGCAGAACACGCACAACACGCAGATCGCTGCATGTTTTGGCATCAATTTTTTGCCTCTGATTTTTTAGAAATGAAAACCATCAAGTTCTTCTTAAAAATTTCTAGTAGAAAATGAAACTTTTACAGACGAGTTTTAGTGAGTTCATGGTCGCAATGCTCAGGTTTTGTTGCTTTTAGTTTCCGATTCGGTTAACTTCAGAATCGATTGTCTATCCCTCAATTTATTGCTTTAAAATGTTTTGAAACCAAAAGTTGTCAAGAAGTTTTTAAAAAATTCGCAATGATCTTTTTGATGGCTCTTGTTTCTGGATTTAAACTTTGAGATGAAAATTTTGCCTACAGTGAGTCACGTTTTTCAATAGACTTTCTCGAGATTTCTTGGAAACAAAAATTGATTTTATTGCAATTACATGCTTAAAATTTTGACTTTCTTGGGATGATATGGCAACAAAATAGATTAACTTGAAATAATGTGAGTGCAGAAATAGAACTATAGTGAGATATTATCGTTGTGGAGAGAATCTATTTTCGCGCTATTATAATAGAAAGTGTTGCCTAAATTGGTTACTTGTAATCAATTATAATATTACCATATTTGGCGGGAGTTTCTCAAAGTAATCTATTTTTATCCGAGACACTTCGGTCTGTGCGGGATGCGCTGTTCATATGATCGTGGGTATTGAACGTACTCTATTTTCTAGCTTTTTGTTAAATTTCATTCAATGGGCACATTAGGTTTCGATTCACCTATGAATGAATTTAAATGTTTTGAATCTGATACTCTGGTTAGTGATTCTACGTTTTCTAGGAATCATAGAGAGTTTATATATATACTAGTTTGAAATTTTATAATGTTCTAGGACGTCTAATAGTTCATTTACTTTGGTGCAAAGATAATTGGGTACTTTGCTCCTTGCTTTTGTTCCGACTTTCGAAACGAAAGTGTAAAGAAATGTTCGTGCCTGGGGTGGCTTTTTTTCTTCAGACAAGATTCGACTTTTTAACTCCACTTTTTAACGGAATTTTTTTCTTTTTCAGTAAGTGTTGTTGTCTTGAGCTTAAATTCGAAAAAATATTTTAACCGTGATCACTTTTCGATAAGTTATGTGGGTTTAAATATTGCCATTTTGGCCAAATTGGGACAATTAACGTGCGATATGTTTCGCGCTATAAACACTTAAGCGCAGATTCAATCCGTCCTTCAAATCTTTCCAAATCGTTCTGGAAATCCGTCCTCGAAATCTATCAATTTGTACTTTATAAGACGTGTGGGGAGATGATTTTCACAAATAACCTCAAATTTAACAAAAAAAAATCTTTTTAATTTCACATATTTAATTGTTTCATGTTCTATTACTGCTCCATAAACTTCAAAAAGCAGTGATACGAGCAGTCAGGTTGAGTGTTTAAAATTGAGCCTTGTAGAAAACCTTGATGTTCTTCCATTGAAAATTTTTAGACTTAGAAACGGCATGAAAATTTTTGTTTGTGTTATAAAATTGTTTGTGTTATTCTTGGGTCTTTCTGAACGGTGTGGTGTTATTATGAGAAAAATCCTTGTCTCCAGACTTATTAAGTGAATTTCTTAAAGTCTTAATATATCATTTGGATAGTTCTTGACCTATGTATACAATCTTTCCCCTTAACAGACCCAGTGAACAATCTTCCCCCTATAATTAAATGGAGAATTCAAGATGCAAGGCCTGCATGTAATATGCTCAAATCTGATTGGCTAAAAATCATTTCTTTAAACCAAGGGAACTTTCTGCCCCTAAACTTATTTAGGGGGGAGATTGTTCAATTGGTCAAGTTTTTGATTATTCTAATTAATTGTACAAAATTAGCTGTATATTATCCGTTTTTGACTGTTTTGCGTATTTAACAGATGAGAATTAATTGCAAAAGTAGCGCAAAGTTAGATAACTTCAAAATCAAAATCATTTGCGTGTTTTCAATTGTGACTCAACGACTGGTCCTGTTCTGTTGGGCTTTTTCGGGCTTCTAACTTGTTGTTAGTATCAAACCATTTTTATCGTTTAAGATGTGGTTGAACTTTGAATAGTAAATTATTGTTCCGAGTTACGTAACGAAAGTAACGGAACATTTGTGGTGGTTTTTTTTCTTCAGGCAAACTTCGAAATTTTAACTATTCGTTTTTGACGAAACTTTTTTTTACCATTCAAAAGCTAATGTTGTCTTTAGCTTAAATTTGGACAGATTTTTCACCTGTGATCAATTTTTTTAAAGTTAAGGGGAGTTCAAAGAATGCCATTTTGACCAATTTGAGACAATTAACGCGCGATATATTATGACGTCTAAGCGGAGATTTAAGCTGTTTTAGAAATTGTTCCAAATCGGCTGAAGAAAGCTTAATTGCCATAATTGATTTCTTACTAGGAAGGAAATATATTACTTAGCACTTAATATGGCGTGTGGGGGATGATTTTCGCAAAAATCTCAAATTTAACAAAAAATTTTTTATTTTACTACAATGATAAATTGAGACTAGGCAAATCCTTTTTTTGTTTGTCTTTTTATTAAAACTCTATATACTTTCTAATATATCTTTAGTTGGCATGTATTTGAGTGTAACTGAAATACATAAACTATTATTTATGAAGTTTTCGTTAACAAACAAATTATACGAAGGCTGTGCTTATAATCTTTCGCTTTTTAATTGTTTTAGCGGTTTAAAAAAATTTAGTTTTCTTACCGTTATGTAAATTCGATCCGTGAGTAATTGCTAGTTGTGATTTAACTATTTTTTGAAATGATTTTTCCATTCGGTTATTTTTAGATAATTCAATGCTGCAGTTTTAGTTATGCTTCATTGTGCTTCTTGATTTTTGTTTTTTTCGTCAATGGGATTTTCGAAAAAATGGGAACTAGCTGTGTTTGTTATCTTCTTTTTCTGGATTTCGTAATATTTTTTGTTGATGCTTGGATATATCGTTGTTTAATTCAATTTCACTTTTTTTTCATTTTAAGTGCGTCCTAATGAGTTTTGCTCATTAAATTTTTTTAAAATTAATCCTGATTTTGGTCTTATGGGTTTAAAAACTCAAAATTCTGGTTCTGAAAAAGTTTTGTTTTCGGTTTTGTGAGGGCTGTTTGTTGTGCTTCCATTGATCGTTTCAAATAAAATCTTTTATTTTTCAAAATATTGTCTAAAAGCGTTTGTTGGTTTTGTGTATGTCGTATACTCGTGTACAAGATATTCAAAAGTAAACCCTGCTAAAAGTTTTTGCTTTCTTTGATATTTCTGGAGCTTGATTTTTTCCAAACAGTTTTTTAAAATGTTTTTTCTTAGTGATACATGTCATTATGTAAGTTTTTTCGTTGGTATGTGATGTTCATATGGGAAATAAGAGCTTAAGGTGATTTAAAAAGCAATATTGAGATAATTGACAAAGTTGAGAAAGCTAAACTTAGAAAACAAGTAGATTGTTAGACAATATTCTTATACACTAGTGGACAAGATTAAGTGCCAATTCAGGATTTCACTGTCTAAAATACCTGTTTTCAATGTACAATTTGGACAACTTTTCCTTAAAAATTCAGTAGATTTTTCACCTTGACCGGGAGCAAATGATCAGAGCTACCATCTGTGAAAGTATCAATATTTGGTCTCAAAGACTTACCAATGTAATCCGGGTCCAAAAATGCCTGTTTTCCTCATCTGCACTAAGTTTTACATCGTAGTTAAACCTTTCTTGAATGAGCGGAGTAAAAAATTTGTTCACGCATTATGAAATTTTCTCAGCGAGAAAATGGAAACAATCAGTGTCAAAGTTATACTAAAGTTACTTTTTCAAGCGAAGTAAAAAACTTAGTGCAGATGAGGAAAAGTGACATTTTCAGACCCAGATTACATTGGTGAGTAATCAAAACCAAATATTTATTTTTTTACAGATGGTAGCTCTAATCACTTGCTCTCGGTCAAGGTGAAAAATTTACTGAATTTCGAAGGAAATGATGTCCAGAATGTACATTGAAAACAGGAATTTTAGAGTCAACCAACAACAATGGGTCAGAGGTAAAAGATCTAAGGAATGATTGATTTCAACAAGTTAATTGATAAAAGTCATAATTTAATCAGATTCAAGGAAGGCCATTTATAATATGCTGTAATATTTCCGAAACCTTTTTATTTCTAATGTTATTTTTGATGGATGCTAATGTTATCAATTAGTTTATGTTACTGAAAGTTTTAGCTGTTTTTAAATTATTTATAGAAGATTTTGCTATACCTTGTGAATTTTAAAATAAAACGTAGTGCAAAAGCTCAAGCATTCATAAAAAAGTATATTCAGTTTCTGTAAACCTAGTTAATCTTCAACAATTGAAAGAAATCAAAATGATTGTGTTTTGAATGAATACAACTTGTTCGTCAATGCTCACTCGAATCGCTCGAAAGATAGCTGATAAAAAGAATAATTAATTGAGTTTTACAAACTTTTGGGTTTAAAGGTCGAAATTTTTTTGAAGATGTTCTATTTATACTGCTTTCTTAAAATGATAATGACGAGAAGTTTATAACTCCAAAATGCAATGGCGAAAACTGTAGTTAAATGTCAAATAACACGAACAGGTTAAGGAACAGATTTCTAAAAATTTATTGATATAAACTAATTTATCGATCAAAGTGAGAATTTTTTCAGATCCAAGGAAGGCTTTTGATGATCTGTTGTAATATTTCAGCAGTCGTTTTGTTTTTATTTTGAATTTTGCTGGGTGCTAAAATATCATTTAGTTTCGGTTGCCGAAAGAATATGCAATTTTCCAATTTTAATTAGAAAATGTTTCTCAACGTTTTGATTTTGTTAACAAAAATGAATTCAAAAAGTCAAAAAACTGCGACAAAACTGATGTTCAATTTTGGTCAACCTAAGACCTTCGAAAAACTAGAACAAAACAGATTGGCTGTTTTTTGAATGAAAACAACTAGTTTGTAAATACTGACTCGTATCGCTGAAAACTTAGTTGAAAAATTGAGAAAACAAATTTTAACATTCGCAAACTGTTGGGTCTAAAGATCTAATATTTCTAAAGTAAGAAAAATTTATATTGCTTTTCCAAGATTAAAGGCTGGAAGGAATTGACATATTTAAAGGTAACATAGAATGTTCTAAATGGGTGGCATCATGTCTCGTAGTTCATATATAGTGGTATCTTTTTCAGGACTTTTCTGATTCGGCTTCTTAAAGGACTTTTTTCAGTGTTGAGATAAAAATCGGGCTCAAGAAAGTTACTACTAGACTCATAAGAGAGATAAGCGTGAACGTCTCATTACACTAGCTTTTAACCTTATTTTTCAAATTTTTTCTTCCCAGAGAATAGCCAATGTCTTGATACGCGAAAAAACTGATTTAAGTGAAAAAAAAAAGTTTTTGAAAATCAGAACGTATTTTTTCGTTTGGTTTCGAACGCTTGAAACTTTCGCGTTTTTTTATTTATTCCGCGCTAAAATCAGTATTTCATCTTTTTAAATTGTAGATTTTCAATCTCATTCGTTAGATTTAGTCAACCAAAGTTTGGCACCGTCTCAAAATGTTTAGTTAACAATTTAAATTCGACCTATAATAATGTTATACCCACGGAAAGTCTTTAGCTGACTTGAGATTCTGAATGATGTCCGAAATAAGCAAGAAGTGTTCAAATTAAATTCAGTTTGTTTAATTGACAATCTGTTTTCTGTTTCGAACTGACCTCGAAGCATGTGAGAGTCAGAACTCATAGGAACTAGTACATAATGAGTTTTAGTTTTACATAGTATCCTATTATCACAGATCTCTATAGATTATATACATATACCAACTAGATATATATGTATATATATAGCGCCGAGTAACTGTATCAATATAGTAATATGTTTCTTGTTTTAGTCTTTGTATGATCTATCTGATATGATGAGTTTCTTTACTATACACTGTATAACATTTCCCCTTTTTTGGAAAGAAAATTACATTTTCTTTACGGTTTTGCCCCCAGTTGATGTCTTTGGCTGAATATCTGCTGTGTCTGTTGATGACGGTAGATTGTCCACAGGGCTCTTCAACGTATTTTCTCTTTCTCTTTGAAACGTCATTGAGTTTTTGATTGGCGAAATTTCCTTCAATATTTTCATCGCTGAATCAAAATTTTTCAGGAAACTTGCATCAGGGGTAGTGGCTTGTCGTGGTCTGTCGCTGACACATCTTGAACTCATTGCCCTTTGTTGTGAAGCAGCTGTTTTCGTTGAGTCTGTCTGATCGCACGCTTGTGTTGGAGTGTCTTTCTGATTGCACGCTCGTGTTGGGGATTTGGGGACGGTGTCCTTTTGTTGGCTGCAGGCTCTAATGTTCTCCGGTGTGTCAGAATCCAACTGGATCTCCACGCATTCTACTGAGAATGACAATGAAATCACCTCTTGGGGATCTTGTTGAGGTGTGATGTTGTTTGTATCTTTTGTGATGTTTTCTGGAGTCGGGATTATTTTTACTTGACATACTACATTGCGAATGTCACTGTTTTGCGCCTCAATGGTGCTGATTGGAATAGCATTGCCAAGTTTTCCGGCCAACGCACTGGTTCGATTTCTCATTGAGCGGCGACATTGTTGATCAAACTCCTCTGGCGTTTTCTCAGTTTCCAATCTTTTAGGAGCTGGCTTTTTAGGGGAAATCGTTTTTCGAATAAGATCGGTATCTGATAGAGAAATAGATGTATTGCATTCGAATTCGATATCAGCATTTGCGAGTCTGCTTTTCTTGAGTTCGCTTACTGGGTTTTATTTACCAGTTTGTTTAGGTTTGGCCGAAGTGTCTTGATTATCTGAAGTAGCTCTTTCTTTTGTATTACTTCTTTTGAATAGGCCGTCATGGCCCAGCGCTCGTCGATTTCGGGACTGGGAGAGATGTTGTTCCAGGTTTTTTGGGGGTGGTTTTTTCGGGCTGACCTTCGTCTTTTGGATGTCCGGTACCACTTGCTTGGTGGCCTGTTTCGATTTGTCCAGCTTTGGGCTTTTTACTGAAACACGAGGTTTTGCTCTGGGTTAGTGTTTATAAGCAACAAAGTCTTTAAGTGCTGCTGGGCGGCACTTTCCGTAGACCCGTGGGTCCGGCCTAAAAGCGAGACCATCGTGTCTTCTAACCCGTGGTTGCTTGCCGTCCTCCCGAACTCAAGCGGTGTGTGGTGAATAATTAATGATTGAGCCGTTTTCCAAAATTTTAAACTGCGCCCCAAAAACACCTGTTTTTTTATTTTCTTGGCTATAGTGCCTGTTTTCCTGGCCACTTGATTGATTTTTTGTCCTAGTTTTGCGTTAATTGTAGCCTGCGAACCTTTAAAGCGATCTTTAGGAAAAACTATTGGCGCCCTTTCCATATTTTGTTTTTCTTGCACTGTCAAGGTTTGTATAGGTATTTCTGTCCTTATTTTGTCTATGTCGTTGCCTGTTTTTTCGCTTAGGAATTTACGTTTTTCTTTTATGAGATCGTAGGCGGTATTAGATAAAGGCAAGTGCGCACCTATAGGAAATCGAACCAATAGCTGACGGTCAAACTCCTTGTCACTAGTGTCCCAACCACCAAATCCCTGCGGGTCTTTGGCTGGGTTGGTTGCCTTTGTTTTCCCCATTGCTGCCGGTGGGGTTACTGGTTCTGCGGCAACCGTTTGCTTGGCGACGGTTGTGTTCCTTGATGATGATGGTATGTTGTCTGGCACTAACTGTGGTTCCTGTTGATTTTAACGATAGTTAACTTCCAACTCGTCCTCACTGTTTACATCCCTATTCCACATTGCTTCTGCGGTTAGTGCTGGTTGGGTTAGAAGCTTTTGGTCTAAACAAGCAAGTTTGGTGTTTTCCCATGACAAGTTTGACGATTTTGGAGATGTGGCTATATTGCTTAACGGCGTGTTTGGTTTTCTACCAAAATGCACTTCGAATGGGGTTATTTTTGTTGTCGCGTTAGGTGTTACTCTTAGAGTCTTGATAAGTTCAGCCACATCTGAGGCAAATTTATATGGTTTGTTACGGTTATCAATTTTATTTTTTTTTACGGTGATCATCAACTGGTGCGAAAATAAGTTATATGGGTTGTTACGGTGATCATCAACTGGTGCGAAAATAAGTTTGATGTTATTATCTTTGCTAAACATCATCAGCAAATTTTTTCGCCCAAAACTTTTGTGCCTGATCACACCGTATGTTTCGTGGAACCCATGATTGACTATGTGGGTTTGCATAAAATGAGCTATTGTGTCCGCCTTATTGTTTGTGACTACTTTGGCTGATGCGAAACGGGAGAAACGGTCGACCCCTACCAGAATGTAGACATCCTTATCATTTTCGTCTGGTAGCGGCCCCGCGAAATTCAATTGGATTTCTTCGTTTGGTTCAACTACCGCGTCCAATGACGTGAAATCAGTTTTTTTTTCCGATATAACATTTAGGTTTTTACCTTTCTGTCGGCATTCTTTACAGTTCTGGGCTGTGGCAACGATGTCTCTGTGTAGGTACGGATACCATATGTTCTGTACTGCCTCGAGCATTCCGCCTTGACCAGCGTGTGTTAAGTGATGTGAGTCGACAAGATTTTGTCGTAGTTGTTTCGATATCACTGCGCGATCGTCGTATAGGAGGATTCCATATCGCACCGATAGCTTGTGTCGGACGTTGTGAAAGTAAAATCCGTAGCACGACTTAATAGTATCCCATTTTTGCCCTTTAACTATGTTGAGCAACGGGTTGAGCGACCTATCTTTCTTTGTTGCTGCTACTATGAAGGAACTGTCAAACACGTTCCTAAGTTGACGTCGATACATTGGCACATCCTCTTCGTCTGTCATTGCTGTGTCTAGACATGGTTGCGAGATTTCCCTTTGGTTTGTTTGGCAGGCTTGGTCTATGGGGACTCGTTGGAACGTTACACTATCTTCTGACGGTATCACTTGATAGGATGTGTCTCTGAATGTTAAATCCTTCTGTAGCTGTTTGAATGTATCGAATGAAGAGATGTTCTTTGGGTGAAATGAAATTGTTGTCTGTACTCCCTTGTGGCATTTTCGAAGTATCCGCTGGAACGGAGGCAAAGACATTCCGGATGCACTGTGTGATATTTGCCTATTCATGTTTGCGTGATGTTGTTCGCCTTCTGTTGAATTTTGACATTCGAGTTTCTGATTTTTAAATTTTGGACAATAAACTGACCGACTGACTTTTGGTTCTTGACTATTCAAAGTGAACATGTTATGTGTTTCAAACGAATCTGAGCGAATACCGTTTTCGTTCTACTCGAGCTTTTGCGTGTTAATTGTTCCGTACGGATTTGAATTCATTTCTAGATTTAAACTTGCGCTATCTTGAAATTCAAGACACGCGATGAAATCGACAATAATTGCGACTACGAAATGTTCATCCCAGTACGCGGTTGGTTGAGGTTTTCCTACTTGGTGCCTGGAAATGTAATCAATTAGCCCCATTTCGCTACCCGCGAGATGTTTTTTATCAAAGTCAAATGGTAATAGTCGGTCTATCCATCTGGTCAATCTACTTCCGATTGAGCACATCCGATACCATCTGGTCAGAGCACATCCGATACCATCTCGGCTAGCGTCACAAACCACACGTGTTTCCCGGCCACTTACAAAATGGCAATTTTCAGTGATACTGCGGACTGCTTCTAATATGTTTTTAAAAGCTGTTTCATAATATCATCCCATTTAAAATGGAACTTGTTTTCATTTGATAGCAACGGACGGAGTGGAGTGCATAATTGCGCTAGGTTACGGATAAATTTGTTTAAGTGATGTATCGAGCCCATAAAGCTCTTTAATTGTTTGAATGTTTTTGGATGATTCAGCTGTACTATTGCGTCTGTCTTTTTCTGAATTGGGATTGTACCATATTCATCAATAATTTACCCCAACCATTCTACTTGTTTACGTCCAAATTTACTTTTTCTAGCGATATTGCCATTTTTTCCGCGTCTAGCTTGTCTAAGATTCGTTTTAGTTTGTTCATGTGATCTTCTTTTGTTCCGTGGGATATAATTAATATATCATCCAAAAATGCAAATGTATCCCTTTCATTATTCAGTGTTAGGTCGATGGCTTTCTGAAATTCTGCAGGCATAAAAACTTGTTTGAAACTGATATGTGCCTGTTGCATGACCCCCAATAATGCTAAAGTTACACTGCTCCCGCGTCGCGTCGTCAAGTTTTAGCTGGCTGTACGCATACCGAAGGTCTAATGTTGAAAATATTGTGGTATCTGGCTTATTGTGGCCTTGCTGCGCTGATTGAGCAACATTATCAAGTACTACGTCAATGTTAGGCATCTGATACAATGTTAGGCATCGTTCCTTTACAAATAGACGTTTCAGACTATTATAGAAGTTTCTGGTTGTAATTTCTTGTACCCTGAGGTCTGGGTAATATTGTGACACTCTTCTTTGGCCTTCAGCTCCCAGACACAGATAAATGTAACTTCTACATTTAATATCCGCCTCGTCCCATGGGACGCCGTCTACTGTGGGACCCAGATTATTTTGCAATTAAGTGTGCACATTGGTTTACCCATGTTACTCTCTTCTCCTGGTTACAAAGGTTGCGATCACAAATTTGGACATTTGTTTCCCCACCTATTGGGAGTTCATATCCGGGTTCTTGGGGTCGTCTAACTGCAGGGGGGTTTTGTAGTAGTTTCGATAAGTCTATTCCATCTTTCGCAATGATTCCCAGGAATAACTGTTGGTTCTACTTCTCCCACTCTATTGGTGGGTCCGCCGAGGCTTTCTGCCAGAACGGCGAAATTCCTAATGGGTTTTTCGTAACTGCTGGCTGTGCCATGTTATACCCACAGAAAGTCTTTAGCTGAATTGAGATTCTGAATGATGTCCGAAATAAGAAAAAAGTGTTCAACTTAAGTTCAGTTTGTTTCATTGAGAATCTGTTTTCTGTTTCGAACTGACCTCGAAGCATGTGAGAGTCAGAACTCATAAGAACTAGTACATATTGAGTTTTAGTTTTACATAGTATCGTATTATCACAGATCTTTATAGATTATATAAATATACCAACTGGTTATATATGTATATATATAGCGCCGAGTAACTGTATCAAAATAGTAATATGTTTCTTGTTCTAGTCTTTTTATGATCTATCTGATACGATGAGTTTCTTTACTATACACTGTATAACAAATGTAGCCGAGTTAGCTTGTGCTTGTATGGTAAACTAATCAAATTTATTTCAAATAAACACATACTTCCTCAAACCAGTACAAGAAAGTCCGGTGGCTATGCAAGTACAGAAAATTTCCCTACCATATCTTTGAAGTTACATAAAACGCACTTTCATGTTTTTTTTTCAAATTAGGGCAGTTTTTTGCAAGTTGTGTGACAGGAGGATCTGATGAAAACTGAGAATTTGAACTATTTGACGGTCATACTAAAAAAATCATACCGGGCAACCGTTTTAGTCAAAAAAAGAGAAAACAAAACAAAACTAAATTATTTGAAAGTTTTTTCTATTTTTTTTTCAAGTTTCCATTCCAAACCAAGCGTTAAAAAAACTTCGAGAAATAATTATACTGGAATTATACTAAAGTTTTATGGCTTATTCTTCTAGAAGAAATCTGCTCGCTTGCTTTTACTCGCTCGTTCGATTAAAACTCAAAAACATCAAACCGGTTTTTCTCGACACCGGGGCAGTTATTGTGACAGTTTTTAAATGTCGTTCGAATCAGGACTAAAAGGGCTTTAATATGATGTATCATTTCACCCATTACGATAATTTGCTGCGGTAAACATTTTTGTTGACAAAAAAAATAAGCTTGCTAGCTCACTTGATTCGCACGTTATTAGATCAAAAATCAAAAACTTCAATCTAGTTTTTACCGACACTAGGGAAAATTTGTTTGAAACTCTCTAATAATGTTCAAATCACGACTGAAAGTACTTTAATTTGATATATCGCTCAACCCATTGCGATGATTTTTTCTGGTACTTGATTTCGCAGGGAAAACAAAAAAAAACTAAAACACGCCCGAACACAAAGTTTCTGCCCATTTTCAGTGATCGGAACAAAGAAGACAACTATTAGCTCCAGGAAAAATTGACCACCTTTATATCTGCTTGATAAAGCTTGACCTTGCTAAAATTGGGCTAAATAATATTAACTGATAACATTTGCTCTGTTCGTTCGGGTTTCTCATGTTTACATTGTATATTACAAAATCGCAAAACTAAGAAACTTGGTCGGGATAAGTAAAAAAGACCATTTTTTGTGAGCTAACGTGGTTGAAGCTTTCTCTGGGTTTTCACAGCTAGCAGCTACTTTTGTTAACTATAATAGTTTTTCCTTAAAAAGTGATTTGAAATGACATGACGTAAATATTTTGTACCACTGATATACTTGACAATTAAATTGTGATCAACTATCCATTTTACATCTCATTTAGATTTAAAAAAATTAACAAATGAAAAAAAAACATCAATTTAAAGCTCTCAATTTGAGAAAATTTTCTTTTCTAGCTCTTTTCTATGCATGCTTGCAATTTTGTGATTGTCTCAAACGGGTTCTCGATAACTTTGGGCTCAATTTCAACTCCCATTGATTTCTGACATTCCAAATATTTCATTTTTTCACATACTTTGCATAGAGGTTCTATAAGCGGACGATCAACTCGTTTTGTCATTCTCCACGAGTGATAGGGCAGCATTGCGGTTTCATTTTTCATAAGATGCTCAACGTGGCTAGCCAATTCGGCAGGCGATTTGAAATCCGAGACGTGAATAAATGACTCCGGTAATTTGTCGACGTAGCTTTGCCTCCAACCATTGACAATTGGAATCGCTCCAGCAACAAGAGCATTGTAGAACTTCAATGGGATCTTGTTAAGCTTACAACCGAACTCAATTTAAAAACTACCTTTTGCAATCCAGCAGCTCAAAGTTGGAAATTTCAGACTGGCGACAACTTACACTAGCAATTCCAGACCAGCGCGACCGAAACTTGGCATTTAAAGAATGGCGCGAATCAAACACAAATCAATACGACCCAAAAAAATATGCCTATGCTACGTAAGAAAATGGTGCGACCGGCGCGACTGAATGTTGCTAATTCCGGACCGGTGCGACTCAGAACAAACCGCCGCGAGCGGCGTGACTGAACAAAAACCCAAAGTTTTCTCTTGAGTCGCGCCACCAGTCTTTTCTTAAGTCGCGCCGCTAGTCTTTTCTTGAGTCGCGCAGCTAATGTATTTTTTTAAAATTCGGGCGACCAGTCGCTTCTCTAAACTTTTGTAAGTCGTGCGCCAAAGGCCAAAAAATTGCTTGCATATGACGGGACCATGTGCATACCTTTTCATTTTGACTTTGAATTTGATCAACAACCGGGGCCTCTATTTTAAGAAAAAAACTGGCGGCGTACTTAAACAAAACTGTACAGCGCGACATTAACCCGCCGCGCGACTACCAAATTCAGTCTGAAAACGGTATGCAGCGAGACTTACAACGTCTTTTCTCATTTGCAGACCACGACCCGGGTAATTGTGCTAAATTTTTTCAAACAAAAGACAAACATTAAGAGGCCAAACTGTGCATTCTGTGCATTGTAAGCGGATTCAACATCATTGCTACTTTTTAAAAATCTTTTTTGTTGTAATGGATTCAGTTACCACAAACAAATACCTAAAACACTGTACCGCTCAAAATCGCTCCAAAAATAGTCGAATTTGCGGAATCCACAAACAAACCATAAAACATGTGTATAGTTAAACTGAGCTGTTGCGGAATCCGCAACTGTAAGCGGAATCCGCAAATTGTAAGTGGAATTCACAAATTATCAGTGGAATCCGCATTTTATTTTCGGTTTCCGTTTACATATATGTATATATGTAGTAGCGTTTAAAATTATGTCTTTTAATTACATGATTTGATTTCACTAGAATAGGAACCTACTAGATCAGTGATTGGGATTGATTGAATCCCAAATACTGACCAGTATTTAGGATCGATGCAATCCCAAATACTGACCTAAATCGGTGATATGCTGTGAGTTGTGTTTCAATTCACTTTCATTCCAATGACTCCGAATAATGAATTTATTTTATAATTTTTTCATATTATTCCAGTATTTGGGATTCTATCAATCCCAAATACTGACCAGTATTTGGGATCGATGAAATTGCAAATACTGAATTAATTCGGTGATATGCTGTGCGTTGTGTTTCTAAACACACTTAACCAAATGAGTCCATATAATGAATTTATTCGGTGTTGTGTTTCCAAAACTACGATCCAAAAAACTAATTCCTGGAATATGTATCCCCAATACTAAAAATGACATCCACCGATTTTTAGAACCAATGTTTTAAGATTTGTTCATGGATTCCGCTGACAATGGTTAAGTCTTTGCTCTTAAATTCCGCTTTGCTAAAGATAAGAAATCCAGCTCTAGCTTTCAATTGTTTATATGCAATTACAGTAATGAATTCAGCTACAAATTGCGGAATCCGCTTACATTTGCGGATTCAGCTTAAATTTTGCGGAAACCATCTACAGATAGAACATAGCTATATTTGCTTGTTGCGGAATCCGCGAAACAACAAATGCGCCGAAAAAATTTATGTCACACTCATTTGCACGCGGAATCCACTGAACTTTTTGTATGTTGAATCCACTTACATTTTGGAACATGTTTAAGATTAGTTTCTGGAATCCAAGAACATACAGACGCCAAATTGTGCGCCTATCCAGTGCACAGTTTGGCCTCGTAATGAAAGTTTTATCTGACCTTTTTCATGGAGTTATGCAAAGTATGGTTAACAAAACATCGTCAGTCTCACCGAAAAAAAAGAAAGCTTAAGAACTAAAGTCGCGTCGTAAGAAATAATTTTGACGGGGGTTTTTTCAGAAATTTAGTTTTTCGAGCTCTCGTGAAAGCTCAGAAAACCTTAAATTAAAAAATTAAAATATGTTTCATTTTTTGAAGAAAACTCTCCTGCCGAATACTTTTTGGACGATTCTAAAATCAAAAATAAAAATTTTTAAAAGAATAACAGAAAATACAGCTTAACAAGAGCCCTTCCTTCTCTGTGATATATTCTTTGCAGATGGAGTTCTCGAGAGCGAAGTAGAATTTGCAGTCGCGTATAATGTTCTGTTGAGGTGTGAAGATATCAACCAGACGCCCTTCAAAGGTCGGCCACTTTCCATTTTTCTGCCTAGCCATTGAGTTTCTGTATCATTTACCGTTTTATTACGTTTTCTGAGCTTTTTCATGACTAATTAAAACATAACTGGACATTTTTTGATTATTATGGGCGTTTTTGGAATTTCTGGCATGCACAAACTGTTCAACTCCCTCCAAACCATAACGTACCTTGTCACCTTGTCATTTAGATTGAAGAAATTCAATTTTTTGAAGAATTTCGAAAAAAAACCCAGACTGAATATGATTGATCAAAATTTCTTCGATATTTTTTCGGCTGACCAAATGCATTATCTGAGGTCTTCTAGAACACTATGAACATACTATTTTGCCAAAACTTACTGTGATGCAGTGGAAATTTTAAAAAAACAAGCCGAAAGTGCCGGTTTTGGGCGCGCTTTGATGAAAGTTGACCACGAAAAAGCGTTTTATCAGCGCGATTCCCTCTCAAAGTTCGGAAGTTCTGGCGTAAAAGGCGCCGTTAGAAAATATTTAGGGCCATTCGGTCAACCTGCATCTCGTAAAAAAAAGTATCATGGAGTCTGTGTGGATTGTGACGGGGTCGAACCCCTGAGAAGAAAATTGTGTACTCCTACCTCTCTCAGCCCTTTCCCTAGATCTGCGCATTAATCCGCCTTTTAATCCAATGTATTAATGAATGAGAGGGGAGATTGTTCAGTGGTACTAGATAGTTCTAAATTTAAGTGACGGGTGGATTAAAAGGCGGATTAATGCGATATCAAATATGATAGTTCTAAACAGGGAGTTGAACAGTAGGGAGATTGTTCACTTGGTTAGAAGTTATTTTTTTCAGCCAATCATATTTGAGCATATGCATCACTGCTTGAGTTTCCATCTGATTTTAGATGGGTGTTTGTTCACTTGGTCTATTCAGGGAGGAGATTGTTAACATCGGCCACTATCTGTTCTCAGATGGAATTTAAGGGAAAATGACCTTCAGGCGATCCGTGCTTGTGCACTTTATTGATGACATGGCTTCTGTTCATGCATGTCCGAAGAGCTTTGCCCCACATATGAAATGTGCCGTTAAAATTCTTGATGAACTCCTCGGCGAAAGCTTGGCGATCTGAGTAAAAATATTTTTAGTTGATATTACAAATTAAAGCCAAACTATTTTACAAACTATTTTCAATAAGTAAGTGGAAAAGCAATTAATGTTGAGTTATGTATGGATTACTATACTCATAGAGTAATTTCAGATAACGTACACCGTCTGCTCGTCACGCTATCTTATTTTCGGCTGGATAGATTCGTGCAACTTCTTAGTCTAATACCAATCTTAATCTTACTCTTATATCTCTTAGTCTCAATAGATCTAGTGTACACCGGTTTACGCGAGTTAGTTCCAGAATGAGCACAGCTGTATTCTAAGTTTAATTCAAATTGTTCTGGTGTTGAAACTGCAAGCAGTTTCAACACTTACAAATAAATAGGTTGTTAGTTTGATGGAGTATGATTGGTTAGTATTAAATATTTTATAGAGATAAAATATCATAATAATAACCAATGATAAATACTAGTTTAGATTTGGTTCCACCCATCCGGGGTTTAGAGAGGTTTAGTTTTTCAATGTTCTATTGTAGTGTAGCATGGGTGATGGTGTTTTTTTTTAGAGGATGCGAGCATATTCTTTTTTCGGGTTTGGAAGAAGAGATGTTATCACGATAGTTTCGGGAGATCGTATTATAGTTTCTGATCGGTTGTGATGAGTGTTGATCTGGTTGATTTTAGAGAATAGGAACATTGCTATTCTACATTGCTATTCTCAATCTTGCATGTAGTTCGACTTTGGAGTGTTGATCTGGTTGATTTTAGAGAATAGGAACATTGCTATTCTACATTGCTATTCTCAATCTTGCATGTAGTTCGACTCATGATGTGGCATGTAGTTCGACTTTGGATGAAGTGCCTGGTGACTTGGATCTGTACGTATACTTGAACATCGAGATGGCCAACGTTCTGTTGCAATGGGTTTCCTTTGCTGCGATGCCAAGTCGTACTTTAAATCTATTGAGTGTAGTGATTGTAGGCAGCATGTCAGGTGGGTTTGCCATTCCGTAGTGTGATTGGGTTGTCAAGTTCCTTGCTGCTCGTCTTTGGGCTGTATATTATCTGAATATTGCATTGTATTATTTACATATACAAATCTTTGTTAATCTTGTTTTTTAGTCATGATCTTGTATTAGTTTTAATCGCAAAAGCGTTTAGTTTGGTTATTTTTAAGAGCTACTCACACTTGAGTAACTCTCATCAAAAATAGAGTCGTGGGTGTCACAAAGCGTGGATGTAGCACGGTGGGTGAAGCCGGCTTTAGAGCATGCTCAAGACGTCCTCTTCTGGTGGGTTAGGCCAGAAGTGAGGGTATAATTTCATGCTCTTTTTTTGGAGGGTCCTATTTTAGTTCAATTTTTCGTGCCTTTTTTATTACTGGTTTTTTCTTTTATCGTCTTAGTTGTGTCTTTTTCTCAAAAATCGGATTGTTTGTTTTGGGTTTGTCTTTCGACTTTTTGGTGTTTTGTTCTTTTGTGTTCAGACTTAAAAGTAGTCTTCAAAAGAATAATTTATCCATTTCTAAGCTGGTGATAATCCAGTTTGGGTACCATGTGTTTTCTTTTTTTTAGTCAAGCTGTTAAGTTTGTGGTAATTAGTAAGCTTGTGTTGGTTACTTTTGGTTATTATATAATTCCTTTCCAACCGGGTTAAAGAAAAGTTTGAAACGTGTTAAAACTTGTTAGAGCTTGTTATCAGTGAAAGTAACTTAAATTCATTATTTCAAACAATTTTTCGTGGGCGAACTGTGCGATTTTGGATAGAATATGTGGGCGAGTGATAATAAAGAAGCGTCATTTGAAAAGGATAGTACTGCTATTTGCAGTTTATGAACAATTTTTATCAATTTACTACTTTAAAATTATAAAGTTTACTGCTTGATTTGGGGGTTGAAATTATTAATTTATTTTCGAGTGTATAAAATTTACTCCATTGGGGATTTATATATTAACTTATTGCATTGTACGGGAAAGTTTTACTGCTTTATAAAGAAAATTGGTTAATGAAAATTTATGAATCTAGAAAAAGTTTCCTGTTTTTTATTTCTCTACTTGTTTTGTAGATGATTGAAGATCGTGCCTATGAAGAAAAAAAAAACAGTTATGACGAATACTTAGTTTTGTTCGAATTTCTTTATAAAAATTGATTAACTCATGTTACCTAATCATTGGTGAAAAATCCATGGGGAAAAACGTCGTGGATGATGTCTGACGAGGTTAGTAATTTAGCTAGCAAAGGAATGATGTGTTTAGTTTGCAGAAGAAGCCAAAGCAATTCGAGTGCTTTAAGGATGTTGTGCTTTTCAGTGCTAGGTGATAGTTCATACGGTGTGTTTTGAATAAGGTTACAGAGTTTGTGATTATAGCGATTGTTATATATGAATTCTAGGATTGGGACTTCAACGGGCTGGAGGAATTCATGAGGGACGACTAGTGGGCGGGATTCGTCTACGTTTAGGAGTTTGATTAGGGGACAGAAGTTACACATCTGGGTGATGGGATCGTAATCTCGGAGGGTGCCTTGTATGTTAGTGTCTTTAACGCAATAGGTGAAGTTAATAAAAATGATGAGGTGTATTTAGAGTTAAAGTATTGATATCTATGGTGTGGTTGTCGTGCTGGTGTATTGAGAGTTTAATGGTGTTGAATGAACTGGTAGTAAGTGTATGTGTATGTTTGCTTAGTTCTTAACATGTCATCGTGTGAACAGTGCAAATCACGTACTTTGGGTGTGAGGAAACGAAAAATCTGTAAAAAGTGGTTAAATTTGTTAAAGTATGAATCATAAGCATAAATATCACGGAGTGCTGCTGAAATGACGTTGTCGTATTTATTATTTAAGGTGTTGAGGTTGAAGGTGTATGGGGTTCTGATGAAAAGTTTTTCTGATAGTTGGGGGTTAGCAAATGGGTCATTGTTTAGAAAGATGTCTTCGTTTGGTCGTATGATGTTATGATCGTAATAATCGATAGAATAATCATTAGTTTTGGGTGCAGTGAATTTGATTAGTGATTGTCAGTATCCTATCTGTGTGAATTGATTTGGGGTTAGTGCTGTTGTTAGAAGGTAGAGTTGGGTGCTGCACACTTCATTGTCATAAGGGGTGTTATATAGTGGCAGTGATAGTGGATAAGTAAAGTGCAAGAATGATGTCCATGAAAATGTAGGGTATAATACGTGCTCGTTTACATAATTGGGTCTCTCATCATTGGGGTCTGAAAAGAAGTATTGTGTATTGTGGGAAAAAGGGTACACATATTTGGAGAAATTCTCTGGTGTTAGTGTGAAGTGGATGATTGACAAAGGTAATGGAGTGTTTGCGAATTTTCCTTTAAAGGTTTGGCAAGCTCTGGTTGTACTGGAGGATGGGGTTGATGAGGGACTCGGGTTTTGTGAAGGGGTATAATGTGAAGAGGGAGTTGGGGTTGATGGATTGGATGATATTATAGATTGTGAGAGGTGGTGAATAGTTAGTGTTTGAGGGTGTTGTAATTGTTGTTGCAGTGTGATGAAGTTATCAAGCTCGTGTGATATTTGTGTATTTTCTGAGTCGTTGTTATCGAATGGTTCACTGGTTAGAGGGGAATACATGGGTGTCACATTTGAAATGGGAGAGGGAGGGAAGGGGGTTCAATTTTGACTTGGTAATGAATATGTTGAAAGGGAGGCTGGGAAAATGCAGATGAGCTGGGTTCGGATTTGGCAAAATCGTCGGGTGTTTAGATATCGGAGTTATTGAATTGGGAGATAGTGTTATATACTGTTATGTTGGAAATAGTGTCTGATTCCATGCTGGATGAAGTGTTATGATGAGGTGATTGAGGGGGTGGAAGCAAAAAGTGGGATGATGGGAAAATTGTTCTGGAGGTTGGCTGGGTGGGAAATTGATCGATTGAGGGATCCAACTTGGCGGCTCATCGTGGGTTGAAAAGATGGTTGTTCTAATAACGAAAGTTTGTGGTATGTGGTTGTTCTATAATTTGTTCGTATGTGTCTTCTAAACTGGATTGTTGGGTTATTTTGTGTTGAGTCAGGCTTTGTTGATAATTAGATCTTGAAGTTATGAGATTTGTTAGGGCGATATTTCTGAAATTTTGCGGTACCAATGTTAGGGGATGGTTATGGTTTAGGTTTTGTAATTGTGGTGCTGTAGAGGCGTTGTATTTGTATCATTTCGTGATTTGTCATATGTGTTTGGTGTTGTTGATAGCTTGGTATTGTATTCTTTTATTTGAGTGTCTAAAAGGTTTTTATTGATTGATGTAGAAAATATGCCAAAAAATCCTGCGAAAAGTATGCGTGCTTTGCTTGCTTGTTTGTTTACTTGTGTGTGTATTGCGCATGTATTGAAAAATCTTTTTAGGAGATAGAAAAGAAATCCAAGAAAGTTAAACATGGCGTATAATATAGTCAATCTCTCCAAGATGTAGTAGGGCCATCCTACAAAGGCAAGAATTTCGTTTTTCAAATCTACAAAACTAAAAATATTTATTGGTGATATATCTTGTGGTCTGTATTTTTCGCCATTTAAGTAAATGTAATCTTTTATATCTTTAAAAAATCCGCTTTAGTCTTGTGCGTAAATGTCGGAAAAGCCTGCTGTTTCTGCAAGTTTGCGTAGGTTTTGATTTATGGATTGTCGTTGTATTGTGTCCATTTTTAAGAGTAATCCTTGAAATTGTTGTGTTCGTATGTGATGTTGAATGTCGGCTTTAGAATATATGCCGATTGATTGTCAATCGATATTGGGATGGCGGGCAATAGCTCTAATGCTCTGCGGTGAAAATTTTTTGAGTGGTTGCATAAGCGTAGGATATGGTGTGAGAAGATAGTATTTATCTTCGTTAGGATTTAATTGTACAACATTGTGGCTATTTTCTGATCCACATGGGACTACTGTATCCCAGAAATAAGTTCTTCGGGAGAGTGTATCAACAAAATGTAATTTATTTTTGTAGAATATTGGGATTCTTTTATAGCATCTTTTGTCATCAAAAACATATAAAGGTGATAGTTTTTTGGTACATGGGTAATACCATAATGTATTTCCTTCGTATTCAATAAAATTTGATCTGTTACCTGACAATAAATATCCTGCATAAGGGATTTTAAGTACTGCTAGTGCAAGTGATTGTAAAAATTTTGTGCATTCAAAATCGCATAGTTGATGAAGTATTTCAAGTTCTGTCAAAAACATTTCTTGAAAAAAATTATTTTATTGTGTAGTCTAATTTCATGTCTAAGTGTATGACATAGTGAATTGCGCTAAAATGAGTGTTTCTCATGAGTGACAGTTCTTGTAAGTCTTTGTCTTGTGGTTTTAATTTTCCACCAAATATTTCTGTATTTTTCAGAAATTGTATCGGGACATATGAGTTTTCGTCAGTGGCTGAAGGAGATGAAGCCATTGGATGTTTAATTAATTTTCCTGTATTCGTGTTGAAACCTTCTTCGTATTCGACAAGAATTTCTGAGTATTGTGTTTTGTGAAGTGGTTTGGTGTATTTACATGCAAGTTCCGTTTCTGGGTATATTTGGAAACGTGGTCAATTTATTTTCTTAATTATGATTATTCTAATTCTATAATTACTATGTCTTCATAAGGGATTGATTCAACGAAATATTTCTGGTGAAATTTTATTATTCTAGCGTGTATTTTTGCTACTTGAAATGTGGTACAGGTGTCTTCGGGGAACCAAACAATTGTTTTTGCAATCGTCAGGGTTGAGGTGTAAAAGTCTTTCGACGTTACTTTGGTAGAAGGATTCATGATCTAGTCTGTTTTTGTTTCCGGTTGAAACTTGGGAAAAATGTACTTTCTTTTCGGAAATTGTTGCTGTGAATTTTTATCCTGTTAGCGTTGTAGCTCGTGCTTTTGAGTAAAGTGTTGCTATTATGTTTTTTGTTTCGATTGATTGTGGCTCTGATTCGCATTGAGTGACTTAGTTTATTGCATATTTGTGTAATCTTTTTTGTACATGTTCTTCACAGTCATAGTGTGTGACTAGTAAATCGTGGGGTCCTGTTCGGGGGGATGGATTGTTATGATCGGGTTTTGAGAGATTGAAAAATAGAAGAGTCTGAAAAACTAGTGTCCTTAGAAGATACATTTGTATGATAGTCCTGAATCTGGATTACAAAAAGTGATATATACAATTGTTTTTTTTGTGTACCTATCGTATTTGTAGATGATTTCTGTTGTAATAAAGGGGGGGGGGTAATGATTAAGCTGTTATATTCGGGGGGAAGGAGGGGGGCTAGGGATAAGGGATGATGAATTATATTATTTAGTCTTACTGTGATTTCAAATTTTAGCGTCAAATTATTTTGTGTAACTATTTGTATATTATGTTCTTGTATATCTTTGTGGATATTTTGTCGATATTGTAACCTGTTTAGTGCCCAGTTGTCTAATCTGTTACTTTCGAGATGTTGTCCAAATAATAGAGTGGGTGCTGCTACGAATGTATTCCAATCTAATCATAGATGTATGTTATTTGTTGAATTTTCCCTATATCTGGCGTCGCGATTCGTAGGAACACTTGGAGGAAATGGTGTTTGTGAAAAGTGAGTAAAATTGCTATAACTTGAATTTCTCTTCTGTGAATTATCGTGTGATCTATTTTGATAATTGCTATATTTTGATCTGTTTTTAGAATAGTAGCTTGATTGATTATTTGATATCTAGGGTTTCGATTATTTGTATAGTTTCTATTCCTATCGTTGGAATAATTCTATATCTATTGTATGAAGAGTTTCTAGATCGATTATTTGAATAATTTCTATTTCTAGAATTTGAATGGGAACTGGCATCAAACGAAAATTCAGGTTGGTTTGAATTTTATCTTGAATAGTTATTTCGATATTGATTATTTCGACTATGTGATCGACTATATCTGTTTCTTGAGAAATTTCGTGAAGTTCTTTGGTATGGTGATCTTCCTCTATAGTTCGTATTAAAGGGTGATTGTTGTCTAGAGTAATTGGGGTTATTGGGAAGTGGTTTTCCTGAACTATTATTACTATGAATGTTTTTGTTGGGTGAATTTCGGTCTTTTTTCATGTATTGATGTGGTCTATATTTTTGTAGTTTATTTTCGTTATCTTGTTGTTTTTGTCTGCATTCGGCATTGCTATGTCCGTATCGTCGGCAATATTTACACCGTTTTTTGAATGATGGTTTGCCTTTAAAAATTGGATTTTTCTCGTAAATGCTCAAATTTTCAGTGATCTTTTCGGATAATTCTGTATCAGAGTCGTTGAAATTGTTTATCTGTGAAGTAGTAGTTTGGATGTTGTTCAGATATTGTAACTTTAAGTTTTCCGTTTCTTCTAATTTCATACTGATTTCTGCTTGCTCTAGTTTATCTACTAGTTTCCTAAAGTCTAAATCTGGTTCTCGGATTGAGGAAGGGTGTGATGCTCTCTTTTTTATTGCTATTTTTTGCAATTGAGGTGTTAGAGTCATCATTAGAATTTCTGTCATCTTTGTAATTTTTATAATCATAAGTGTTGAGTGAGTATGCTCTCGCACTAGTGTTTCCATTCTTACTGCAAGTTGTTAAATCTTTTCGTTGTGTAATCTACGAAATTCTTTGCATAAAACTCTTTGATGTTGTTTGTTTCTTTCTGAATCAAACAATTTTGAGAATTCCTGTGTGAATCTTTTCCAATCTGATTTTATTTCTATAGGTAAAACTGAAAACCATTTTTGAGCTGCGCAGTCAAGTGTGGCTTGGATTAAAGCTGTGCGTCTATGTATCCAATTTTGATGAAGGGGCGTGTTTATTGGTTCAGGTCCTATATTTAAAATTAAATTTGATGTGACTGCATTTAGGTAATCTTCTACAGAGTATTCAGGATCTGTGCCTGTGAATACCATTAGTGGTTTATTTGATGATATTGATAATCCACCCATTAGGTATGGATTCATAGTCATTTGTAGTGATTCTGCGGCATGTGGCATTTGACAAAAAATGGTAAGTTGGCTTTTTCTTATTTCATGTTGCTGTAAATAATATAGCAGTGGAATTTCGTTATGCATTTGAGTTGGTTGGTATGATTGTGTGTTAATCGGGTTTTGGTGTTGAAATTTATTGTTGTAAGATGTTGGCTTATTTCTAGATTGTCGTACTTGTTCATTTCGTGTGTATGATTTGAAAATATGTGGTTGGTCAATACTGTAAGAGCGAGGTCTTTGGCTTGAATAAAATCGTTGATGATTTTGATTATAGTATTCTTCATCAGCTGATTGAAACTTTATTGAGTTTTGAGTATTTGTTTTAGAAGATTTTGTTGTTTTTGGTCCATTTGCATAGTTGTAATTATGTTTTGCAAAATTATTTCTATGCGATGTTTGTTGTTTGTATGATGGTTTGGTTACTGGTCGGAACGTTGGATAATCCATTTGGGAATATTTTTGTGCAACAGAGGGTTTTACTGTGGATTGTATGATTGTTTGTTGTAGCGTTGGGTTTTTTAATTTTGGAGTTGTAAAATTGGGTTGAATAGGTGAAATGCTTCGTTGTGCTTCTGTTGTTGTTGTTGTTGTTGTTTCAACAATTGCTTCGCTTCGCCCAATTTTCTTGCCTGTCATGGAGTTTGTATATCTTGTTGTGTTCGATTTCTTGTTCCATTTAAGTTATCATGATTTATAAATGTAGAATTTAAACTATTTTTTCCTGTGCTTTTAGGGAAGAATGAATTATAGTTTAAAGGTGTTGCGTCAACTGTAAGCGGGTATTCTCTAACATAATCTTTGTTAATAGAGATACTGCTAACTGTCTGTTGTGATATATCTGTTAGTATATTAATAAATGATTCATGAGACCATTCAGGGTCCCAGACATAATCTGATTGTTCTGCTAGTACAGTTTCGTCAACAGTTTTTTGTGGTCTAAAGTTTTTTCTTGCCTGTTTGATAAGATCAATATTGTGATTAAAATAATCGATTATGAACCATGCTAAAATTTTTTGTAAATCGTGTCTAAAATTTTGAAAATATGTTCATTTCCTGTCGTACAATTGTATGTCGAGGTGTTTGAGTTGGTGAATCGCATTGAGGATCATTCAATTCTAATATAGATAAATAGCTACAATTAAGCGAGAATACATCATTTGTGTATATTGAGTTTGCTCTTATTGAGTTTTGATGTTGTATGATTTTCATGTTTTGTGTAAAAACTTTTGAAGTTTCAATATCTACATCATAATTTTGAATGAGATATCTGTCATGAAATGCATTTGGTGATCTGATTTTTCTCTTGTGTAGATTCCATATTGTGATGTGAGACTACATATACCTTTGAGATAGTGATCAGGAAGTTGTCTTTTGACTTTTACATCGGAAAATTCTCTTGTGCACGGACTTTCTCCTTTTTCGAATAAATTTGCGATTAAATTTTGGAAAAATTGTACCTGTCCTCGAGCTTCAGTTAATGGAGATATTAAGAATGGAAGTACTGAGTTTTCTGTGTTATCTTCCTTTTGAATCATTTTTGTGTTGTATTACTGTTAATGTGTCTTATTGGTTGATTCCAATTGTACAAACGTATTGGTTTGTTTGTGTAGCAATTTTTTATTCTACGATTACCTTTCATTGATGCTGGTGACGTAGTTTTTGAATCAGTGAAATTTAATTGATCGTCAATTTGATGGTTTTTGGTTTTTGAGTCTTTTAAATTGTGAAGTTCTTGTATTGCGGTTGTTTCTGATTCTGAGGATGCGTTTCTTCGTTTTGAAAATCTTTTTCTAACAATTTTTTTTTGTTTGATAATTATTTTCTTTCTTAGTGTTTGTCTTTTTGTTCTTATGTATCCTACTAATAGTCTGTGTGGTGTGACTACGAGGTCGTATTTGTCGTCGTTATATAAGCAATTGTGCATTATGATTGTTTGTTTGTTTCCTAAATTGTCTCTTGACATAAGGTTTAAGATGATGGATGCGAAATCTGGATTAGTGATTCTAATGTCCTAAACTGTTATTTCTTACAATTTTTCGTGGCTAGCTTAACTGGTGTCGTATATTTAGGTTGGAGAGAAAAGCGTATATCGATTGCTGAGAATGATTTGTACTTTCTGGTGACTAATTCTCAGCTAAGATAGAACTACCTAATCTTACTTAGGGGTTGTGATTTGTGATCAAGGGTTGGAGAATAGCAAATCGAACACAAGGTTCAGGTACAATTAGAACGCAAGTAGTTCGGTAGATACTATTTTATGACTGACTTAGTTTAAGTGTTTTAGCCTGGTCATCTAAGAGGAGGGGGATCAAATGAAGGTTGAGTAACCGAAGTTCTTCACTGTTTATCTTAATTAAAATGGTTGTTTTTTTTGAAAAATTTCTGTTAATTTGGGTTGTTGATAAAAGTTGGGTAGTGAATTGACATTTGAGGTCGTTAGACACTAATAAAATTGTGAGGGGGAGAACAAAATTGTTCTATTTGATCCAAGGATAGGCCTTGATGATCAGGCCTTTAGATATTAATAAATTTAAAAGTTTATACATAGTTTAATTTAAAGATCGAAGGAAAACCTTGATGATCTGCTTTTTCAAATGATGTTAATTTAAAGAAAGCAAGGATCAGCCTTGATAGTTTAAAATAAAAAGGATTAAGGTTAAGTTTTAGTTTTGATGATTGTTAGTTTTTTGAAATTCGCTGTTATGTTTTAGGTGATGAAGCTGAGATGAAGAGATGATTTATATGTACTAACAATTTATTATTTATACTAACTAATTTTTTTATTTCTATATTCAATAAATGCTCTTTCAAAATGTTATTTAATTTACAGCTGATTTAAGGAAAACGGCATGTGTTGTTTTTATTAGTCGTTTTTGTACAATTATTAGCTTCAGCGCCATGAAAAGTTTTTGAAGATAATTCTTCAAAGTGTTATGTCAGTAAATGAAAATTTAAATTTACTGCTGGTAGTATCCTAAATACAAAAATTTGATCTCGTTTTTGTCGTACTATCATGAAATCAATTGGTAGATTTCTTCCTAATCGTATTTCGTCTCTTGTTTGACGTCTTCTTCCAATACTGGGTAGTTCTCGTATTGTTCGGAATATTGGATCTGATCTATTGAGTCGTAGAGACATATCTACTAAGTTTTTGGCATATAACTTTTTTAAAATGTTATATTTGTCTAATTTTAATCTAATTTTTGTCTAAGTCTAGGTTAGTTAAGGTCTGTTCGAGAATTTTTGTCGCACCAGATGAGTTATGTATGGATTACTATACTCATAGAGTAATTTCAGATAAAGTACACCGTCTATTTGTCACGGTATCTTAATTTCGGCCGGATAGATTCGTGCAACTTAGTCTGATACCAATCTTAATCTTACTTTTATTTCTCCTAGTCTCAATAGATCTAGTGTACACCGGTTTACGCGAGTTAGTTCCAGAATGAGAAAAACTGTATTCTAAGCTTAATTCAATTTGTTCTGGTGTTGAAACTAAAAGTAGTTTCAACACTTACAAATAAATAGGTTGTTAGTTTGATGGAGTATGATTGGTTAGTATCTAATATTTTGTAGAGATAAAATGTCATAATAAAACCAATGATAAAAACTAGTTTGGATGTAATTCCAATGTACTTAAGTAACAAAATCAATTTTGGAAAAAAAGTGTGCAAATTGCAAATAGGATACGCGTAACACTCAAGAAACTCAACTTAAAATGGATTTTTCGATCTGGCTTAAAATTGAGTCTTGTTTGCAGAATTTAAATATTTTGAGTTAAAACTCAACCTGTTTTGAACGGAAACAAATCTCCCATTAAGATCAGAAAACCAGGGCCGCCAGTGTCCTGAAAATTTTTTATTAAAAAGCTTCGTAGTGTCGTATACAGACTTTGTCGGCAACTAGGCAACTTTGATACGCTTTCGAAAACTAGATTTTCAAAGGTTGGATCTTTTGGAAAATTTCACCACCTAGATCTGAGGCAGGAGAATGATGATAGCTGAAAAAATGTTGCTGGGTTGCTGATAAAACGACATTTTAAATTAATTGAAGATTGTTAAACTTACTGAATTACCAAAGATGTATAATGTAATGGTTGAAGGCAATTATTGGGTAGTAATCGAGAAATTGTACAAATATGAGTTATAGTTGGAGTGTAACTTTAAGGGTACATAAAATCACTGCCCAAACTGAGCATTGGTCATGATGAGTATCAAAGAACATGAATAGAGGTATAAGTTAACATTGGAGAGAAGAAACAAAACCAACAACAAAACGGGAAAAATAGATTGAAAGAAAAAAATGAGTTTTGTTTTCAGTTTTTATCAGCACTGGTAAATTTTTCTAACTCAGCATTGAAAAGTTCGCTATCCATGATGATGTTCTCGTCACAGTCACTCTTAAGGATTGATTTGTAGAAAAGGGAGAATGTATGTCGGGAAGCTAGTATCCGACAGCATGGATGCCCAAGTCATCCGAAGTGTTTGCACCTGCTAAAATCTGTTGTGACTCATTTCAGCTGGTTTTATCCAGGATGTCTGGATTAGTGACTGATCCTGATGTTTCGTCAACTTGGCCGATAACATCTATGTAATACCTTTTACCATAGAAATTCGGTGGGCCCACATTTCGGCTTAATCGACGTAAAAACGTTTCCTTACCGGGGTTCGAAGGTGTCGGTTGTTTTATAGGGGCATCGTCAGATGAGTCGACGATCTCGTAAATTGGGAAACTGACAAAGGGTTTCTTAGGTCGTACTGAATTGCTCCTACCCAGCGGATTTTTATGGGTTTTTTTATGGGTATAGGTGTCAGTGTGGGTTCCTTAGATTTGGCAGGAATGATGCTAATTGGGCATTCTGGCATTGCGGGTTCAATTGGATGGTCGTCCAAAATCTCATGTTTTTTGTTATTCCGGTTGGTGTGAGGATTAGAGATAGTTTTATTGCGCTTGAAATCATTAATGCTATCCAAAACAATTCGATCACTAAACATATCCACACAGGGAAACCTCTGCTATCCATATCCAGTCACCAACATCGGAGGTATCTGAGAGAATGAACATGGATTCATCGGAAGCTAGGTAAACAGGGTTGTAGATTGTCTTTTTTAACGAGGAGTTTGTCTTGTAGAGTAATTCTTCGAGTTGTTGAAGAAATTTGTCCTGGTGTTGTTATCCGATGTGGCCATCTTCATTTCTTTGCTGGTCTTCGTTCCGGGTTTTTTAGATGTGCGTGTTTTCCTCTGAACGCTTTGCACCTACTTCAATATCATAATTAGGAAAAATGGGACCGAGATCTTTGCTCTAAGAGAACGATCTTGAATGGATTTGAATTTGGCTCTTTTTGGTTTTCTGAAAGATGTTACCTTTAAATAGACTCTGGAGTGGCATTTTTGACGAGGAGAATTTTGAGGGGTTTTTTTAGTCTAATCTGTATCCTTTTTCCCGAGGCGATTGATTTTTCTTAGTAATAACGGTGTCCTTGTGGCCATCCTCAGCTCTGTGTTCGGCGTTTTAGTCTCAGGCTAGATCCTTACATAGTATTGATTTTCCTTTGTCTAAAATTCCATTGGATAATTTACAAGACACCAGTTGTTTCCAAATGGTATTTGGTTTTCTATTAAAAAGTATTTCGGAAGGAGAGCATTTAATTTTTGATTGGTCTGAAGCTAGAAAATTCCAATTATCCCCTACTGTACAGGATAATAGTTTAATGTCAGTAGAATTGCAAAATAATTTATAGTCTTGACTGTTAAAACAAGTTGCGCGATCTACGCGGAGAGAGTATGAATAACTTGTAGATAAATGTAATCTTGAAGAAAGTCTCTAATTGTGTCTATTGAGATAGATGTGGGGTGATTTTTGCTGATCGAAAATTTGAATGTCTATCAAAATATAACAAAACATATTTGTTTGTGCCCCAACAGGAAACTAAAGGACCATTAATCTAAGTTAAGTTCTTTGTTAGTTTCAGACAGCAGAAGTAGATTGCTTAATTTAATAACTTACCCATTTTAGTGTATTCTGAACAAATCATGCCGTGGAAATTTTTTTTTCTGTTTATGAGGCCACCAGATATATTGGGCTGAAAACTTCATTTCGAACTGGCCAGGGTGGACATAATGTAGAGTTTTCATCGTAGCATTTCTGAGAAGAAAACACAACAACAAGTTTACCAACCATATATCATAATCGGTCGAATTCATGAAGGTCGCGTCGCGCACAAAATGATGGGAAGTGGACAATTAAAACTAATCGTCTCAACTTTGTTTTGAACTGCGTTAGCTATAGGGCTCAACAATGGACCATCTTCAAATACGAGAGCTACCAGTTTGGCACTAAAAAGTATTTGAATCCATTAACGTTGCGATATTTTTAAGTTTTCGTGGTATTTATTCACAAGTTTTTCGTGCTCTGATAACAGCAAGAATTCTGAAGAAACATGAAAACCGGAAGTAAACGGATTTATTACAATTTTTCGAAATTTTTTCTTTCATGTGCACAGTCTTTACAGTTGTTCTATCTAAAGAAGAACTGATTAAGCTACGATTAAGAATTGAAAAAAAAAACTGAAAAAGTAGCAAAAGAAAATTTTATAGGATTAGTATCGGAGTAATCTAAAGGAAGGCATCTGAGTTACAAACTTTAATTGGATTTTGTCTCAACGTTCAAATTAAAAGAGTCGAGTTAATATTTTTAGAAAGGATTTGAAGAACTGTTTTTGATTATCTGAACAATAAAGTGCTCTATTAATTTTATCACTGGTTTCCACAATAAATTCTTCATCGTAAGGTGATGGAGTAAAATTTTTCCAGAGGGAACTCTTGAGATTAGTTTGGTGAAACCCATATCCTTGCCTGCCATGTGTTCAATTGTATAATCGTAATATTCATTGTTAGCAAAAAAAATGACCCGTCCAGTTAATCTACTGCGGTAGGTTTCATTTCCGTGAATTGATAAAATAGCGGAAAGTAGGGCTTTTTGATCTTTAATAACTCAAAAATCTAATCCATTCGTGTAATTCTTCTAATAGTTCACCGACAAAACAACCCCTAAAAATTCCACTTCAATGATGGAATGTTTAGATTCAGGTAGATTTAAGAATCTTGAGCCAAAAAAACCGTCTTTCAATCGTTCCCGTGGAGTTAAACTGAAGATGCTCCTAGCTTGTTGTGTGATGAGTTGGTATTTGTTGTGGTATAACGTTTTACATCAAAATGTGTAAATTTTTTTAAAGCTTACAAGTTCTTGTTTAATTCTCTCGAATGCTTTTGTATGGTCGTCATTTCAATGAAAACTAGATTTCTTGTTTAGTACAAGAAATAAACAGCTTCCCAGGCATGATAAATTTGGAACGTTTTTGATGTATTGATTGGTGGACCCGAAAAAAAAATTTTCAGGTTTTTTGAAGCTGGTCAATCTTTGATTGCTTTTGTTTTATAAATCAACGGAGAAATTCCTGATCTTGAATTTCTTAATCGAAGCCATTCTGTTCCTTGTTGAAAGAAGTTATATTTCAACCATTTAACGACGAAATAATAGTCGTCTAAAAAATATTGTAATTCGGTTTTTTCGTTCTAAGAAGCTTTGGATGCAACTATTTTGTCGTCTAAGTAACAATTTGTAATTAGAATTTTTCCTAATGATGAGTCCATGACTCTAGCAAATTCGTTAGGCATATCGCCAAGTCCCACAAAACCAGTTGAACACTGATAAGTACCGGTAATATCGCCGCCTGCTATACGGAAGTTACACTGATTGCTAATAAATTTATCCAAAAAACAGTTGAATATAAGCGTTTCTTAAATATAAGTTAGTTAACCACACTTCTTGATTGAAATCATTTGAAGTTTGTACTGCTACTTTATCTAAAAGTTCGAGAATTTTCGGCATTTGCTATCTGTTTTTGTAAATTTGCTTGTCGATAAGCTTAGAGTCTTGTACTATTTTGATTGTTTTGTCATTATTACAAGTAAATACAATTGGGCTAATGAGTCAAAATTTATCACATTCTCCCATTTTTTCTAATGTGTCTTTCGAACTTGAGCCAATTCATTTCGGTTTTGACAAAATCGAGTAGATAAATGGCAACGCGTCTACTTTTTATTGAATCAATTTTAGTGGTTCTTGGAATTGAGTAATTTCTATCTGGTTTTTTATTTTTCCAATCCAAAGGAATATTTGTTTGAAGTTCTTTGAAATATGTTCGATCTGCGTCTTTTCCGGTGGTAGAAAAAAAATTAAAGGCATACAGATTTTATTGGTCTGGAACTGATTTTATTGGTCTAATTTTATAACTTTTAGTCATCTTTATATGGTTGGTTATCCCTTTTTCATCTATCAATACAACGTTTGGTGCCTCCAGATTTTGTAAGGTTTCTGTCAGTAGTTTTCTCTGTATATCTGAGTTTTTCATATTTTTTTATTAAAACATCCATCATCAATTTCTCCTCTCTGACGGTTATGTCACACTTTTTCGACATTTCAGCTGAAGCACCCCAGAGTTGTTTGATTGCGTCATGATAAAATGTTACTTTGTTACAGTTAATTCTACTTATATACAATCAAAAGAATAAAAGAACAAAAGTGATTTAAACTGAAAGTTAAAACATTTAAAAAGTGACAGAGCATTCTCTCCCCCGGAGAGAATGAAAGTATCAAGGTCATAACGTAAATGAACTGCTAAGTCAAATAAGATTAAGATTCAGCTAAGTAAGCTAAGTGCATAAGTGAAATCACATCAATAGCTACAATAACCTTTAAGATACCCTAGAAGCTGATTTCACTCTCCTCGATGTAAAAAAAAAGGTGAAATATGGAAATATTTGGACTAATTAGTTTCAAGATTGAGGCAATGTTTTTATGAATTTTTTGAAAATAAAAAAACATCACGCCATTTTTTATGGCTAAGTTTGCTACCTGATTGATTAGTGTCACAGTTTGAGAATATCCAGCAGACATCTTTGCTCCTCGATCTCCAACTGGACACAACTTGTTCCTGTTCATGTCTCGACTCCTCCGTGGCGCTTCGAACGTAGAAATAGGGTCGGTTAACAGTCGCTTCGGGAGATGCAAACACCGTCCAGTTCAGACAATTTCTAAGCTCTTTTTCTGCATAGACTTCGTATAGATCGTGTCTTGCCGACGGCTCCGACGCAATGAAAGCCCAAATTTGATGCTTTGGTCGCAATTGAAGGTAATTTTTTTTCCGAATAGCCGCCACGAAGTTCATAGATCCGCGACTCTCTCCGATTAGAAGTAGATCATATCTAAGAACCAGCAAATATCCAAAAAGTCTCACAAACACTGGAAAAAAAATCAAATTCGAATACCATAGCATAGACTTTAACTTTTGTTAACGCCCTCTTGAATGCTGTTACAAAAATTTAAATGAAGTGTACGAAAACACTTGCAATACAAAACAAGAAAGTCGCAAAAACGAAAAAAAATCGAAAAAAAAAATCAAAAAATGAAAAAACTAGATCCTATCAAAATGAGTAATGCTAGTTTTGAAGCAAAAACATGCCAAGACAATAAAATATGTAATAAGCATCTGAAGAAGTTAATCGAGCGGTAGAAAAGCAGAAAACACTTTAGCAGAAACCCTTTAAGAAGAAAATAAACAACAAGACTGAGTCTTACCAAAAAATAACAAATCCCCCTCGCCCTCTAACACATACAAACACAAAATTTTATTTGCAAATCTAATGAAACAATATGAAGCCACTAAGCCGGTATAATATAGGCCGAAACCAATAAAGCCAAAAAAGCCGCAAAAAATTTAAGACTAATGAAAATTTATTAGGTCCCCTTCAACCTCAAACACACGCACCCACAAAAGTTTTTCTGTTCGTCTGAAAACGCAAGGTGATGACACTAAAACTATAACTCTTACGAAAAAATCAAGCTCAAAAAAGGTAAAGAAAAAAGACAAAAAGGGAAAAAACTATGGTCGTTGAAAAATTCTCTTAAGATTTTAGCAAATTGTGTGATCCAGAGGTGAGCATAAAAATTACACTGTACGTAAAACGAATCAACAGAAGATGACTAAGCCGATAAAACGCCGAATCCCAATGGGCAGAAAAAATTTTAAGCGAAAAAAACCAACAATGAAATTACAAACAAGAGAAGTAAATCAAAACACTAAAAGCAACTACAATAAGAAAATCGTATCACAAGAAAAACAATTTAACGATCTGGCAACTAAGCTGACAAAACACCAGCAAACAAATTAAAGGCCGACCCTTTTTGGAATGTAATAGTTCCCGTTTTAAAAACAGGCCCTGTCAGATTCAAACCTTAGCCGTCTCAGGCGTATTCGCTACCTCCTGACCAAGTGTACCGTAGACGAAAAAAAAAACTCGAATTGATTTTGAACTGAATCTAAGTATACCATTTCTAGTTTTGACTATTCTGTGAACAAAATATTTACGGGAAAAAAATCTAGTATCGCAAGTCTAATAAAATAGCCCACAGACAGTTGGAAAAAATCAATAAACACAAGGTAACAGATAAAAATACTCTCTTGTTTTAGAAAAAAATTTAAAGAAAAACTTAGCGAACTGAATATATGCCAAATCACCTGAAAAACAAGGAAGCCAAAACACCAGAACCCATCAACAATGCTTCAATACAATAGACGGAACCATCAGCAGGGGAACGGTCGACGCTCGTCAAAAGATTCCAAGTGAGGCCATTAAGCCGATATACTTTGGTCCTGAAGTCTATAAAGCCGGAAATAAAACGAAAAAAGTAGAAACAAAAAAAGCCGAAAAAAAGTTGCCATGAAAAAGTTTAACCTATAGTATTTATATAGATTTTAGCAGTTTGCGCGATCCAGTAGGCGTAAAAAATATGTTTACCTTGAAGCGACTCAGAATTAGGTCAGTAAGCCGATAAAAAATAACCCAAAATCTTCTGGACAAAAAAAGTTTTTGAGCAAAAATCAAATCATAAAAATTATACGAAGTCAAGAAATTACAAGCAGCAGAAGTAAATCAAAACACTAAAATCAATACAAGGTGAAAAGCGTGTAACAAAAACCATTTAGATTGAGAAGCCAAAAATTTTCTTCATGAAAATTTTAACAAGCAATTCTTATGCGAAATTCGAGGCTGTCTGATATCAATTTCTAGACTCGAAAAAAACTGTCTTTAATCGCAAAAAAGCTTCGCTCAACAAAATAACTCAGAAACTACAAAAACGGACTATGCTTAGTCAGGCTGGATAGCCTTTTATAGATCCTCTGCGAATCGCAAAAACGAAAGTTTTCATATTTATGATTATGATGATTCTTTATTATGATTATGATATTTTTTGTTATTACATTATTATTGTTATTACGGTTTTTTTTATGAATATGATTTGAAATTTTTTTATTATTAGAAATGATGATTTTTTATTAAAATCGAGCGGTAGAAAAGCAGAAAACACTTTAGCAGAAACCCTTTAAGAAGAAAATAAACAACAAGACTGAGTCTTACCAAAAAATAACAAATCCCCCTCGCCCTCTAACACATACAAACACAAAACTTTATTTGCAAATCTAATGAAACAATATGAAGCCACTAAGCCGGTATAATATAGGCCGAAACCAATAGAGCCAAAAAAGCCGCAAAAAATTTAAGACTAATGAAAATTTATTAGGTCCCCTTCAACCTCAAACACACGCACCCACAAAAGTTTTTCTGTTCGTCTGAAAACGCAAGGTGATGACACTAAAACTATAACTCTTACGAAAAAATCAAGCTCAAAAAAGGTAAAGAAAAAAGACAAAAAGGGAAAAAACTATGGTCGTTGAAAAATTCTCTTAAGATTTTAGCAAATTGTGTGATCCAGAGGTGAGCATAAAAATTACACTGTACGTAAAACGAATCAACAGAAGATGACTAAGCCGATAAAACGCCGAATCCCAATGGGCAGAAAAAATTTTAAGCGAAAAAAACCAACAATGAAATTACAAACAAGAGAAGTAAATCAAAACACTAAAAGCAACTACAATAAGAAAATCGTATCACAAGAAAAACAATTTAACGATCTGGCAACTAAGCTGACAAAACACCAGCAAACAAATTAAAGGCCGAACCTTTTTGGAATGTAATAGTTCCCGTTTTAAAAACAGGCCCTGTCAGATTCAAACCTTAGCCGTCTCAGGCGTATTCGCTACCTCCTGACCAAGTGTACCGTAGACGAAAAAAAAAACTCGAATTGATTTTGAACTGAATCTAAGTATACCATTTCTAGTTTTGACTATTCTGTGAACAAAATAGTTACGGGAAAAAAATCTAGTATCGCAAGTCTAATAAAATAGCCCACAGACAGTTGGAAAAAATCAATAAACACAAGGTAACAGATAAAAATACTCTCTTGTTTTAAAAAAAATTTAAAGAAAAACTTAGCGAACTGAATATATGCCAAATCACCTGAAAAACAAGGAAGCCAAAACACCAGAACCCATCAACAATGCTTCAATACAATAGACGGAACCATCAGCAGGGGAACGGTCGACGCTCGTCAAAAGATTCAAAGTGAGGCCATTAAGCCGATATACTTTGGTCCTGAAGTCTATAAAGCCGGAAATAAAACGAAAAAAGTAGAAACAAAAAAAGCCGAAAAAAAGTTGCCATGAAAAAGTTTAACCTATAGTATTTATATAGATTTTAGCAGTTTGCGCGATCCAGTAGGCGTAAAAAATATGTTTACCTTGAAGCGACTCAGAATTAGGTCAGTAAGCCGATAAAAAATAACCCAAAATCTTCTGGACAAAAAAAGTTTTTGAGCAAAAATCAAATCATAAAAATTATACGAAGTCAAGAAATTACAAGCAGCAGAAGTAAATCAAAACACTAAAATCAATACAAGGTGAAAAGCGTGTAACAAAAACCATTTAGATTGAGAAGCCAAAAATTTTCTTCATGAAAATTTTAACAAGCAATTCTTATGCGAAATTCGAGGCTGTCTGATATCAATTTCTAGACTCGAAAAAAACTGTCTTTAATCGCAAAAAAGCTTCGCTCAACAAAATAACTCAGAAACTACAAAAACGGACTATGCTTAGTCAGGCTGGATAGCCTTTTATAGATCCTCTGCGAATCGCAAAAACGAAAGTTTTCATATTTATGATTATGATGATTCTTTATTATGATTATGATATTTTTTGTTATTACATTATTATTGTTATTACGGTTTTTTTTATGAATATGATTTGAAATTTTTTTATTATTAGAAATGATGATTTTTTATTAAAATTATGATTACCATGATTATTATTTTTATTTGGTAATGATTATTTTTACAATTATAACTGTTCTGAATAATATGATTATGATTATTCATATGTTTTGAATCTTTAGGTCTTTTTTCTATGCGTTTGGCTTCTCCTACAACATAACTATGAGTAAGAACTCAAAAAGACTTCTTCATGGCGCTGAACGTGTCTACTCTATAGTCGAAATCCCTACAAATTGATAGCCATGCAGGTCCCCAAAGCTGGTCAAACAAAAACAAATGCGGGGCCGGAAAAAGAATATGCCAAACGCTGATAAAAAAATTCAGCAAGAGTTTAACAAACGCAAAATACAATCATGTGGACACCAATCCAAGTACATGATAAATCAACATACACTGTAGGGATGCTCGCGTCAGAAGATACTATCAAGTTGTCAGACAACTACTACTCGTTTTTGGTTCAACTAAAATGGTTGCAAAACCTCCTAGCAATAGATCCTCACTTGATGAGTCAACTTTCAAAAATTATCGAAGATCCACGTTACTCTCCATAAGTATTCAAACTGCAGCATACACTAATGATATCTCCCTTGCCATCCCGTGGTGACTCCAAAAAAATGATGAGGCGAGGCGTTTGGCTTCTCGCACAAAATATCTATGACTAAGAACTCAAAAGAGTCTTTTTCACGGCGCTGAACGTGTGTAAACTCTGTAAAAATTCCTGTAAACTGACAGCTACGCAAGCCTTAACACTGGTCAAACAAAAACAATTGCAGGACCAGATAAAAAAACGCAAACGCTGATAGAACAAAAAAAACGTTCAGCAAGAGTTTACCAAACGCAAGTTCGAATCATGCGGACACCAGTCCCGTAGAGGTTGAAATAAGTTACACAATCTCGAACGACCATTCAACAAAAATAACATCAAAAAAGTTACTGTACATGATCAAACTCGAAGTTTTCATAGTTTTCTTCAGTGCTGAATTTTCAACATTGGACAGTTGCTATATCAGACAGTTGCTCTAACCTCTGTGATTGAGGTTTGAATCTCGCCATGATTGACAACACCGCAACTAGTGTTGTTAAAAAACAGGCCCCGATAAAAATTTCTTCGAACTTCAATGAACTCGAATAGAGAGTCGGGTTAATCACAATCACCATCGATAGATTTAAAAACTGAACAAGAATCCTTCCATGCCATTAGGCCTGGAGAACATTTAAGATTGAGGCCAATCCAGCTTCTTCATAGTGCTGAAGATCTGTACCTTAAAGAAGCATCTAAATTTCATGGTGCGTCAATCAAAAAAATGTTGCTAGTAGGTCCCGAACTGCTGCAAAATTTTGTTTTTGTTCCTCTCCGTTTTTGTCAACATCAAAAGTCCGTATCGGTTGTTATTCAAGGATTTAACTTACAAGTCGCAATCCTACTAGAGGACCAACCTTTTCTTCTTTTTCTGCGGTGGTAAGACCCCAAAGGCAATGTGGTTGAGCAGCAATACACTAGATAGTTCTTTGGTGCGAAAGATTTGCCGTCAAGTGCAAATTAGGCTTTGCAACGTACTGCAATAGATAATCAGGAATTGTTTTGTGACGAAGCGTCGGCACTTCTAGCGATAAGTTATATGGACGACTATTAGATTCCCTTGAGGATCTGGATGTTGCATTTTAATTGACCCAAGAGTGAAGGACTTTTCAGCACTAGGTGGATTTAAGTTAACCAAGCTAATAAAAAATATACACAAAACTAACAATATTGTAAGGCCGCCCAAAAACGCTCCAAATCAAGGAAAGGAAGATTTTTTAAAATGTGAAAAACGTGCTTATTTGTTTTTGGTCTACATTGAGAACATATCGACGACACTTTGGTCTTAGGTCGTGGTTTCAACCGTGAGTTTAAAACAGTGTTAACATTTGTATCTTCAGTTTTCAACCCCCATAGGTTTCGTAGCAGCCTACAATGTGAGCTCGATAACTGTTGAAAAAAATGGCACACTCATGGCCAACAATGAGAAGATGAACACCCATTGATATCGGGTCAAACATTTTAACCTGGCTCTCTGGTTTGCAATAGCTCAGGAAAATGAGTTTTTATAATATTTATTTCACGGCAGTTGAATGTGTCAAATTACATATGTTCGTTGACAGCTCAGGAGATGTTTGTGTGATGTAGCTTCTGTTCGTCTACGTATGAAGGCCTCATTTGTTTCATTCGTCTTTAGGAAAACAAAATTTGTACTTTAAAAACGCCAAAGCTTCCAATCCAAAGCTTGAACTCCAAGCTGCATCACTTGCTACCCACTTGAAAAAGATATTCTCAAGGCTCCAACACTTCTTGTCTCAAACTACTGTGAAGATGGATGGCACCACTGTGTTCCAGTGGTTGAACTTGGATAAAAAGCAACCATATTCGTGGCAAATAGGACTGGAGAAATTCTAGAAAGTACTACCGTGGACCAGTGGTTCCACGTCTCGAATGGGGACAACACTTCCGATAGAAAAACAGGAGGAACCTCAGCGGATTCCTTAAAAACGAGCAGCTGGGTTATCGGCTGGTCCCAGGTGTGACCTCAATGAGAGCTTAGAACGAGCCTCTAATTTTCCAAATCTAAGCAAAAACAAAAAGAGCCAACCTGCTAATCATTTGTTTTAGGCCGCAATGTACTAGCTGCCCTTTTCTATCTCTTTCTAGAAGCACTTCGACCAGCGAAACCAACATATAGGAGCGCAAAGCTGCACCAACGCAACTGTTGGCTTCGAGACTATATGCTTGCTCTGAAAAAACGCAGTAAGTGGCACTTCGATATTTGAAAACAAGGAATTTGGTGTGAATTGCTTGAAAACGCAGCCACTACCAAGGGGACACCCTTTGTTTTAAAACCCTTAATTACGGAAAAGATATTATAGCCCGACTTGCCGTAATCCCGACCTGCTCCGTGGAATCATTAACTGGCGTGATGTCACCTGGCGTGAAAAATAAAATTATACTTTCTTAGACAGAAAAAAGAGCCTCCATTTACCTGTTTTTCCGATTGAGTTTAGTTTGCCATCAAAATTTTCAGAAATTTTTGTAATTGTTGAGAAATTTGTGATTTCTCAAGTTACGTAGAAAATTAGCACATTATATTTTTTGGATGTTGTTTATTTAAAGGTCTTTCTGTTTAATTTGCCGCTAATAAACAGATGTTGCTGCCACTCTAATTTTTCGATTCAGATAGGTTTTCAACGGAAAGCTGGCAGAACTTGATTTTTTCTTCATTATGTTTTCTAAGCAAAAACATAGCCCACAGAAAAAAACTGACTTGTCTTTGGAAAAAACGTCTCTTTTCTAAAAGACATATAGATGGTCTTAAAACTCTTTGAATTTCAAGGAAATTTTAAGACTGGCACTTTTTCGATAAAACTAACTCAAATTGTTTAATCGAAATGAATTGAGCTGAACTAGAAAAAAAAATCAGAAATGAAACCGCAAAAAAATAATCATGCGCCTAACAAGTTTTAAAAAAAATTATTTAAAAAAAGGCAAAAAGAATCATCGAAACCTATATGTGAGCCAAAATTACTTGATTACTTGACTTTATGAAAACAACGCATGAGAAGATATTTTATAAACTTCATTTGTGTTTTCATTTTTCGGACTTATCATTTCCCTCTGAACTGATCGCTTAAAAAAGTTCGAAAAAAATGCTTTAAATCAATTTTAGCACTTGTTTTATAATTGATGCTGTTTTTGGAGATTTTGGAAGATTAGTTTCATGCCCAATAAGCATGATAATGCCATATAAGGAGATCTCAATTGAACAAATAATATTGAGAAAAAGATAAAGAAAGGAAATAACATTACGGAGGCCAAAATGTGTATTTCGTGAATTGTAAGCTGATTCAGCCACAAGGACGTTCTCTTTGCTTTTTTTTTGTTTTTTCGTTTTCTTTTATCATTTTGGCAAAGATTGAACATTTTTAAAGGCTTAACTCTGAAATCCAGCGACTTACACATACTAAATTGTGCGCCTATCCAGTGCACAGGTTGGCCTCATAATGAGGGTGTTTGTAAGATTCGACCGCTTGAAATACCTTGTCATATTGTTCAAATTTTCTGGGTAATCCATGGACGAATTAAAGATGCAGTCGAAGTTCAACTTGCACTGTTCTCGTGCATTTCCGACGAAGAACTGGTCCATGTTACCATTTCCATGGTTGTAGTTTTTCGGAAAAGTCAGCACAGTCTTTGTTCCTGGATCAAAGTCTTCCAACAAATAGCTGTAACACAAAAATGATTAATGTTCACACGTCTATGAGTGTTGCACAAAATCAGTTGTCAACAGGAATTTTGAAAAACAATTGAAGAAAATGAAAGGAACTGACAAACTGTACGGAAAGGTTATAAGTAATGGATACTTTTTTTTAGGACTGAATATTTTATATATTATATACGTTTTTGACATATAATTTGTTAAAAACTTTCTTAACTTCAAAAAACTATTATTTGTTTTCAAGGTAATTTTTCAAGAAAATGCGGGAGCCAGATTTCATCCGGCAGGAATGGCATAATCCTTTGATGTATATATTTACATATTTATACATCTATGTTATTGTAATGCAGGTCTACTGACCTTGAACAACATGGCCAGACCGAACCGTAAACCATAAACGCTCAGAACAACGATTTACGGATCAACTTTCAGTTATCTGTTCATTCTCTTATAAGTTACTCAGTTAGTTCGCCAATCCGTAAGAATTCTATAATTGATCATAAGTAATGAAATGAAATTATTCGGAATGCTTGAGATTTTAAAAGGCAATTAATGGGATAACAATCTCCAAATAAGTGTTCGCTTTTTTGTCAATACTAAATCTTACGGAAAAATTTGCACTCACTCAAAACCGGATTAATTTGGAGATTGTAATGCTTTTTTTTGCTCGCAATGTTTATCCCAAAATTAGCCAAATTGACAATTAAGAACCCCCAAAATTGTACAAGGGAAATATGTGTTATAATTTTTGAACACAGGGCATTGATATAGTTTAAATGTTTTAAACAAAGAAGTCGAAACTAGTAGTTCCCGGGCTGCGGTCCGGATCTTAGGTTACGAACAATGCTACTCTAAATAAGTACAATGTGACCAACGCAACGCGACCTAAAACGGGGTGAATTGCGACTTTGCCCAACTCAAGTGTTCTGCGAGACGACACGCGATCCAAAAAAAGGTATGTTGCGGCAAGGGCAACTCAAAATGAGTATGTTGCCACTTCGTGCGACTCAGGTTGCGACTTTGGGCAACTCAAGCGTCCCGTGAGGGAATCGAGTTTTGGTCACAGAAAACCAATTTCCGCGACCCAGTCGTGGACCTCAGTGTGGGCTAGAAACATGCCATGAAAAAACACAATGATCACCAAAACTTGGTGATACTTTTTCGAAAACTGGAATCAAAGTTTAGGACTGATCTTTTGACTTTTGAATATTTTTATTTCATTCCCAAAAAGGTAAATATTACTATATAAACTACCAATTTCTTACTTGAAAAAATTGCAGACGTTTTGCGCCAACTTTAGGAGAAAATGTTCTAGGTAATTGGCTCACTATAATGAGTTATAACCGATGTGGTTAACTCATAGAGTAATTTCGGATAGGGTACACCGTCTGCTCGTCACGCTATCTTATTTTCGGCCGGATAGATTCGTGCAACTTCTTAGTCTAATACCGATCCTAATCTTACTCTTATACTATCTAGTCTCAGGTTGTTTAATTAGTCTCTGCTAGGCTCAATAGATCTAGGGTATACTGGTTTATTGCGGCTGCTGAAGTTCCTTTGGAGAGGCAACTAATTTCTAAGTTAAATTCAAATCTCTCTGGTGCTGAAATTACAAGTAATTCCAGCACTTACAAATAAGTGGGTTGTTAGTTAGATGGATCAGGATTGGTTAATATTAAATACTTTACAGTGGTAAAATATCTAATTTATCCAATCATAAAATGTAGTTTAGATCAGGTTCCACCCATCCGGGTTTTACAGAGTTTTTTAGAATAGTCTTTCTGCAATTCAAAGGATGGATGATGGACGTTGGTATTTGGCGAACATCATATTTCTTCTGGGTTCTCTTGTTAGAGAAGTTCCAGGTTCAATCGCTGTGTCTTCTCATGACAACGACTTGGTTTTCGCAACAAACTCAAATCTGATTTCAGAATGGTTGGCTATGACAGGTTTTTCTGTTTCATGTAGAGAACTTCTTTTGGGTTGACCTTGTCTGGGAATGGCGTGGAGATTGTGCGTGGAGGCGATGCCTGGTTACTCGGATCTGTACGTATACTTGGACATCGAGGTGGTCATTGTTCTAGTTCAATGAAGTCCTTTTCTGCGAAGTCAAGTCGTACTCTAAATCCTTTGAGTTGTGATTGTGGGCGGCATATTAATTGTGGTTGGCCATTCTTTTTCGAGTGTAGTGGGGTCATTTTGTCTTTGGATGTTCGTCTTTGGTGTTGTATGCTGATCTATATACTGCAAGGTATAATTTACATTTTATAAAATTTTTATTAGTTTGATGTTTTAATTATGATTTTGGTTAGTTGTTTTCACAAAAGCTTTTTGTTTTAGTTTGGTTATTTTGAAGAGTTACTCACCCTTGAGTACCTCTTATTAAAAATAGGAGTGTGGTCACAAAGCGTGGATGTAGCGCAGTGGGTTAGGCCGGCTATAGAGCATGCTCAGGACGTCCTCTCTGGTTGGTTAGGCCAGGAGTGGGAGTATGATTTCGTGCGTTTTCTGTGAGAGGTCCTGTTATGTGATAACTTTTTATGTTGGGTTTATTGTGGTTTTTCTTATGTTTCGTTGGTCGTGTCCTTTTTTCAAAAATCAAATTGTTTTTGGTATGGGTTTGTCTTTCGACTTTTTTGTGTTTTATTATTTCTTTCTTAGACTTTATAATAGTCTTCAAAAGAACAAATTATCCAGTTTTAAACTTGATTAATCCGGTTTGGATACCGTTGGTTTCCTTTTCTTAGTCATGCTGTTATTCTATGTGTTGTGGTGTTTAGTAAGCTGCGTTGGTTAGTTTTGTTTAGTATATAATTCCTTTCCAACCGGGTTAAAGGAAAGTTTGAAACTTGTTATCGTGTGTTAGAGTTGTTGAGTGTGAAAGCTTGAAACTGAAATTCATTATTTAAACAATTCTTCGTGGGCGAGCTGTGCGAGTTTGGATAGAATTCTTGTGCGAGTGAATGGAAATATCAAAAGGTTAGTACTGCATTTTCGTCTTATCAATTTACTACATAGAATTTCAATTTTACTGCTAGTTTTGGGGAAAAATTAAGTTACAAATTTTCATCATTATTAGAATTACTGCTTTTAGGGAAATAATTTAAAAATTAATTTACTACATTGGTATGAATTTTATTTAATTTAGCTGGTGCAAAAGATTATTAGAGTTTGGAACAATTTGAAGAAGTTTTCTATTTTTTATTTTTCTTTTGTGTATTTTGCAGATGATCGTGAGATGAAGACTAAAAATCTAAATGAGACATGGATAAAGAATGGTTAGTTTTTTAATTTGAATTTATTAGTTAAGAATATGTATAAATTATACTTACCTGTTAGTCGTCGGGGAAAAAACCGTGGGGGAAGATGTCGTGTATTATGTCGGAATTAGTTAGTAATTTTGCTAGTATGCGAATGATGTTTTTAGTTTGAAGCAGTGGCCAAAGCAATTGAAGTGCTTTAATGGTTTTTAGTTCTTCAGTGCCAACTGCAAAATCATAAGGTGTGTTTTGGATGAGATTATATAATTTGTGATTGTATTTAGTGTTGTGGATGAATTCTAATATTGGGATTTCTATAGGTTGAATAAATTCATGTGGGATAAGGAAGGGTCTGGATTCTTCTGCGTTGAAGGTCTTCGTGATGGGACAAAAAATATACATTTGGGTTATGGGATCATAATTGCGAAGAATACCGTGAAGGTTAGTATCTTTGATGCAATATGTGAAGTTAAGAAAAAATGGTGAAGTGTACTTAGAGTTAATAAATTGAAAACGGTGGTGTGGTTGTCTTGATGGAGTGTGTAGATCAAAGTGATTTTGTATGAAGCGATAATATGTATATGTGTGGGTTTGTTTAGTGCGTAACATAATATCGTGTGAGCAGTGCAAATCTCGTTCATGTGGTGCAAGGAAATGAAGGGTTAGTGAAAATAATTGAAATTTTTCTTTAAAACTTTCGTAAGCTTGTGTGTCGGTTAGTGCTTCAGAAATGATGTGATCGAATTTGCGATCAAATATATTGAGTGTAAATACATATGGTGTTTTGATGAAGAATTTTTCTGTGATTTGTGGGTTAGCGAAACGGTCATCATCTAAAAATTGGTCTTGGTTAGCTCGGATGATGTTATGATCGTAATATTCTAGCGTATATTCGTTAGCTCGGGGTGCAGAGTGTGTTTTTAGTGACTTTTTATATCCTATATAAGTAAATCGTCTATGTGTTAGCGGTGTGGTGAGTCGATATAGCATATCTTTATTTCTTTCTATATCGATGTGAGTATTAGATAAAGGTAGGCAAAGGGGGTTAGTAAAATGATAATATGATGTCCAATGAAGTGTAGGCATTAAAACTTGTTCATCTACAAAACTACGTGTGTCGTTAGTGTTGTTAGGAGTATTCAAAGTATATTGTGGAAATGAAGGTAGGGTGATTGCTAAAAAATCTTTCGTGTTAGTGTGATTTGGATGATTAATATATTCACGGGCTGTTCCTGGTTTTGTTGGAAATGGATGGTTCGGGAATTTTCTTTTGAAAGTGCGATAAGCTCTATTAGTGCTATTTGATGATTCGGTGGATGTGGATGATGGTGCTAATGATGCGGTATAAGCTGAAGAGGGTGTAGGGGTAGGTGGGTTTGATGATTCTATTGTGGATGAAATCTGATTAAGTGGGGTTTTCAAGGTGGAAGGGTTGTTGTTGTAGGGTGATAAAATTATCTAGTTCCTGGGAGATTTGGGGAGTATCTGGAGAATTGGATGATCGGTCTGAATGAAATGAAGAGTAGGTTGGGGTGACTTGTGAAGCATAAGAGGGTGTAGAAATGGATGGGAGTGGGTTATTTGGCGGGATTGGTTGAAAAGGGGGTTTTGAAAAAACTGAGGAGTTGGTTTGAAAATTAATGGATGGAGATGGTTCAGAGTCTGCAAATTCATCAGGGGTTTCAATATTTGGTATTGAGTTGTGAAATGGAGTATAAAACTGAGATATGTGAGTTAGTGTCTGAATTCATGCCTGATGTTACATTATTGGTTGGGAAATCGGGTGGCGGGAAAGCAAAAAGTGGAATTATTGTAATTGGAGTGTTGAGGTTGGTTGGGTGGGAATTTGAGCGGTGTAGGGATCCAAGTTGTCGGCTCATCGTGGGCTAAAAAAATTATTATTTTGAGACTGAAAAGTGGTGGTATGGGGTTGTTCTATAATTTGTTCATATGTATTTTCATCTAGTGAATGGTGTGTCATTATATGTTGAATGGGACTTTGTGATATATTTGGTCGAAAATTTTTGGATTATGTGTTATTGCTAAATTTCGAAAATTTCGTGGGACTAGTGATAATGGATGGTTATGTGGTAGGGGTGGTAACTGTGGTGCTGTAGGGGTTATGTCTACATTGTTATGTTCTTCGTCGTATGTGTTCTGTCTTGTTGCTATTTTTGTGTTGTATTCTTTTATTTGTGCGTCTAAAAGAATTTTGTTTATTGATAATGAAAAAATTCCAAAAAATCCTGCAAATAGTATGCGTGCTACACTTTCTTGTCTATTTACTTGTGTGTGTATAGCGCATCTATTGTAGATTCCTTTTAAGAGTGAAAAAAGAAATCCTATAAAGTTAAACATTGCGTATAAAATAGTCAATTTTTCTAAGATGTAGTAGGGCCATCCTAGAAAATCGAGAATTTCATTTTTTAGTGTAACAAAGCTAAAAATATTTATAGGTGAAATATCTTGTGGTCTGTATTTTTCACCGTTTAGATATATATAGTCTTTAATGTCTTTAAAATATCCGCTATAATCTTGTGTATAAATATCTGCAAATCCTGCGGTTTCGGCAAGTTTGCGTAAGTTTTGGTCAATTGATTGTCTTTGTATAGTGTCCATTTGTGTTAATAATTCTTGGAATTGTTGTGTTCTAATGTGATGTTGGATATCGGATTTTGAATATATTCCAATTGATTGTAGGTCAATATTTGGGTTTCGAGCAATAGCTCTTATGCTTTCAGGTGAAAATTTTTTGAGTGATTGCATTAATGTGGGATATGGGGTAAGAAGGTAATATTTATCTTCATCAGAGTTCAGTTGAACTACATTGTGGCTATTTTCTGATCCACGTGGGACTGCGGTATCCCAGAAATAGGTTCGTCTTGAAAGTGTGTCAACGAAATGTACTTTATTCTTATAAAAGATAGGGATTCTTTTATAGCATCGTTTATCTTCAAAAATATATAGTGGTGATACTTTTTTGGTACAGGTATAAAACCATAAAATGTTTCCTTCGTAGTCTAAAAAAATTGATCTATTTCCTGATAGTAAATATCCTGCGTAGGGTATTTTTAATACTGCTAGTGCAAGTGATTGTAGGATTTGTGTCCTTTCTAATTCGCATAATTGGTGAAATGTTTCTAATTCAGCGAGTGACATTTCTTGAAAAATGCGGCTAATTGTGTAGTCTAATTTCATATCTAGGTGAATATCATAGTGGATATTACCGAAATATGTACTATTCATTAGTGATAGTTCTTGTAAACGTGTGCTTCTAGTGTCATGGGGTTTTAGATGTCCACCAGGTTGACTTTTACTTTTTTGAAAATCAACTGGTATATATGATGGTCCTTCGTTTATAGGGTGACTTGTGGCGTATGGGTCGATTTTTACTTTTCCAGTGGTCATGTCGAATCCTTTTTCGTATTCAACTAATATCTCGGAGTATTGTGTTTTGTGAAGTGGATTTCTGTATTTACATGCAAGTTCTGTTTCTTGATATTTTTGAAAACGTGTCAATTTATTTTCTATATTGTGTATGTTTCTAAAATTAGAACTTTGTTTTCGTGATGGATGGACTTGTTCATATGGAATTGATTGTATAAAATATTTTTCGTGAAATTTTATCATACGAGCGTGTATTTTTGCTACTTGAAATGTTGTACATGTGTCTTCGGGGAACCAAACAATTGTTGCTTGTGTTCGTGTTGCAGGGTCACAATAGCCTTGATCGTTTTTACAAGGTAATCTGATTCCTTGATAGATCATGGTGTTGTCAGATAAATCGCGTGTGAGTTGTATTTTTTCGAGTTGTATTTTCCAATCGAAAAACATTATTTCTTGATATCCTTTATTTTTCGTGTCTGCTTTGCAGTTTGATGGGTCATTTATACCAATATGTGGTATCCAGTGTTTATCGTGTATGTCATAAGTTAATCTTCCGTGTGCGCCGTTGTATGGGTATTTTTCATCTAATTTTATATGTCCTTGATATCTTTCAAGTTCTGCTTGATGTACAGAATCTGCAAAAACTTGGAAATATACTAATTTTCTATCTGTGTTTTTATTTCTTGTGATGTTTAGTCTTAGTAACTCGTTTTTACAATCTTCGGGATTGAGATGTAAAAGTCGTTCGATATTACTCTGGTAGAATGATTCGTGGTCAAGTCGGTTTTTATTTCCATTTGAGACTTGTGAACAATGTACTTTCTTTTCAGAAAATGTTGCTGTGAATTTATATCCTATAACTGTTGTTGCTCGGGCTTTTGAATAAAGTGTCGCTATTACATTTGTTGTTTCTATAGCTTGTGGTTCTGTTTCGCATTGTGATACTTGATTTATTGCATATTTGTGTAGTGTTTTTTGTTCGTTTTCTTCACAATCGTAATGTGTTACTAATAAATCTTGGGGTCCTGTGCGGGGGGAAGGGTTTATATTTTCATTGGAGGTTATTAGAAAAAGGAGTTGGAGAAAAATTAAAATTTTTAGAATATACATGTGTATGAAAATCCTGAGTATGGGTTATAAAATGTGATGAAACCAATTGTCTTTTTGGTATATCTGTCGTATTTGTATATCACTTCAGTTGTTATAAATGGTGGTGGTAGGGATTGAGCTGTTATATTTGGTGGGTTTAATGGATAGGGATGTTGAGTAATGTTGTTTAATTTAACCGTGATTTCAAATTTTAATTGTAGACTATTTTGTTGGAGTATTTGGATGTTATGATCACGAATGTCTTCGTGGATGTCTTGTCTATATTGTAGTCTATTTAGTGCCCAGTTGTGGAGTCGGTTACTTTCTGGGTGTTGTCCAAATAATGGTGGAGGTGCTGTGAATGTATTCCAGTCTAGTCTTAAAGGAATATTTGTTGATGATTGTTCTCGATATCTAGCGTCGAGGTTATTTGGGAAATTTAAGTTAAAAGGCGGTGGTAAAATCTGGCTTATTGATGGTGTTGATGGTAGTGATAATGTTTCTGGTAGTGATGAGGATGTTGTTGTATCCGTAGAAATATCTATTGGATCATTGATTAAATTTGGTTCACCTTGTGTGAATGAATGTGTTGTCCAATATGGTAGTCGTGATGTTAGGTTTGTGGGGTTAAAGGGGTTTTCACGAATTTGTTCAGATGTTGGTGTTGAACCTAAGTAATCTGAGGGTAGGCTTGAGGTGCTACGTTGTGAAAGAAGCGTAGGGGTTTCTGGTAATATACCAATGGGGTTTTCTGGAGTACTTTGTGATGGGGATTGAGGTATATCAAAACGAACTCGGGGAGTTTGAAAATTCCTGTTTCGTCGAGGATGTATAATTTGTCTATTTATTTCGACTGTATTTTGGTTTTGACTAGGATTTCGTATTCTACTTAATTCTTGTGGTAGTGTTGGGTAAAAGTTATATGTTGGTTCGCTTAGAGGTGCTTGTCGTTGAACTGGTTCTAGTGGTTCAGATAAGCGAGCGTGTCGTTCTTCAAAGGTATATGGGTTATCTTGAAAGGAAATTCGTGTGGATGTTTGGGGGTTTTGGGTAGTTGAAGATGGTGTTGGGTTATCTTGGGATGATGTCGGTGAAGACTGACTGAGTGATTGTTGGTTAGCAATTTTTGATGGTTTTTTATTTATTCTTTTAGTGGAAAAATTTATGTTTATTATAGTATTCTTCTAGAAAAAGAATTAGGAGGATTGTTGCTAGGGCGAATGTGATGATTGCTTTCTTTATACATTTGCATATTGTCAAGATGAGGGATGATAGAAATGTTATAAAAATTACAAATAGTAAAAAAATATCTGTTCTACTAAAAATGGTACGTATCATTTAGATAAGTTTTGTGAATCGTACCTGTGGATATAGTCAATAGCTTTCGAAAGCTGGAGGTATAGTTCAAATATGGAATAGAAAATTTAAAAAATATTGCAAAAAATGATTAAGATTATTACAAAAGATTCAAAGGTATCAAAAAGAAATATGATTAAAAGTTTAAATATCGTTAAAACGTTTATGAGAATGTTAAGAATTATGTTGACTGGTCGAGAGAAGAGCATTTAAGAAATGGCTTCTCGATCGAATATTTTTTGTTGTTTGAGGCAATTTTCAAGTGTGGTCGAATTATTTATTGGTTTTTTGACAAGTGGGTTGAGTTTTGTGAAAAATTGTTGGGGGCAAATTTTATGGTGATCGGGAGGTCTTTTTTGTCTTTATTTTTATTTGTCAAGTGATCTGGGGTATTTTTGAGATTTTTATACTTTAGGCTAATTAAAATGGTCGTTCTTTTACTTTAGGCTAATTTAACATATTTGTTTGGGGGGTATTTGAGATCGGAGTTGGGGAAATATTGTTGATCTTTGGGTTATTAGATAAGGGAGGGTTATGATATTATGGTGATATTTATTTTAGTTGTCAAGTTGGAGTGGTTTGCTTATTTTTGACCTGGAGGTCGCAAAGTTATAGTTATAGATATGCCTGGAGTTTATTATCGTTCGTCTAGTTGGTTTGTGTTAGAGTTAGAGAAGGTGACGGATTGGATGAATCCTATTGGCTAATTTTGAACTAGAATCGTTGCTTGTTTGTCAGCATGTTATTTTGAAAAATGAAAGTTCAAAATTTTTCAGAGGTGCAAAAATTATTAAATATAAAATTAAAGCTGTTTTTGAAATTCGACTTTCTTCAATATTTTAGATTGTGGAATGAATGTTTTATAGTTTTTACGTGGTTGATTTCTAAGTCGTGATGACTCTCTATGTTCTGATTTGTCGATTTGTTCTTGGGGTATTATTTTTTCTGTCATTTTTCTATTTTTCCTTTCTTTTTGAGGTATGTTTTGATCTAGCTTTTTTGTATTGTTTTTTGTTATAGTTGATTTTTTATTTTGGTTCTCGAGATGAATGTCATGTTGTTCCTTTGTTTTATTCTCCGTATGTGGGTTATTTTGAATAACTTTTAAACCTGTGAACGAATATAATTGAGTTAGTTCGCGTAGTGCGTATTCTTTTGGGTAATAAGGTAATAGGTTGTTTCGATGTTGAACAATTTCTTTTTTGTCTGAGTCGGTGATTTTATATGTGACATCAGTGGGTTTGGCAATTATTTGGTATGGTCCTTTACGAAGGGGTTGTAATTTTTTAGAGATTCCTTTTTGAGTGTTAAAATTGGGTATTAAAACAAATGTTCCAATTTTTAAATCGGAGGCTGGTGTAAAGCGTGAATTTATTTGTTCATTAATGTTTTGCCTTTGTAACAACTTTTTTGTTACATTTTTTTGTAAATTTCATTGTGTTTTTTATCTCTGCATAAAATCCATTCGGTGTGTGTACCGGAGGCTAATTTGAGAATTTGTGGGTGATGAAAATGATCGTCATCGTGTGTATGTAATGGTAAGTTATAACAAATTGAGTCTTTATTCGGTTGACAATAACTTTGTGCATTTTTATGAGAGTTTGCTGTAAACATAATTGGTTTGCGTGGCTTTTGATTAAAAACCATTTCATATGGTGACATTCCTAGAGTTGTCGTGATTTGTGAATTATATGCTAAGGGAAATAGTTTTACATCTGCTGACCATTCGGTGTATCTTGTATCATTTCCATTGATGATACATCTAAGATATTCTTGTAGTGAACGGTTCATACCTTCGACTAAGCCGTTTGTCCAAGGTGCGTGAGATGTACGTGGTTTGTGTTTGATGTTATATTAATGACATAGTGTGATGATTTCATTATTTATGAATTCTGTACCGTTGTCTGTAACTAAAATTTCTGGTAGTCCGAATTTGGCTATCCAGTGTTCATAGAGTGTTGTGTAAGCGTAATAAGCGTTACAATGTGGTACTGGGTTAAGTTTCATAATGTGTAAACGCGTCAACAATTACCATAATGTAGGAGTTTCCTTCGGATGAGGGTGAAATTGGTCCTTTTGTATCAAATGAAATACGGTGGTTAAAGTACAAACTTTGTCCTTTAAAATCTTGTTTTTGTGCTATTTGTTTTTGATTTGGATAAGGTTTATTTAGCTGACATACTATACAATCATTGCATAGTACTTTTATCCAAATTGGTGCATTTGGAAAATAAAAGTTTTGTATGAAATTTGAATATGTTTTCTCTGATCCAGAGTGTCCTTTAATGTTTTGTGTATGTGAAATATTAAAAGCTATAAGAATCATACTTAGAGGGAGACAGGGAACTGTAGATTCATTTAATTGGTATTCTAGAAGGTCTGTGTTTTCGTTAATTGTTGTATTATTAAATTTTCGAAAATATCTGAGGAGTGTTTTTTTTCCTAAAATAGTTGTATCTGCCTTGACGGGTTTAGTTTTATATTTGTGCCATGATTTTAGTTGTCTAATTACTGGGTCAAGATTTTGATATTGTTTCAAAGTATTAATTGTAACTTTATTTGTTGGGGGGGGAAAAGTGTTTTCAATTTCTAATTTAGATAAAGGAATTGTATCAAGTGGGTCATGGAGGTCAAAAACTTGATTTATTGTGTATTTTGAATCCTTTGTTCGTGGTCCTGATAAATTTATTTTATCAGTTAGATTTTCTTTTTCAATTAATGGAAAAAGGTCTTTTTTTTGCGGGTGTTGTTTTACTCTTTTTTGTTGGGTGTTATTTTTTATCCATTGTGAGTATGAAATTGGTTTGAAAGTTGATGTTCCAAGTAGATCAACTTCGTAGTGGTTATTTTGGCAATCTAAATAAAGTGGGAAGTGTTGTAGATTGTTTATCTGTGATTGTTCAACGTCAGTTTTTACTGCATATTTGCATTCTAGTCGGGGTGATGTTTCGTTTTCTGCAAGGTAGAATTTTAAATTTTGGGTATTTCAACTGTAGTTTTACGTGTAAGTAATTCAGGTGGTGTATTTCGACTTAAAGTGTCTGGTAATGCAAGATTCTTTCCTGCTGTTCAAACTATATGTAAGTTTGGGAATTTCATTAGAATTAGTTGAAACCTATAAACTCGGTGATTTGGATTGGATTTTTGTGTAAAGAGAAAGATGATTGGTTTGTGATCTGTAAATAGAACTGTTGGATGTTTTGATCCAAGTATCAGAAATTCATATTCTGTTAGTGTATATATTATGGCTGTACATTCTCTCATTAGAGTTGAGAGTCGTAGCTCTGCTTGAGTGAATAGTCGAGAATTTGCTGATATAAGGTTCATTTTGTTTGTACCATTGTGTGATTGTAATAATGCTGCGCCGACGCCAAAATTCGAAGCATCGCACATTGCATAGAATGGTTGATTTGGATCTGGAATTGTATTCGAAATTTGTTCAGTTAAGAGTTTTTTAATTTCTTCAAATCGTGCTTGATGTTCTGTGTTCCATTCAAAATTATTTTGTTGTCTAAGTATATTATAGAATGGTCTTAGGTATAATTGCATTTTATAGACATATTTGCTTAAAAATTTTAACATTCCAAGGAATTCTTGGATTTTCTTTTTGTTTGTTGGTGGTTGGAGTTTTTGAATAGCATCAATGCGTGATTTTAATGGAGTGATTGTTTTTCTTTCTATATTGTGTCCTAAGAATTTAACTCGTGTTAAAAAGAAGTGTGATTTATCGGGGGCGGCCTTCAGATTTTCGTTCTGAAGTATTTTGTGATAGTGTTCTAAAACATTGAACATTCCTTCTTTTGTCTGTGATTGCATAAAAACATCGTCTAAATAGGTGATTGCGTTTTTCTTGAGTGTTAGTGGTCTAAAAATTTTGCTCATAAAAGCTGAAAATGCTGCTGGTCCTATGGATATTCCATAGAATAGGCGGTTGAATTCATATTGCTGATTTCCAATAACAAATTGTGTTAAGCGTCGCGATTGTTCATCTAGTGGCATTTGATTATATGCACTATTCATATCTGCGGTTGTAAAGTATTTTCCATTTATTTTTGTTAAAATAACTTGTATTGGTTCAATAGGCCAATTGCATTTTGATTCGTCTATTAGTGAATTAAGGTATCTAGCGTCTAGAACTATTTTTAATGATTCTCCTTTTGCTAGGATGATAACAGGGTTGATAAATGTGTTACCTTTTGGTTGTTCTTTTTTGTTTACCGGTGAGATAATTTTGTATTGTTCTAAAATATCGAGTAATCTGTTTACTTTATCATGTAAGTGAATTGGTACTTTACTTGCTCTTTGTTTTTTGAAAACTGCGTCAGGTTTTAATGGGAGATGTAGTGATGAGCTGATTTTGCCAACATCAAATTTGGATGTTGCATAGACTGATGAATATTTTATTAGCTGTTTGGCTAATTTATCAAATTCGTCTTGTGTTATTTGTGAATGTTGGAAGTTAAACATTGTTAAAAATTTCTGTTGATTCTCTGTATAGTTATTTATGTTGAATGTAGGTTTGAAATATGGGGTTTTTGTGAAATAATTTGTATTTTTTTTTTCATTACTTATTATTTTATTTATGTATAATTCTTCATTAAGAATTGAGGATTGACAAATATCTAATAATTGGAGTATATTATTTACGCGGTACGCTTTTTCGTGTACTGGTGATATCGTAGCGTATGTTTCGCAATATCCCAAAAGTCCTAAAGGTAATGTTACTTGATAGGGTGTATTGTTGTATACATGTAGAGAAATAATATCTGAATTCGAGTTTTTCAAATATTTTATGGATGAGATTGTGATTTTGAAAAACTTATGGATAGGTTTGAATTCAAAATCTGACATATAGAGTTGTTGTTTATTTTGTTTTTTATCATATTGGTGAACTTGTTTTATTGAAAAATTATGTATGTTTCCTGAGAGTGCTTTCAGGTGTTTTCTTTGTTGATTATATATTGGATAAAATTTTTAAAAGAATGGTGGTTGTTTATTTAATCTTTGAAAAAATGTTAGGGATGTGTCTTTTGTTTTTGTGTATTTATCTTTGATTAGTATTTTACTATTCAAAATGTTGATTGTTGGTATATATTTAGAGATAAATGGTATTCCAATAATATTGTGTTTAATATCAGTGATATGAAATATTTGTTTAAATGGTTTATTTAAAATTTTATTTTGCTCTATTGTTCTTGTGGGGAGAAGAAATAATTGAATTTTTCCATAGTTTACCAATGTTGATCCTTGTGCTGTTGCTAATTTACTGGAGGTTTCAAGAGGCGTTAGTTTTGGGTATAATGTTTTTATCTCATTCCATGTGGGAATGTTTATTATGTTTGATTCTGCTCCTGAATCAATTAAAAAATCAATTTCAAGATCTGGTGGTTGAAATTCTTTGTTTCTTGGACTTTCTAAAAGAAATGGTATTGTCCAAATTTTTTCTTTGGGTTGTTCTTTTTGTATATTTTGATAGATGTGATTTGTATTCAAGCATTTTGTTTTATTATTTTCATTGGATTGATTTGTAGTGTTGATTTCGTTAGTTTCTTGTGCCGTTTGCGTAGAATGGATGGGTTCAATATAATAATTGTGAAGGAGTTCTAATTGATTTTCATATAATTTATTAGTTAAGAATATGTATAAATTATACTTACCTGTTAGTCGTCGGGGAAAAAACCGTGGGGGAAGATGTCGTGTATTATGTCGGAATTAGTTAGTAATTTTGCTAGTATGCGAATGATGTTTTTAGTTTGAAGCAGTGGCCAAAGCAATTGAAGTGCTTTAATGGTTTTTAGTTCTTCAGTGCCAACTGCAAAATCATAAGGTGTGTTTTGGATGAGATTATATAATTTGTGATTGTATTTAGTGTTGTGGATGAATTCTAATATTGGGATTTCTATAGGTTGAATAAATTCATGTGGGATAAGGAAGGGTCTGGATTCTTCTGCGTTGAAGGTCTTCGTGATGGGACAAAAAATATACATTTGGGTTATGGGATCATAATTGCGAAGAATACCGTGAAGGTTAGTATCTTTGATGCAATATGTGAAGTTAAGAAAAAATGGTGAAGTGTACTTAGAGTTAATAAATTGAAAACGGTGGTGTGGTTGTCTTGATGGAGTGTGTAGATCAAAGTGATTTTGTATGAAGCGATAATATGTATATGTGTGGGTTTGTTTAGTGCGTAACATAATATCGTGTGAGCAGTGCAAATCTCGTTCATGTGGTGCAAGGAAATGAAGGGTTAGTGAAAATAATTGAAATTTTTCTTTAAAACTTTCGTAAGCTTGTGTGTCGGTTAGTGCTTCAGAAATGATGTGATCGAATTTGCGATCAAATATATTGAGTATAAAAACATATGGTGTTTTGATGAAGAATTTTTCTGTGATTTGTGGGTTAGCGAAACGGTCATCATCTAAAAATTGGTCTTGGTTAGCTCGGATGATGTTATGATCGTAATATTCTAGCGTATATTCGTTAGCTCGGGGTGCAGAGTGTGTTTTTAGTGACTTTTTATATCCTATATAAGTAAATCGTCTATGTGTTAGCGGTGTGGTGAGTCGATATAGCATATCTTTATTTCTTTCTATATCGATGTGAGTATTAGATAAAGGTAGGCAAAGGGGGTTAGTAAAATGATAATATGATGTCCAATGAAGTGTAGGCATTAAAACTTGTTCATCTACAAAACTACGTGTGTCGTTAGTGTTGTTAGGAGTATTCAAAGTATATTGTGGAAATGAAGGTAGGGTGATTGCTAAAAAATCTTTCGTGTTAGTGTGATTTGCCAATTGATTGTAGGTCAATATTTGGGTTTCGAGCAATAGCTCTTATGCTTTCAGGTGAAAATTTTTTGAGTGATTGCATTAATGTGGGATATGGGGTAAGAAGGTAATATTTATCTTCATCAGAGTTCAGTTGAACTACATTGTGGCTATTTTCTGATCCACGTGGGACTGCGGTATCCCAGAAATAGGTTCGTCTTGAAAGTGTGTCAACGAAATGTACTTTATTCTTATAAAAGATAGGGATTCTTTTATAGCATCGTTTATCTTCAAAAACATATAGTGGTGATACTTTTTTGGTACAGGTATAAAACCATAAAATGTTTCCTTCGTAGTCTAAAAAAATTGATCTATTTCCTGATAGTAAATATCCTGCGTAGGGTATTTTTAATACTGCTAGTGCAAGTGATTGTAGGATTTGTGTCCTTTCTAATTCGCATAATTGGTGAAGTGTTTCTAATTCAGCGAGTGACATTTCTTGAAAAATGCGGCTAATTGTGTAGTCTAATTTCATATCTAGGTGAATATCATAGTGGATATTACCGAAATATGTACTATTCATTAGTGATAGTTCTTGTAAACGTGTGCTTCTAGTGTCATGGGGTTTTAGATGTCCACCAGGTTGACTTTTACTTTTTTGAAAATCAACTGGTATATATGATGGTCCTTCGTTTATAGGGTGACTTGTGGCGTATGGGTCGATTTTTACTTTTCCAGTGGTCATGTCGAATCCTTTTTCGTATTCAACTAATATCTCGGAGTATTGTGTTTTGTGAAGTGGATTTCTGTATTTACATGCAAGTTCTGTTTCTTGATATTTTTGAAAACGTGTCAATTTATTTTCTATATTGTGTATGTTTCTAAAATTAGAACTTTGTTTTCGTGATGGATGGACTTGTTCATATGGAATTGATTGTATAAAATATTTTTCGTGAAATTTTATCATACGAGCGTGTATTTTTGCTACTTGAAATGTTGTACATGTGTCTTCGGGGAACCAAACAATTGTTGCTTGTGTTCGTGTTGCAGGGTCACAATAGCCTTGATCGTTTTTACAAGGTAATCTGATTCCTTGATAGATCATGGTGTTGTCAGATAAATCGCGTGTGAGTTGTATTTTTTCGAGTTGTATTTTCCAATCGAAAAACATTATTTCTTGATATCCTTTATTTTTCGTGTCTGCTTTGCAGTTTGATGGGTCATTTATACCAATATGTGGTATCCAGTGTTTATCGTGTATGTCATAAGTTAATCTTCCGTGTGCGCCGTTGTATGGGTATTTTTCATCTAATTTTATATGTCCTTGATATCTTTCAAGTTCTGCTTGATGTACAGAATCTGCAAAAACTTGGAAATATACTAATTTTCTATCTGTGTTTTTATTTCTTGTGATGTTTAGTCTTAGTAACTCGTTTTTACAATCTTCGGGATTGAGATGTAAAAGTCGTTCGATATTACTCTGGTAGAATGATTCGTGGTCAAGTCGGTTTTTATTTCCATTTGAGACTTGTGAACAATGTACTTTCTTTTCAGAAAATGTTGCTGTGAATTTATATCCTATAACTGTTGTTGCTCGGGCTTTTGAATAAAGTGTCGCTATTACATTTGTTGTTTCTATAGCTTGTGGTTCTGTTTCGCATTGTGATACTTGATTTATTGCATATTTGTGTAGTGTTTTTTGTTCGTTTTCTTCACAATCGTAATGTGTTACTAATAAATCTTGGGGTCCTGTGCGGGGGGAAGGGTTTATATTTTCATTGGAGGTTATTAGAAAAAGGAGTTGGAGAAAAATTAAAATTTTTAGAATATACATGTGTATGAAAATCCTGAGTATGGGTTATAAAATGTGATGAAACCAATTGTCTTTTTGGTATATCTGTCGTATTTGTATATCACTTCAGTTGTTATAAATGGTGGTGGTAGGGATTGAGCTGTTATATTTGGTGGGTTTAATGGATAGGGATGTTGAGTAATGTTGTTTAATTTAACCGTGATTTCAAATTTTAATTGTAGACTATTTTGTTGGAGTATTTGGATGTTATGATCACGAATGTCTTCGTGGATGTCTTGTCTATATTGTAGTCTATTTAGTGCCCAGTTGTGGAGTCGGTTACTTTCTGGGTGTTGTCCAAATAATGGTGGAGGTGCTGTGAATGTATTCCAGTCTAGTCTTAAAGGAATATTTGTTGATGATTGTTCTCGATATCTAGCGTCGAGGTTATTTGGGAAATTTAAGTTAAAAGGCGGTGGTGAAATCTGGCTTATTGATGGTGTTGATGGTAGTGATAATGTTTCTGGTAGTGATGAGGATGTTGTTGTATCCGTAAAAATATCTATTGGATCATTGATTAAATTTGGTTCACCTTGTGTGAATGAATGTGTTGTCCAATATGGTAGTCGTGATGTTTGGTTTGTGGGGTTAAAGGGGTTTTAACGAATTTGTTCAGATGTTGGTGTTGAACCTAAGTAATCTGAGGGTAGGCTTGAGGTGCTACGTTGTGAAAGAAGCGTAGGGGTTTCTGGTAATATACCAATGGGGTTTTCTGGAGTACTTTGTGATGGGGATTGAGGTATATCAAAACGAACTCGGGGAGTTTGAAAATTCCTGTTTCGTCGAGGATGTATAATTTGTCTATTTATTTCGACTGTATTTTGGTTTTGACTAGGATTTCGTATTCTACTTAATTCTTGTGGTAGTGTTGGGTAAAAGTTATATGTTGGTTCGCTTAGAGGTGCTTGTCGTTGAACTGGTTCTAGTGGTTCAGATAAGCGAGCGTGTCGTTCTTCAAAGGTATATGGGTTATCTTGAAAGGAAATTCGTGTGGATGTTTGGGGGTTTTGGGTAGTTGAAGATGGTGCTGGGTTATCTTGGGATGATGTCGGTGAAGACTGACTGAGTGATTGTTGGTTAGCAATTTTTGATGGTTTTTTATTTATTCTTTTAGTGGAAAAATTTATGTTTATTATAGTATTCTTCTAGAAAAAGAATTAGGAGGATTGTTGCTAGGGCGAATGTGATGATTGCTTTCTTTATACATTTGCATATTGTCAAGATGAGGGATGATAGAAATGTTATAAAAATTACAAATAGTAAAAAAATATCTGTTCTACTAAAAATGGTACGTATCATTTAGATAAGTTTTGTGAATCGTACCTGTGGATATAGTCAATAGCTTTCGAAAGCTGGAGGTATAGTTCAAATATGGAATAGAAAATTTAAAAAATATTGCAAAAAATGATTAAGATTATTACAAAAGATTCAAAGGTATCAAAAAGAAATATGATTAAAAGTTTAAATATCGTTAAAACGTTTATGAGAATGTTAAGAATTATGTTGACTGGTCGAGAGAAGAGCATTTAAGAAATGGCTTCTCGATCGAATATTTTTTGTTGTTTGAGGCAATTTTCAAGTGTGGTCGAATTATTTATTGGTTTTTTGACAAGTGGGTTGAGTTTTGTGAAAAATTGTTGGGGGCAAATTTTATGGTGATCGGGAGGTCTTTTTTGTCTTTATTTTTATTTGTCAAGTGATCTGGGGTATTTTTGAGATTTTTATACTTTAGGCTAATTAAAATGGTCGTTCTTTTACCTTAGGCTAATTTAACATATTTGTTTGGGGGGTATTTGAGATCGGAGTTGGGGAAATATTGTTGATCTTTGGGTTATTAGATAAGGGAGGGTTATGATATTATGGTGATATTTATTTTAGTTGTCAAGTTGGAGTGGTTTGCTTATTTTTGACCTGGAGGTCGCAAAGTTATAGTTATAGATATGCCTGGAGTTTATTATCGTTCGTCTAGTTGGTTTGTGTTAGAGTTAGAGAAGGTGACGGATTGGATGAATCCTATTGGCTAATTTTGAACTAGAATCGTTGCTTGTTTGTCAGCATGTTATTTTGAAAAATGAAAGTTCAAAATTTTTCAGAGGTGCAAAAATTATTAAATATAAAATTAAAGCTGTTTTTGAAATTCGACTTTCTTCAATATTTTAGATTGTGGAATGAATGTTTTATAGTTTTTACGTGGTTGATTTCTAAGTCGTGATGACTCTCTATGTTCTGATTTGTCGATTTGTTCTTGGGGTATTATTTTTTCTGTCAATTTTCTATTTTTCCTTTCTTTTTGAGGTATGTTTTGATCTAGCTTTTTTGTATTGTTTTTTGTTATAGTTGATTTTTTATTTTGGTTCTCGAGATGAATGTCATGTTGTTCCTTTGTTTTATTCTCCGTATGTGGGTTATTTTGAATAACTTTTAAACCTGTGAACGAATATAATTGAGTTAGTTCGCGTAGTGCGTATTCTTTTGGCTAATAAGGTAATAGGTTGTTTCGATGTTGAACAATTTCTTTTTTGTCTGAGTCGGTGATTTTATATGTGACATCAGTGGGTTTGGCAATTATTTGGTATGGTCCTTTACGAAGGGGTTGTAATTTTTTAGAGATTCCTTTTTGAGTGTTAAAATTGGGTATTAAAACAAATGTTCCAATTTTTAAATCGGAGGCTGGTGTAAAGCGTGAATTTATTTGTTCATTAATGTTTTGCCTTTGTAACAACTTTTTTGTTACATTTTTTTGTAAATTTCATTGTGTTTTTTATCTCTGCTTAAAATCCATTCGGTGTGTGTACCGGAGGCTAATTTGAGAATTTGTGGGTGATGAAAATGATCGTCATCGTGTGTATGTAAAGGTAAGTTATAACAAATTGAGTCTTTATTCGGTTGACAATAACTTTGTGCATTTTTATGAGAGTTTGCTGTAAACATAATTGGTTTGCGTGGCTTTTGATTAAAAACCATTTCATATGGTGACATTCCTAGAGTTGTCGTGATTTGTGAATTATATGCTAAGGGAAATAGTTTTACATCTGCTGACCATTCGGTGTATCTTGTATCATTTCCATTGATGATACATCTAAGATATTCTTGTAGTGAACGGTTCATACCTTCGACTAAGCCGTTTATCCAAGGTGCGTGAGATGTACGTGGTTTGTGTTTGATGTTATATTAATGACATAGTGTGATGATTTCATTATTTATGAATTCTGTACCGTTGTCTGTAACTAAAATTTCTGGTAGTCCGAATTTGGCTATCCAGTGTTCATAGAGTGTTGTGTAAGCGTAATAAGCGTTACAATGTGGTACTGGGTTAAGTTTCATAATGTGTAAACGCGTCAACAATTACCATAATGTGTTCTGTCTTGTCGCTATTTTTGTATTATATTCTTTTATTTGTGCGTCTAGAAGAATTTTGTTGATTGATGATGAAAAAATTCCAAAAAATCCTGCAACTAGTATGCGTGCTACACTTGCTTGTCTATTTACTTGTGTGTGTATAGCGCATGTGTTATAGATTCCTTTTAATAGTGAATAAAGAAATCCTATAAAGTTAAACATTGCGTATAGGATAGTTAATTTTTCTAAGATGTAATAGGGCCATCCTAGAAAATCGAGAATTTCATTTTTTAGTGTAACAAAGCTAAAAATATTTATAGGTGAAATATCTTGTGGTCTGTATTTTTCACCGTTTAGATATATATAGTCTTTAATGTCTTTAAAATATCCGCTATAATCTTGTGTATAAATATCTGCAAATCCTGCGGTTTCGGCAAGTTTGCGTAAGTTTTGGTCAATTGATTGTCTTTGTATAGTGTCCATTTGTGTTAATAATTCTTGGAATTGTTGTGTTCTAATGTGATGTTGGATATCGGATTTTGAATATATTCCAATTGATTGTAGGTCAATATTTGGGTTTCGAGCAATAGCTCTTATGCTTTCAGGTGAAAATTTTTTGAGTGATTGCATTAATGTGGGATATGGGGTAAGAAGGTAATATTTATCTTCATCAGAGTTCAGTTGAACTACATTGTGGCTATTTTCTGATCCACGTGGGACTGCGGTATCCCAGAAATAGGTTCGTCTTGAAAGTGTGTCAACGAAATGTACTTTATTCTTATAAAAGATAGGGATTCTTTTATAGCATCGTTTATCTTCAAAAATATATAGTGGTGATACTTTTTTGGTACAGGTATAAAACCATAAAATGATTCCTTCGTAGTCTAAAAAAATTGATCTATTTCCTGATAGTAAATATCCTGCGTAGGGTATTTTTAATACTGCTAGTGCAAGTGATTGTAGGATTTGTGTCCTTTCTAATTCGCATAATTGGTGAAGTGTTTCTAATTCAGCGAGTGACATTTCTTGAAAAATGCGGCTAATTGTGTAGTCTAATTTCATATCTAGGTGAATATCATAGTGGATATTACCGAAATATGTACTATTCATTAGTGATAGTTCTTGTAAACGTGTGCTTCTAGTGTCATGGGGTTTTAGATGTCCACCAGGTTGACTTTTACTTTTTTGAAAATCAACTGGTATATATGATGGTCCTTCGTTTATAGGTTGACTTGTGGCGTATGGGTCGATTTTTACTTTTCCAGTGGTCATGTCGAATCCTTTTTCGTATTCAACTAATATCTCGGAGTATTGTGTTTTGTGAAGTGGATTTCTGTATTTACATGCAAGTTCTGTTTCTTGATATTTTTGAAAACGTGTCAATTTATTTTCTATATTGTGTATGTTTCTAAAATTAGAACTTTGTTTTCGTGATGGATGGACTTGTTCATATGGAATTGATTGTATAAAATATTTTTCGTGAAATTTTATCATACGAGCGTGTATTTTTGCTACTTGAAATGTTGTACATGTGTCTTCGGGGAACCAAACAATTGTTGCTTGTGTTCGTGTTGCAGGGTCACAATAGCCTTGATCGTTTTTACAAGGTAATCTGATTCCTTGATAGATCATGGTGTTGTCAGATAAATCGCGTGTGAGTTGTATTTTTTCGAGTTGTATTTTCCAATCGAAAAACATTATTTCTTGATATCCTTTATTTTTCGTGTCTGCTTTGCAGTTTGATGGGTCATTTATACCAATATGTGGTATCCAGTGTTTATCGTGTATGTCATAAGTTAATCTTCCGTGTGCGCCGTTGTATGGGTATTTTTCATCTAATTTTATATGTCCTTGATATCTTTCAAGTTCTGCTTGATGTACAGAATCTGCAAAAACTTGGAAATATACTAATTTTCTATCTGTGTTTTTATTTCTTGTGATGTTTAGTCTTAGTAACTCGTTTTTACAATCTTCGGGATTGAGATGTAAAAGTCGTTCGATATTACTCTGGTAGAATGATTCGTGGTCAAGTCGGTTTTTATTTCCATTTGAGACTTGTGAACAATGTACTTTCTTTTCAGAAAATGTTGCTGTGAATTTATATCCTATAACTGTTGTTGCTCGGGCTTTTGAATAAAGTGTCGCTATTACATTTGTTGTTTCTATAGCTTGTGGTTCTGTTTCGCATTGTGATACTTGATTTATTGCATATTTGTGTAGTGTTTTTTGTTCGTTTTCTTCACAATCGTAATGTGTTACTAATAAATCTTGGGGTCCTGTGCGGGGGGAAGGGTTTATATTTTCATTGGAGGTTATTAGAAAAAGGAGTTGGAGAAAAATTAAAATTTTTAGAATATACATGTGTATGAAAATCCTGAGTATGGGTTATAAAATGTGATGAAACCAATTGTCTTTTTGGTATATCTGTCGTATTTGTATATCACTTCAGTTGTTATAAATGGTGGTGGTAGGGATTGAGCTGTTATATTTGGTGGGTTTAATGGATAGGGATGTTGAGTAATGTTGTTTAATTTAACCGTGATTTCAAATTTTAATTGTAGACTATTTTGTTGGAGTATTTGGATGTTATGATCACGAATGTCTTCGTGGATGTCTTGTCTATATTGTAGTCTATTTAGTGCCCAGTTGTGGAGTCGGTTACTTTCTGGGTGTTGTCCAAATAATGGTGGAGGTGCTGTGAATGTATTCCAGTCTAGTCTTAAAGGAATATTTGTTGATGATTGTTCTCGATATCTAGCGTCGAGGTTATTTGGGAAATTTAAGTTAAAAGGCGGTGGTGAAATCTGGCTTATTGATGGTGTTGATGGTAGTGATAATGTTTCTGGTAGTGATGAGGATGTTGTTGTATCCGTAGAAATATCTATTGGATCATTGATTAAATTTGGTTCACCTTGTGTGAATGAATGTGTTGTCCAATATGGTAGTCGTGATGTTTGGTTTGTGGGGTTAAAGGGGTTTTCACGAATTTGTTCAGATGTTGGTGTTGAACCTAAGTAATCTGAGGGTAGGCTTGAGGTGCTACGTTGTGAAAGAAGCGTAGGGGTTTCTGGTAATATACCAATGGGGTTTTCTGGAGTACTTTGTGATGGGGATTGAGGTATATCAAAACGAACTCGGGGAGTTTGAAAATTCCTGTTTCGTCGAGGATGTATAATTTGTCTATTTATTTCGACTGTATTTTGGTTTTGACTAGGATTTCGTATTCTACTTAATTCTTGTGGTAGTGTTGGGTAAAAGTTATATGTTGGTTCGCTTAGAGGTGCTTGTCGTTGAACTGGTTCTAGTGGTTCAGATAAGCGAGCGTGTCGTTCTTCAAAGGTATATGGGTTATCTTGAAAGGAAATTCGTGTGGATGTTTGGGGGTTTTGGGTAGTTGAAGATGGTGTTGGGTTATCTTGGGATGATGTCGGTGAAGACTGACTGAGTGATTGTTGGTTAGCAATTTTTGATGGTTTTTTATTTATTCTTTTAGTAGAAAAATTTATGTTTATTATAGTATTCTTCTAGAAAAAGAATTAGGAGGATTGTTGCTAGGGCGAATGTGATGATTGCTTTCTTTATACATTTGCATATTATCAAGATGAGGGATGATAGAAATGTTATAAAAATTACAAATAGTAAAAAAATATCTGTTCTACTAAAAATGGTACGTATCATTTAGATAAGTTTTGTGAATCGTACCTGTGGATATAGTCAATAGCTTTCGAAAGCTGGAGGTATAGTTCAAATATGGAATAGAAAATTTAAAAAATATTGCAAAAAATGATTAAGATTATTACAAAAGATTCAAAGGTATCAAAAAGAAATATGATTAAAAGTTTAAATATCGTTAAAACGTTTATGAGAATGTTAAGAATTATGTTGACTGGTCGAGAGAAGAGCATTTAAGAAATGGCTTCTCGATCGAATATTTTTTGTTGTTTGAGGCAATTTTCAAGTGTGGTCGAATTATTTATTGGTTTTTTGACAAGTGGGTTGAGTTTTGTGAAAAATTGTTGGCGGCAAATTTTATGGTGATCGGGAGGTCTTTTTTGTCTTTATTTTTATTTGTCAAGTGATCTGGGGTATTTTTGAGATTTTTATACTTTAGGCTAATTAAAATGGTCGTTCTTTTACTTTAGGCTAATTTAACATATTTGTTTGGGGGGTATTTGAGATCGGAGTTGGGGAAATATTGTTGATCTTTGGGTTATTAGATAAGGGAGGGTTATGATATTATGGTGATATTTATTTTAGTTGTCAAGTTGGAGTGGTTTGCTTATTTTTGACCTGGAGGTCGCAAAGTTATAGTTATAGATATGCCTGGAGTTTATTATCGTTCGTCTAGTTGGTTTGTGTTAGAGTTAGAGAAGGTGACGGATTGGATGAATCCTATTGGCTAATTTTGAACTAGAATCGTTGCTTGTTTGTCAGCATGTTATTTTGAAAAATGAAAGTTCAAAATTTTTCAGAGGTGCAAAAATTATTAAATATAAAATTAAAGCTGTTTTTGAAATTCGACTTTCTTCAATATTTTAGATTGTGGAATGAATGTTTTATAGTTTTTACGTGGTTGATTTCTAAGTCGTGATGACTCTCTATGTTCTGATTTGTCAATTTGTTCTTGGGGTATTATTTTTTCTGTCAATTTTCTATTTTTCCTTTCTTTTTGAGGTATGTTTTGATCTAGCTTTTTTGTATTGTTTTTTGTTATAGTTGATTTTTTATTTTGGTTCTCGAGATGAATGTCATGTTGTTCCTTTGTTTTATTCTCCGTATGTGGGTTATTTTGAATAACTTTTAAACCTGTGAACGAATATAATTGAGTTAGTTCGCGTAGTGCGTATTCTTTTGGGTAATAAGGTAATAGGTTGTTTCGATGTTGAACAATTTCTTTTTTGTCTGAGTCGGTGATTTTATATGTGACATCAGTGGGTTTGGCAATTATTTGGTATGGTCCTTTAAGAAGGGGTTGTAATTTTTTAGAGATTCCTTTTTGAGTGTTAAAATTGGGTATTAAAACAAATGTTCCAATTTTTAAATCGGAGGCTGGTGTAAAGCGTGAATTTATTTGTTCATTAATGTTTTGCCTTTGTAACAACTTTTTTGTTACATTTTTTTGTAAATTTCATTGTGTTTTTTATCTCTGCTTAAAATCCATTCGGTGTGTGTACCGGAGGCTAATTTGAGAATTTGTGGGTGATGAAAATGATCGTCATCGTGTGTATGTAAAGGTAAGTTATAACAAATTGAGTCTTTATTCGGTTGACAATAACTTTGTGCATTTTTATGAGAGTTTGCTGTAAACATAATTGGTTTGCGTGGCTTTTGATTAAAAACCATTTCATATGGTGACATTCCTAGAGTTGTCGTGATTTGTGAATTATATGCTAAGGGAAATAGTTTTACATCTGCTGACCATTCGGTGTATCTTGTATCATTTCCATTGATGATACATCTAAGATATTCTTGTAGTGAACGGTTCATACCTTCGACTAAGCCGTTTGTCCAAGGTGCGTGAGATGTACGTGGTTTGTGTTTGATGTTATATTAATGACATAGTGTGATGATTTCATTATTTATGAATTCTGTACCGTTGTCTGTAACTAAAATTTCTGGTAGTCCGAATTTGGCTATCCAGTGTTCATAGAGTGTTGTGTAAGCGTAATAAGCGTTACAATGTGGTACTGGGTTAAGTTTCATAATGTGTAAACGCGTCAACAATTACCATAATGTAGGAGTTTCCTTCGGATGAGGGTGAAATTGGTCCTTTTGTATCAAATGAAATACGATGGTTAAAGTACAAACTTTGTCCTTTAAAATCTTGTTTTTGTGCTATTTGTTTTTGATTTGGATAAGGTTTATTTAGCTGACATACTATACAATCATTGCATAGTACTTTTATCCAAATTGGTGCATTTGGAAAATAAAAGTTTTGTATGAAATTTGAATATGTTTTCTCTGATCCAGAGTGTCCTTTAATGTTTTGTGTATGTGAAATATTAAAAGCTATAAGAATCATAGTTAGAGGGAGACAGGGAACTGTAGATTCATTTAATTGGTATTCTAGAAGGTCTGTGTTTTCGTTAATTGTTGTATTATTAAATTTTCGAAAATATCTGAGGAGTGTTTTATTTCCTAAAATAGTTGTATCTGCCTTGACGGGTTTAGTTTTATATTTGTGCCATGATTTTAGTTGTCTAATTACTGGGTCAAGATTTTGATATTGTTTCAAAGTATTAATTGTAACTTTATTTGTTGGGGGAGAAAAATGTTTTCAATTTCTAATTTAGATAAAGGAATTGTATCAAGTGGGTCATGGAGGTCAAAAACTTGATTTATTGTGTATTTTGAATCCTTTGTTCGTGGTCCTGATAAATTTATTTTATCAGTTAGATTTTCTTTTTCAATTAATGGAAAAAGGTCTTTTTTTTGCGGGTGTTGTTTTACTCTTTTTTGTTGGGTGTTATTTTTTATCCACTGTGAGTATGAAATTGGTTTGAAAGTTGATGTTCCAAGTAAATCAACTTCGTAGTGGTTATTTTGGCAATCTAAATAAAGTGGGAAGTGTTGTAGATTGTTTATCTGTGATTGTTCAACGTCAGTTTTTACTGCATATTTGCATTCTAGTCGGGGTGATGTTTCGTTTTCTGCAAGGTAGAATTTTATATTTTTGGGTATTTCAACTGTAGTTTTACGTGTAAGTAATTCAGGTGGTGTATTTCGACTTAAAGTGTCTGGTAATGCAAGATTCTTTCCTGCTGTCCAAACTATATGTAAGTTTGGGAATTTCATTAGAATTAGTTGAAACCTATAAACTCGGTGATTTGGATTGGATTTTTGTGTAAAGAGAAAGATGATTGGTTTGTGATCTGTAAATAGAACTGTTGGATGTTTTGATCCAAGTATCAGAAATTCATATTCTGTTAGTGTATATATTATGGCTGTACATTCTCTCATTAGAGTTGAGAGTCGTAGCTCTGCTTGAGTGAATAGTCGAGAATTTGCTGATATAAGGTTCATTTTGTTTGTACCATTGTGTGATTGTAATAATGCTGCGCCGACGCCAAAATTCGAAGCATCGCACATTGCATAGAATGGTTGATTTGGATCTGGAATTGTATTCGAAATTTGTTCAGTTAAGAGTTTTTTAATTTCTTCAAATCGTGCTTGATGTTCTGTGTTCCATTCAAAATTATTTTGTTGTCTAAGTATATTATAGAATGGTCTTAGGTATAATTGCATTTTATAGACATATTTGCTTAAAAATTTTAACATTCCAAGGAATTCTTGGATTTTCTTTTTGTTTGTTGGTGGTTGGAGTTTTTGAATAGCATAAATGCGTGATTTTAATGGAGTGATTGTTTTTCTTTCTATATTGTGTCCTAAGAATTTAACTCGTGTTAAAAAGAAGTGTGATTTATCGGGGGCGGCCTTCAGATTTTCGTTCTGAAGTATTTTGTGATAGTGTTCTAAAACATTGAACATTCCTTCTTTTGTCTGTGATTGCATAAAAACATCGTCTAAATAGGTGATTGCGTTTTTCTTGAGTGTTAGTGGTCTAAAAATTTTGCTCATAAAAGCTGAAAATGCTGCTGGTCCTATGGATATTCCATAGAATAGGCGGTTGAATTCATATTGCTGATTTCCAATAACAAATTGTGTTAAGCGTCGCGATTGTTCATCTAGTGGCATTTGATTATATGCACTATTCATATCTGCGGTTGTAAAGTATTTTCCGTTTATTTTTGTTAAAATAACTTGTATTGGTTCAATAGGCCAATTGCATTTTGATTCGTCTATTAGTGAATTAAGGTATCTAGCGTCTAAAACTATTTTTAATGATTCTCCTTTTGCAAGGATGATAACAGGGTTGATAAATGTGTTACCTTTTGGTTGTTCTTCTTTGTTTACCGGTGAGATAATTTTGTATTGTTCTAAAATATCGAGTAATCTGTTTACTTTATCATGTAAGTGAATTGGTACTTTACTGGCTCTTTGTTTTTTGAAAACTGCGTCAGGTTTTAATGGGAGATGTAGTGATGAGCTGATTTTGCCAACATCAAATTTGGATGTTGCATAGACTGATGAATATTTTATTAGCTGTTTGGCTAATTTATCAAATTCGTCTTGTGTTATTTGTGAATGTTGGAAGTTAAACATTGTTAAAAATTTCTGTTGATTCTCTGTATAGTTATTTATGTTGAATGTAGGTTTGAAATATGGGGTTTTTGTGAAATAATCTGTATTTCTTATTTCATTACTTATTATATTATTTATGGATAATTCTTCATTAAGAATTGTGGATTGACAAATATCTAATAATTGGAGTATATTATTTACGCGGTACGCTTTTTCGTGTACTGGTGATATCGTAGCGTATGTTTCGCAATATCCCAAAAGTCCTAAAGGTAATGTTACTTGATAGGGTGTATTGTTGTATACATGTAGAGAAATAATATCTGAATTCGAGTTTTTCAAATATTTTATGGATGAGATTGTGATTTTGAAAAACTTATGGATAGGTTTGAATTCAAAATCTGACATATAGAGTTGTTGTTTATTTTGTTTTTTATCATATTGGTGAACTTGTTTTATTGAAAAATTATATATGTTTCCTGAGAGTGCTTTCAGGTGTTTTCTTTGTTGATTATATATTGGATAAAATTTTTAAAAGAATGGTGGTTGTTTATTTAATCTTTGAAAAAATGTTAGGGATGTGTCTTTTGTTTTTGTGTATTTATCTTTGATTAGTATTTTACTATTCAAAATGTTGATTGTTGGTATATATTTAGAGATAAATGGTATTCCAATAATATTGTGTTTAATATCAGTGATATGAAATATTTGTTTAAATGGTTTATTTAAAATTTTATTTTGCTCTATTGTTCTTGTGGGGAGAAGAAATAATTGAATTTTTCCATAGTTTACCAATGTTGATCCTTGTGCTGTTGCTAATTTACTGGAGGTTTCAAGAGGCGTTAGTTTTGGGTGTAATGTTTTTATCTCATTCCATGTGGGAATGTTTATTATGTTTGATTCTGCTCCTGAATCAATTAAAAAATCAATTTCAAGATCTGGTGGTTGAAATTCTTTGTTTCTTGGACTTTCTAAAAGAAATGGTATTGTCCAAATTTTTTCTTTGGGTTGTTTTTTTTGTATATTTTGATAGATGTGATTTGTATTCAAGCATTTTGTTTTATTATTTTCATTGGATTGATTTGTAGTGTTGATTTCGTTAGTTTCTTGTGCCGTTTGTGTAGAATGGATGGGTTCAATATAATAATTGTGAAGGAGTTCTAATTGATTTTCATATATATGTGATGAAAAAGGTTGTTCATATATAATAGGTTCGTAGTCATTTTCGACTGCTATCATATTTATGGAGATAGTGTTTTCTGTATCACTTTCTGAATCTGATGATTCACAGTTTATTTGATTTAGTTGTAGTTCGTTATTTCCTGTGTCATCAATACCTGGGGGGTCTGATGTTGTTTCTGGATTTTATTGTACTTGATTAATATGTCTTTGATGTTTAGGTGTACTACTTCTGTGGCGATTGTTAGAATTATTATAATGGTTATTATTCCTGTGTGGTGATTGGGAATAATTTCTATAACGGTTATTATAACTTGAATGTTGATTTTGTGAGTTATTTCGTGATCTGTTTTGTTAATTATTGTTTGGTCTGTTATAGTTTGATCTATTATATGAGTTATTCCTTGATCGATTGTTCGGGTAATTCTGGTTTCGGTTGTTTGAATAAATTCTATTTCGATTATTGGAGTAGTTTCTATTTCTATTGTATGATGAGTTTCGTGATTGATTGTTTGGATAGTAATTATTCCTTGATTGGGAATTAGATCTAGAAACAAATTGTGTTGTATTCGAATTTGATCTGGAGTAGTTATTTCGACTATTTGGTCTATTATAATGATTTTGTGACGAATTTTGTGTATTTCTTCGTTCTGGTGATCTTCCTCTATAACTTGAGTTATATGGTGATTGAGTTCTCGTGTAATTGGTATTGTTCGGAAGTGGTTTCCCTGAACTGTTGTTGCTGTATACATTTTTGTTCGGTAGATTTTGATCTTTTTTCATGTACTGATAGAATGATTTATTTGGTTCTTTATATTTTTGAGGTTTGTTTTGATTGTCCTGTTGTTTTTGTCTACATTCAGAAATACTATGTCCGTATCGTCGGCAATAATTACACCATTTTTTGAAAGATGGTTTGCCTTTAAAGTTTGGGTGTTTTTCATAAATATTGAGTATTTCAGTGATTTTTTCAACGAGGTCTGTATCTGATTCCTGTAGATTATTGATATTTGTGGTATTTGTTTCAATTCGGTTAACATATTGTAATTTCAGATTTTCTGTTTCTTCAAGTTTCATTGTGATTTCCGCTTGCTCTAGTTTGTATACTAGTTTTCGAAAATCTAAATCGGGCTCTCGAATTGAGGAGGGACGGGATGCTCTCTTTTTTATTGCTATTTTCCTTAATTGAGGTGTTAAGGTCATCATTAAGATTTCTGTCATTTTTGTGTTTTTATAGTCGTGTGTATTTAATGAATATGCTTTTCGAACTAGTGTTTCGATACGTACTGCTAATTTTTTGATGGTTTCATTTGGTAATCTGCGAATTTCATTACATAAAACTCTTTGTTGTTGTTTGTTTCTCTCGGAGTCAAACATTTTTGAAAATTCTTGTGTAAATCTTTTCCAATTTGATTTTATTTCTATAGGCAATACTGAAAACCATTTTTGGGCTGCGCCGTCTAAGGTTGTCTGTATCAACGCTGTGCGTCGATGTATCCAGTTTTGATGTAGTGGCGTATTAATTGGTTCAGGTCCTATATTTAAAATTAAATTTGCTGTTACTGCATTTAAATAATCGTCTACAGAATATTCAGGGTCTGTTCCTGTGAATACCATTAATGGTTTGTTTGATGTTATTGATGATCCACCCATAAGGTATGGGTTCATTGTCATTTGTAATGATTCTGCTGCATTTGGCATTTGTGAAAAATTCGAAAGTTGATTTTTTGTTATTTCGTGTTGTTGAAGGTAATATGGAAGTGGTATTTCATTTTGCATTTGTGTTGGTTGATACGAGTGTGTAATCACTGGGTTTTGTGGCTGAATTGGTTGAAAAGATTGTGTATTATTTGGGTTTTGCATTTGTGTTGGTTGTTGATTTTGTGTATCTATTTGATGAGGAGAAAAAATTCTATGATATGTATATGGTTTCTGCACTCCTTGTCCACGATATTCTTGAGTATATGGTGCAAATATATCTGGTTGTAAATAATCATCATCAGAGGATAGGTAATCCGTTTGATGGGGTGCTTGTTTTTTTATTTTTATTCTGTTGAAAGAATGGGTAGTTTTCACTACGATCCTGTGGAGGATGTGAATTAGTTTGAAAGTTTACTGAGTTGGTTGTTGCCATTGGACTATCCCAATATCGAGATCTTATCTGATTATTATTGTTTTTTTGGGGGGGATAGTTTGTTTTTGATGAATGCGTGTAATTATAATTGTGTTCCGCAAAATTGTTTCTTGTGAACGTTCTGCGTGTTTTTGACGGTATTGTCATGGGTCAATATGTTTGATAATCCATTTGTGAATATTTTGGAGCAACCGAAGGTTTAACGGTTGACTGTAAGGTTACCTGTGCTAGTGAAGTGTTTGTATTTCTTGGTGTTGTTAAATTTGGACGTATTGGTGAAATACTTTGTTGTGTAGTTGTTGTTGTTTGGACAATTTCTTCATTTATGAAGTGTGATGGTGTCTGAATAACTTGTTGAGTGAGATTCCTAGTTCCATTAAGGTTTTCATTGTGTATGACGGTCGAGTTTAAGCTGTTATTTCGCGTATCCGGTAGAAATGTATTGTAGTTTAATGGTGTTGCATCAATGGTTAATGGTACTACTCTTACATAATCTCTTGTATAAGATATTGTACTTATTGCTTGACTTGCAATAGATTGTGGGATATTTATAAATGCATAATGAGACCATTCGGGGTCCCAAACGTAGTCTGACTGTTCTGTGATGGCGGTATCATCGTTTGAATTTTGAGGTCTGAAATTTTTTCTTGCTTGTGAAATTAAATCTATATTATGTGTGAAATAATCTATTATAAACCATGCCAAAATTTTTTGTAAGTCATGTTTTGTATGTTGTGAAACTTCATCTTTAGTGAAATTTTCTTTAATTATATGTAGGAAAGTTGAAAATAGTGTGATTTCATGTCGTACCCTTATATGTTTAGATGTCTCTGTCGGTGAGACACTTGGGATTGGGATTTCAATTTCTAATATTGAGATATAACTATATATTATGGCAAAAACTTCATTAGTAAATATGGAGTTTGCTCTTTGTGAGTTATGATATTGTATGCTTTTTATATATTCTGAGAATACTTTTGAAAATTCTAAATCAAGGTCGTCTGTTTGAATTACATATTTGCGGTGATTCGGGTTTGGTGAGTTGAATTCTATGGTGTAGATTCCGTATTGTTGTGTCAAATTACATATATCTTTCAGATAGTGATCAATAATTTGTCTTTTGATCTTTACATCTGGGAACTCTGCTTTACATGGGCTGATTCCGGGTTCAAACAAATTTAGGAGTAAATTCTTGCAAAATATATGCTGCCCTCTATCATTGGGTGCATCTACGAGGAAGGGGTAGATATCGTCATCATCTGGACTATCTTTACTTGGAGTGTGTGTTTGGCTCATTTTTTTGTTTAATGACTGTTAATAGGTAATTATCGATATGTCTAATTGGTTGATTCCAATTATATAAATGTACTGGTTTGTGTTTATATTGCTTTTTTATTCTTCTTTTTCCTCTTTTTGATGAATTTGAAGTTGTTTCTGAGTCGGAAAAATATAATTGATCGTGAATGGGGCAATTTTTATCTATAGATTCTTTTAATTTATAAAGTTCGTCTAAATTGCTGGCTTCTGATTCTGAAAATGCGTTTCTATTTTTGGAAAATCTTTTTCGTGTTATTTGTCTTTGTTTGTTTATTATTTTCCTTTTTTAGTTTTTAGTGTTTGTCGTTTTGTTCTAATATATCCAACTGTTTGTGTATGAGATGTGATTACAAGGTCGTATTTTTTGTTATCTATTTCACAGTTGTGTAAAACGATTTTTTGTTTGTTTCGTAGATTTTTAAATGACATAAGGTTTAGGATGACGGATGCAAAAAGTTGTTAGATGATTTCTATTTTCTTAAATTGTTAGTCCTTACGATTTTTTGGTTAGCTTAACCTGGGTCTATTTGTTCAGGGTTGGAGATAAAAGTATATCGATTCCGAAGAATGATTTTTTACTTTCTCGTGGCTAGTATAAGCTAAGGTGTTAACTTACTTAATCTTACTTAAGGGTAGTGATTGTGTTCAAGGGTTGGAGAATAGTAAATCAATCCACAAGGTTCAGGTATAATTAGAACGCGAGTAGTTCGTTAGATACTATTTTAAACTTACTAAGTCTACGATTTATCCTGGGTCTGGTAAGAGGAGGGTTCAAGTGAAGGATGAATAACCGAAGTTCTTCACTGTTTATCCTGATTTGAATGATTAGTTTTGTTCAAAAATTTCTATTAGTCTTGGGTTTTTTGAAAGGGGTGGATAGTGAATCGACGTTTGAGGTCGTTAGACACTAGCTAAGTGGGTGGGGGAGAACAAAATTGTTCTTTTTGATCCAATGATAGGCCTTGATGATCAAGTTTTGTAAATTTAATTAAATAGAAAATTAATTAAGATCCAAGGATAAGCCTTGATGATCTGATTTTAAGATTAAGTGAATTTAAGTTTAAAATGGTTTAAATTTATTTAAGAAAAGATTTAGCGTTTTAATGATATTAGTGAGCTTATGATTGCTGTTATGTTTTAGGTGATGAAGCTGGGACAACTGATGATTTTATGATTACTAACAGTTTATTGTCATGCTACTAATTTTTATTTTGATTTTCAATAAATATTTTCCAAACATGTTTTATATAATACTGCAGAATTTTAGGAAAACGATCTGAGATCTTTTTATCAATCGTTATTGTATATTAATGGCCAGACCGAACCGTAAACCATAAACGCTCAGAACAACGATTTACGGATCAACTTTCAGTTATCTGTTCATTCTCTTATAAGTTACCCAGTTAGTTCGCCAATCCGTAAGAATTCTATAATTGATCATAAGTAATGAAATGAAATTATTCGGAATGCTTGAGATTTTAAAAGGCAATTAATGGGATAACAATCTCCAAATAAGTGTTCGATTTTTTGTCAATACTAAATCTTACGGAAAAATTTGCACTCACTCAAAACCGGATTAATTTGGAGATTGTAATGCTTTTTTTTGCTCGCAATGTTTATCCCAAAATTAGCCAAATTGACAATTAAGAACCCCCAAAATTGTACAAGGGAAATATGTGATATAATTTTTGAACACAGGGCATTGATATAGTTTAAATGTTTTAAACAAAGAAGTCGAAACTAGTATTTCCCGGGCTGCGGTCCGGATCTTAGGTTACGAACAATGCTACTCTAAATAAGTACAATGTGACCAACGCAACGCGACCTAAAACGGGGTGAATTGCGACTTTGCCCAACTCAAGTGTTCTGCGAGACGACACGCGATCCAAAAAAAGGTATGTTGCGGCAAGGGCAACTCAAAATGAGTATGTTGCCACTTCGTGCGACTCAGGTTGCGACTTTAGGCAACTCAAGCGTCCCGTGAGGGAATCGAGTTTTGGTCACAGAAAACCAATTTCCGCGACCCAGTCGTGGACCTCGGTGTGGGCTAGAAACATGCCATGAAAAAACACAATGATCACCAAAACTTGGTGATACTTTTTCGAAAACTGGAATCAAAGTTTAGGACTGATCTTTTGACTTTTAAATATTTTTATTTCATTCCCAAAAAGGTAAATATTACTATATAAACTACCAATTTCTTACTTGAAAAAATTGCAGACGTTTTGCGCCAACTTTAGGAGAAAATGTTCTAGGTAATTGGCTCACTATAATGAGTTATAACCGATTTGGTTAACTCATAGAGTAATTTCGGATAGGGTACACCGTCTGCTCGTCACGCTATCTTATTTTCGGCCGGATAGATTCGTGCAACTTCTTAGTCTAATACCGATCCTAATCTTACTCTTATACTATCTAGTCTCAGGTTGTTTAATTAGTCTCTGCTAGGCTCAATAGATCTAGGGTATACTGGTTTATTGCGGCTGCTGAAGTTCCTTTGGAGAGGCAACTAATTTCTAAGTTAAATTCAAATCTCTCTGGTGCTGAAATACAAGTAATTCCAGCACTTACAAATAAGTGGGTTGTTAGTTAGATGGATCATGATTGGTTAATATTAAATACTTTACAGTGGTAAAATATCTAATTTATCCAATCATAAAATGTAGTTTAGATCAGGTTCCAATAATTTCATTTTATCAGCAGTTGAAACGATAAGTTTGGCCTATTTTCTGATTGGCTAAATTCCAAAAGAAGTTAAATAGTAAAAATCTAGGCAAATTTTGTCTTCATCAGTTTGAAAAAAATTGAAAAAAAAAAACACGCGTCCTTTACCTCAACTTAAATTCGTTTTATAATTCAAACCAGAACTCTATGATTCACGTTCATTTTTCGAAAACCGAAATAATTAGAAAAGTCCAAGAAAGTTTGATACGGGTATCTTTTCAAGTTTTATACATGAACCTATTTTAGTTTGATAGCCAAGAAAGAGAATTTTATTATATAAACAACCAATTTTTTTACTTTGTGAAAATACGGTTTCGATAGTTTAAATTGATCCAGTGAGATAAGTAACCGTATGTTAGAAAGTTAATTGGAGACAATAAATTGGCGATCATCCGAAGGTGACAGACAACAAACTCCGAAGGTTAAATACCAGTTAGCGCCAGACAGATAAATGAATTAAGTAGCACAACTAGAAATGGAACATGAACTAATTTAGATACTATGACATTTCCCTCCTAGTAAAATTCATGACTCGAATTAAGTTATCCAATGAAATGCTGTTATCAATAAATCAATAGGAATCATAATAAGTTTCAAATAGAGTTTTGTCAATCAACTACCCCAACATTTTGAAACGTAAGCTTTTGAGTTTTTGCCGTTGCACAGCATGCCCTCTCCCTGGACCTCCACATTTCAGAAAGTTTTATAAGTTTGTTACTCATATTCTTTTTACTCTTTTTCTTCAACTGCTCCCGCTTTGTCCGTCTTTCTAATGTTGTCAATCATGACTGCCCCCATCTTAGTCACTGCTGTTCGTTTCCTGCCCGACCGTCTTGAACTAGTTTCGTTGAGTGAACTAGCCGAATCTTGGCTTGAATAGGAAACAAGTCGTTGTTTCCGACCCCGCTTCCCCCCCCCCCGGTTACTGGCATTTGTTCTGCCTCGCGCTCCGTCTCTTGTGGTTCGATTCCTTCGGTATTTTCTCTCCCCCGGTCATTCCAGATTTCTGTTTCACGTGCCAACGTGTACTCCGTTGCCGTCTCATAATTGCTGGGACGAATTGTGATGATTTCGGGTTGAACTTGATCCCGTCCCCCACTAGATGTTCCCTGTCCATCTTCTCCACCGTTTGCTCGCCCACTTGTCTGTTTACCAACTTGTTTAGTTGTGCTTAACGGTAAATGGTCCTCCGACTCTGATTCTGAGTCTTCTGCGAATTCCAAATTTTGGAATCGTGATCTCTTCCCCCTGGTGCTGTGAAAAGTTCCCTTGGTGCCTTTCGAACTGCCTGGTTGATTGCTACTCGTTAGTAGCTTCCGTTCCAGATCCCACGGCGTTGGTGGTGCAGTGATTTGTCCCGGCGCCCGTTTTTTCGGAAGTTTTGCTTTCCTGAGTGCTACTCCTGATTTCCTAAGCACCGCACCATTACTCATTTTAATAGTATGTTCAGTTTGATCAACTATATTGGATTTTAATGGTCTATACCTATTCACATTCCGGTCCCCGGTCTTCTGCATTACGACTGCCGGTGGTATTTCGACTGGATCATTTGGTGCTCGTACAATTCCAGGTTCATCATCCTGGTTAGCAGCTTGGTCCTCGGCCAGTTTCAATGGATGTCGCCTGTTTTTCTGATCATACTCTGTGTCAGATCGGGCTCCCCAGTTTGTATCCATGGGCTCCGGCATTGCTTGGGCGTTTGAGTCTCGTTCATCTAAACAGGCAGATTTTGATCGTTTTACATTTTCCCAATTTAGATTCCATAATGAAGGCTTTTTAGTCAAGTTTCTGAGAACCGTGTTAGCTTCCCGACCGTGGTGAGCTTCGAACGGTGTTATGTTGAGAGTGGCGTTTTTAGCGAATCTTAAAGCCCCGAGGGCTCTTTCAACCATCCGATCCCGGGGTTCCGGTTTATCCTCACGCGCATACGTAAGGACTGACTCTTGATGCTGCCAATCGTGCGTTCGACACATCCTGTTGCCCTGTGATCGTTAACCGGCGAGATGAGAATCTCAATTCCTTGTTTATGACAGAAGGCCCGAATCTCCTTGGACATAAAGTTTGTTCCTTGGTCAACTCGAATTTGACGCGGAACTCCGTGGGCAATAATGTATGCTTTTAGAAATTTAATGATTTTATCCGAACGGTTCGAATTACAGACCATAGCCGATGGCCAACGAGAAAACCGATCCACCGCCACCAAAACATGTTTTTTAGATTCCTTCAAGTAATTAATGGGCCACCAAAAATCCAGTTGGACCGACTCATTCGGTTCTTTTGGCTCAGGTATTTTCCCAATATCATTTTTCGAGCACATACTTTTCAAGTTCTTACCAGCTAATGTGCATTCCTGGCAATTCCCGGCGATAGTCGCTAAGCTACGGAACATGTACGGGTACCAGATGTCTTTGGCCGCGTCCTACATACTCGATTTCCCGTGGTGATAGTAATGCAACCGATTGTTCACCGCCGCTTGCAGGCTGATAGGGATCACTAGCCTCTCGTCCATCCATAGGCATCCGTCTCTTACATGAAAGTCTTGAGTATACTGTGCATAGTACTTACTCATCGCTGCAATTTTTGAGTGTAACTGAGGGTCTTTACATTTAATCAGTTCGATAATGGCTTGTCATTGTGGATCGGAACTATATTGTGATTCTATGAATCGAATATTAAACAATTCGGGAAGGGCGGTTTGTTTGCTTACAACTTTGCAATTTCTAGGACTTACGGACATAACTCTATTTTCTGGATTAACCGGTGAATAACTTTCGCCAGGGTAAACCGACGGAATGGAAATGATGGTGTTTGTTTTAGTGCTCCGGACTTCTGTTGTAATCGCCTGCATATCCTGATCAATCTCCTCTATTTCATCGCTACTACTAATGCTGGGGTGTCGTTCCAATAGTTTCCTAAGTTTTCTCTCCATAATTGAATTAGTTTTAGAATTTTGAATGATTGTATTTAAAAATTTAAGTAACCAAAGTTAGCTTCAATAATAGTCCCAACTAAATTTCCACTAGATTTAATTGACCTGCCGGAAATGCAATTCGTCGCTCTGTGATTGGTCCAATTTTCACCACATGATCGTTCGCCCTCCCCCGGTTGCTTTCTATTCGATATATTACAAACGCGTTTATTATTAATAACCGGTGGAGACTCGAGTCTATTTTTGGATAAAGCTTCCTTTTCAAATCCGAGGGCGGATCTAATTCTGCTAATTTTCGCCACTGTAAACATACTATCATAGGTGCTAACCGGTTGAGCATCCAAGCTGGGATGACTCGATAGGTAATATGCGAGTCCAATTTTTGCTCCGGGTTTGTGCTCTACTTGAAAATCGAACGGGATTAGACGATCTAACCATCTGGTTAATCTGCTGAACATTGTTTTGTTCTTTTTGTTGTTCCCATTTAGCAATGATACAAGTGCTTTATGGTCCGTAACGATTAAAAATTTTCTCCCCAACACATAGTTTTGGAAATAATCCGCCCCCACACAACTGCAAACATTTCTAATTCATTCGTTGAGTATTTTTTTCTGCCTCGTTTAAGTACCGGTATGCGAAAGATATCGGCCTCCAGCCGTCGGAATTTAGTTGCTCAAGAACCGCTCCGAGCCCGTTATGACTCGCGTCGCATACGATTCTTGTGTCACAATTTATATCGAAATGCCGAAGTTCTACTATATTAGCCACCTGTTTATTTAGATTTTCGAACGACATTTGAAATTCACTGTTCCAAATATATTCGTTTTTCCTACTTAAAAGAGGGCGTAACGAGGCTGATGATTCCGCGAGGGCTGGAAGGTATTTGTGCAGGCTGTGGATAGAAATCATAAAGGATTTTAGCTGCGACACCGTTTTTGGTGCCTTTAGCGATTCGATCGGTTCCGTTTTTCGGATTAATGGTGTTATTCCGGTACAGGTTATTTTATGCCCCAGCCATTCACATTCTTTCCGCGCAAATTGTCATTTAGTAAGTTTAAGCGACATATTCTCGCGATCTTACTTCCGCAAGATTCTTTCGACCGCCGAGATATGCTCAATCCCCGTGCCTTTGGTGACCACTAAAATGTCATCAATAAAAGCGTGCGCCTGCGGAAATTCCGAAAGGATCGTATCCATCACTCTTTGAAATTCCGCTGGCATTGTTGTAAGACCGTAGAACCCCGTTTGAAATCGATACGTGCCCGTTGATTGTCCTCCCACCAGCGAAAAATTGCATTGAACGCTCGTTTCCGGGCTAAGTGGTAATTGACCGTACGCATACGTAAGATCCATGGTCGAGAAAAATACATCTCCTGGTTTCCGTTCGCTTATCGTTTGCCCCACCGTATCCATGAGCTCTTCAATATTCGGCATTTGGTATTTATTCTTGTGGACTTGCTTGTTCAACTCCCGGGATTCTAACGCTAATTTTACTGATCCGTCCTTTTTCACCGTTATTACAATCGGAGAAACAAAATACTTGTCTGAACATTCATTCAGTTTTTCGATATGTCCTTGTCGTTAAAATTTATTAATTTCTTTATCGACCTTATCCTGCAATGTGATGGGCACTCTGCGTCCTTTTTGATGAATCGGCGTTAACGTTTCGAAAAAATCCGCGTGTACCTTATAATTCTTAATTTTCCCGACTCTGTTAAAAAGGTTGTTAAATTGCTTACTGAAATAAGTCTGCCAGGGGTCTAACGAGTCTTCCTCCTCTGTTGCTTCGGGCCCCGCTTGTTCTCCCTGCACCGACATCACGTTCTCCTGCGGTACCTTTTGGCATTAGGTATCTTCCAATGATCGATGGTCTGCTTCCTCCAATCACTCTGATATTCGCGTTTGTCACCCATCCATTTGTTTCCAACGAGACGTCCATCGTTCCTAGTAGTCGTAAGGGATTGTTTCCGTAATCCCTGAACTCATCGTCCTCCGGTGCTGGTGCCTTTACGTTCACGCCTGCGGTGCCCAATGTCCGTTTCAATTCTCCAATGGTGAATATTGAAATTGGTGATCCACTATCTATCCAGACATTCGTTTGTTTCCCATTTACTTTGATTGGTAGTCGAGCGCCGGCCACCTTCAATTCCGTCTCTTTCCGGGATTTGATAGCCATTACAACATAGTCTCCTGAGCTATCCGAATCCCATGATCGTTGCTTCTTTGCCGGTGCGTTAACCCAGCCTACGGAATTTTCATGTTGTGAATAAATATCCTCCGCGTCGCCTATTTCACTAGCTTCCATGTCCTCCTGATTTTGGATTAGTCCCACTGCCGGTCTTCCCCGATTGTTCCGCTTCCCCCGACAAGTTCTCTCGTAATGTCCCGTTTTTCGGCAGAAATTACACGTAGCATTTTTGGCTGGACATTGAGTAAGGTGTTCCGGCGTAAATTTGGGTTGATCACAATTATAGCATCTTCTAGAAGCGCCCCCTCTCATCTCCGCTCGTCCTCTGAACGATCCACGGCCACGCTGTCTATTGTTTCTGTATCCTCCCCGGATTGTTCCCACCGGTTCCGTTTTAATCTGAAACGCTCCAGTCCCGGTGGTGCCACTAGTTGTTGCTCCCCCGGTTGACGATCCGTATGACTTAGCATATTTGTATCCACGTTCATATGACAGTGCAATACGGTTCACCTCCTCTGGTGTCTTCGTCGAGCGGCATAACTCATTTTGGGCCTCCTATTGTTCATGTTTACAATGAACACATCCCGCAGAATTCTGGTCTCCAACGTTCAAAATTACATCGAGCGGCCAGCCCGCTTAACACTGAATAGAACTGCTCCAAGGATTCTCCTATATGTTGCTTCTGTGCCAATAATTGGAATGTTTCGTACGTTTTGTTCCGTTCCTTTTTAACTTCCGTTTCGAAGGTATCTAATACTCGAGAGTACCTTGTTGTAAGTAAATCCAGATGTGGTTTCCTCTTATGTAACTCATCTTGTCCTTTCTCCTACAGACACAAATACAAGTTCGAGATAAGTATTTGCTCCGACGCCAGGCGATTCTTTCCGTCTACCTCCTCTGGTAATGCTGCAACCTGCGCTGCGGTTAACGTACTGGCATAATAAAAATTCTTCGGATTTAGGCCATGTTTTGCCACCAACCCCCATTGAAAACGATTAAACCAAAACTCCTATAGCATTGGTGGCTCTGCGAACGTCGAGGGCCAAAACGATGTAATTCCCAGTGGGTTTTTCTCCCCACTTTGGCCTGCTGACTGCGCCATGTGAAAATACGGTTTCGATAGTTTAAATTGATACAGTGAGATAAGTAACCGTATGTTAGAAAGTTAGTCGGAGACAATAAATTGGCGGTCATCCGAAGGTGACAGACAAACTCCGAAGGTTAAATACCAGTTAGCGCCAGACAGATAAATGAATTAAGTAGCACAACTAGAAATGGAACATGAACTAATTTAGATACTATGACAACTTACAAAATATGCAGACGTTTTGCATCAGTTTTAAGAAAAAATAAACAAAAAATTTTTCTTGGGCTAATATTCTCAAATTTTCTTGGGCTATATAGTGGGCTCACTTTTTTTAATTTTGTCTGCAACTGGATCATAAAGTTTGTCGTTTTTTCTGATTGATTCAAAATTAATCCAAATTGAGAAAAACGTATCATAATTTTCGCGTCAGAAATTCAAGAATCAGAACTGCATGGTTCTCGTTAATTTTTTCATTCAAAAACTATCAATTGACAAAGAGGCAAAGCCGACCTTCGCTTGACCTGCAAACCCTAAAAATACTACATACCAAACTAAAACAACAAATTAACAAAAAACTGATTATATTGTTTGGTTATTCAAAATTTAACGTTACGAATGAAAAGAAGAAAAACTATAATAAAACACGCGTAATTACTAAAATAGAAAAAACTAAATCAGTAAAAGCTCTGGAATAAACGCTGAAAATTGAAGCAAACTTACTTAGTTCCAGGGGTGGATCTAGGATTTTCTCAAGGGGGGCGGATTTTCAAAAAAAAACAATCGAAAACTTTGTCGACCTTTTTTTCAGGGCCACCAAATTGATTTTCTGTGCTCTCCCAAAGCAGTAAAAACACACAGTGTTCGGCCGAAATTTCAGCGCCGCAGGCAAAAATTTGAAAAAACAGGCCAAAAAAAGCGTTTTTAGGCACTTTTTGGAAAATTTTTACCATGAAATTGCGTTTTTTCGGCGCGCGCTCACCCCTCAAAATTAATATATATTGGCACCCAAGGCGCTATTATAAAAATTTTAGGTTCCGTCCTTAAAATTGGATATCTCAAAATAGTACAAAGGTGGACCCTTTGGGTCGGCAGGGGGTCGACTCCCTGAGGAAGGGGGCTTCCGCCCCCCCCCCCCCCCCCCCTCTAAATCCGCCCCTGCTTAGTTCCGTTATTTTGAGCGATCAAATTTTTAGCGAACATTTAATCTCAAAAAACTGAGTGTCTTTATGCAGGTGGACTTATATCATCTAGACGCCACAAACCAACATTTTTCAGAAACGGTTTTCTCAATTTGTTTTGGCTTTACAAAAACCAAACTTGAAGTGATCAGAACTAAAATTGCTGACAGCTTTGACGAAAATGTTATATCTTAATTAGTTTTGCACAAAAATACATCCCAAAACTCCCAAAGAAGCCTCCCATCAAAAAGTTGTTCAAAACATTTAAAAATTAGTTTTATATAAATGAAGGAAAAATGACATTTTTGATTATCAATTGATCAATTGAAAACAAAATTTTCTATACAAAATTGAAAAAAAAAATTATTATTCTTTGCGATCCGTTCAGAGTTTCATTTATATGATTTTTTCTCGATTACTAGCTTTTAATATTTTAAAAATTGATTATAAAATATTTATTACTAACCAATTATATTTCACTACTAACTCTAGATACTTATTGTTATCTTGATTATTTTATAGTCCGACAAAAAAAAGTACGCTAGAATTCAGTTAATCTTCTAGTTTTATCATCTTCCAGTATGTCTATAGATCTATTGCCCGCATCCAATTTCAAGGGTTAATGATCGATTATATTACGATTTTAGTACCAGTTTTACTAAAATTGAGAAACAATCAATTTTACTCAATTAATAAATGATTATAATCTCCCTTTTGAAGAACAAAATATAATTAATTATAATCCATTATAATCGAATATAATTGATTATTTACTTGTCCGTTTTTGATACAATCTTAATCAATTAAAATTGATTATAATCCATTATTTTTATTCAAAGTTCTAACTTATTATTTTTGCCAAAAAACCCATTATAATCGATTATAATTGGTTATAGTCCTTTTTGTTTTTCCATTTTATCTTCAAAGTTGCATCTAAATAGCTTATACTTTATTTTTTTTGTAGACGTTGGTTCCTATGGAAACTGAGAAAAATGTTTTCAAAATTTTCCAATCAATTCAAATTTATAAGATTTTTTTTTCAATTATTCCCCCATTAGAGTTGTTTTGTGATGCATATTTTGAGCTTTTTAACCACCGTTTTTAAGATTTAATTTTCATCTACCACGGGAATCTTTCCAGTAATATGAAAGGATCTCTATGAAACTTTTATTTCGAGGTAAAACTTTGTGTTCAGATGAATCAAAGTGTTCAAGAGAGCTCTCTTTTAGAGATTTTCTTATTGACACAAAAACAATAACCCATAAGACATAATTAGAATGTTGTTTTGAATTGACTAAATTGTGGCGAAATAGGATATTATTATCGATTATAATCGATTATAATTGATTCTAAGGGTTTATTATAAGAACTATAATCAATTATAATCGATTACAAGAGATTATAATCTCTTGGAAAGTATCACGATTATAATCAATTATAAATCCTTTAAACATCTAATATTGGGAATTATCATCAATTATAATTGTCAAAAAATTATCATAATAATCCGTTATACTCGATTATTTACGCCTAAACTTGGATGCGGGTGAGACTAAGAAAATGAAAGCAACAATACAAACTGTATTAGACTAAGTATTTGCACGAACCTATCGCTCAGCAATAATATTTATTTACTCAGCAAATAAACCAATGAAAGTTCAAGTTTCATTCGTTTTGTCCAAATTTTTTAAATCAGCACTTTATTTTAAAAAAAGATGTCGTTTAACCGAATTTAGTTTCGTTTTTAAAAAAAGTAATTCTTAAAAATTTTGACTCGTTTTTTCAATAAATTAAACGGAATACGACAAACTTAAAGAACTTTAAAAGAATTTTTAGAGCAAAAAAATCATCTAAAACAATGCGAGTGCTGCAAGAAAAATTTTTTAGAAAAATTTCCAGAAAACTATCACAAAAAGCGAAAAGAGGAAGAAAAAAGAGACTTGAGCTGTTTTTAACATAATCTCTCAAAATCGAACAAAATTTTTAGCAGTTCCAATATCGTACACGTTTCAAAATTTTAGTGCTTCATACTAAATAAAAAAACGAGCTATGAAATGTCAGAACTACAAAAAAAAATCAATTCACTTTGAACTACAGCGTAACTAACGTAAACGTATTTTTATAGCAAAGTTTTGTGTTCATGGCAAATTAACAATTGATGACCTAGGGTGCTGAATGATTTTTTGTAGCGTCGCTTCCCAAGAGGAAAAACTATACTACGATCAACCGAACTATTTAAGTTACAGATGATTCCAACCAAACATTACACTGCAAGCCTGCAATAGAAACTGCAATAAAAGTCACTTTGTCGTAAAATTATCTACAAAAATCGAATGAAGCGTTCAATAAGCATTTAAAGATATTAATCCGAGCGACAAATCAACCAATCAATGGTACTTGGGAAGTCACGCCTTCATCCGAAATAATATGCTGCCACAAAAAACTGTAGCTTATTTGCAGTTTGGACCAAGAATTGAGATTAAATCCGGAAGGCTCGTTCATAGAGTAATTTCAGATAAGGTACAACGTCTGTTCGTCAGCCATCTTATTTTTGGCCGGATATATTCGTGCAACTTCTTAGTCTAATACCGATCTTAATCTTACTCTTATATCTCCTAGTCTCAATAGATCTAGTGTATACTGGTATTTGCGAGTTAGATATCAGGAACTATTCTGAAGGAGAACGGCTGTCTTCAAAGTTATATTTATTTTGCTCTGTTGATGAAACTATGAATAGTTCCAACGATACAAAAAAATGTAAGTGTTAGTTATGGATCATGATTGGTTAGTTAGAAACAATTTATAGAGAGGGTTTTATCAAAAAAATAATTGGATTTATATACTAATTTAAACTGATTCCACCCATCCGGGGTCAAGAGAGTTTTAAGTTTAAATGTTTGTTGCAGTGAAAGATGGACGGAGAGATTTCTTGTTTCGTGGAGTAGTTTCTTTTTGAAGCAGTGAATGCGGGAAAGAAGAGAGAGAAACAGTTGTTCGTGTTTCGGGGTAGTTGTCTTCATGGAAAGAAAGAGGGACAGTTGCTCGTTCTCCAGAAGTGTGTCTCGTATATCCTAGATTGAATTTACTGATCGTGTCAAGATTTCAGTTTTAAGCCATTATCTGTTGATTTCGTTGAGTTAGAGCGAGACTACGTGCAAGCTGGCACTTGACTTGTTTGTGTGAAGCGCCAAGTGACTAGGAATCGTATCGAAAGTCAAAATCGAGTTGCCATTGTTCTTATTCAATGGGTACCTTTGGTGCGATGTTGAGTCCATACTTTAAATCCTGTCAGAATAGTGATTACTGCAACAAACCAATAGATTTGCCATTCCAAATTCGGAACGTCATCGAATTTTCATCTCCCTTTGCTGGTCGTTCCTTTTGCTCGAAGAAATATTTTTACATTGCAAATTTATATCTATATGCTTTGAGATCAGTTTTAGTTATAAAATTTATTAGTTGTTTTTGTATAAGCGTTTTTAACTAGTTTTGGTTATTTTAAGGAGTCGCTCACCCTAGAGCAATTCTCGTCAATAATTGGAGAGCAGAGCGTGTGAGCTCAAAACATCGTACTGGTGGATGAGGCCAGTTAAGGGAGTATAATTTTACCGTTTCTTTGAGCAGAATATATTTTCGTGTTCAACTTTTGTTCTTTTTTATCAGGTGTTTTTCTCTTTTTTGTTTTTGATGGTGTCCTATTTTCCCAAAAAAATTGTTGAGTTTTGGGTTTTTTTGTTGATATTTTTGCGTTTTAGTTGGTTTCAATAAAGTTTGAATATAGGTTTCAAGAGAATAAATTATCCAGTTTTAATCTGGGTTTTACCTGGTTCGGGTACCGTGGGTCTTTCTCATACATACGGTTGTTTTTGTGGTGATAGTAAGCTGCATTGGTTAGTTTAAACTTTCTTATAATTTCTTCCATCCTGGTTAACGAAAAATTTGAAACGAGTAAAAACAAGTTAAATTTGTAATCAGTTAGTTTCTGAAACTTGAAATTCATTTATTGAACAAATCTACGTGGGCGAGTTACTCGATTTTGGTGGAGAGAATGCGAGAATTATGGCCGAGTAATTGAGAAAAAATTGTTTACAAAAGAAGCACATTAGTTTTTTGTAATATATTTTGCATTATTATTTTACTATTTAATTATTGAATTTTACTACAGAATTATCAATTTATTGCAGTTTTATTAATTTTAGTTTACTAGGATAATTCAGTTACATAGTTAGGGCAAAAATTGAATGGTGAAAGAGAGATTCTGTGTTTTATATTTATTTTATCCTTTAGATGAGTGACTGGTGAAATCCTACAAAAGGTGAAAAACACGCGTAGAAATTGTGAGTGTCTTATATATTTGTGTTAGTGATAATAGTAAAACCTACGAGGTTTCAATTTCAGGGGAAAATTCATGGGGGAAATTTGTCTTGATAGTTTCAGATGGTATTAACAGCTTGGCCAGCATGTGCATTAAGTTTATAGTGCAAAGCAGAGACCAAAAAAGTTCAGGCCCTCTGATGATTTTTACTTCTTCGGTAATAGCTGAAAATTCGTGATTCGAACTTTGGATTAGATTATAAAGCTTGTGGTTAAGTTTGATATTTTTGATGTTTTCTAATAGGTTTTGTTCAAGGGGCTGTATATATTTGTGGTAATGACGATGGGACCGCCGTCGTCTAGTGGGAAGATGTTAGTCAATGGGCAAGATGGTGAACTGTGTATATAGTGTCTCTGTATGAATTTCTTATATGCATACGTGTGGTATAACTTTGTTTTTAACATAAAATTGTACGAGCAGTGAATATCTCTTTCTTTTGGTATGAGGATGTTAATGTTCGTGCGAGGTGATTGAATTTATTGAAGACTGGTTCAAAAGCTTTATTGTTTGTTATTGCGTTAGTAAGATGTGATCAAATTTTATCTTTTTGCTGTCAAGATGAAATATATACTCTGATTTAATGAAGATTTTTTCAGTCTGTTGAGGGTTTATGTTAGGATCATTGTCGTACGGGAAATATTCCATTTATTTGGTGACAGTGTGATTGTAGTGGTTAATAGAAAATTGATTTGATTAGCTCTGTCTGCTAGAAATCTGTTTAGGGTTTGGTTTAAGCCTATAGTGGTGAATTGATTTTCGTGAAGTGCGGTAGTTAGTTAATAAATGATGGAGTCGCAAAGATCGTTGTCATCGGGAATGCTTTTTGGGGTGATTTTTAGTGGCTTAATAATTTTGTAGTAGGATATCCAGGATACTGTAGGGAGTAGGGTTTTTTCATCTAGATATGGAGTGAATTGGGTTTCATTTTCTGTATAATAGTTAGTATAATGAGGGAAAATGGTATGTTATGAATTGAAAATTCTGAGGTATTAGTGTGATGAGGATGGTGGTGATGTAGTCGAGTTGATTGTGGGCAACTAATAGGGAGTTGGTGTGTAGTGTTTCGTTTTATAATAAAAACTGTGTGCTCGTGTAGGTGAATATTGTAGTGGATTGCGCCAAAGTAGGTGTCATTCATTAGTGAAAGTTCTCGTAACCTTGTACTATCTCTGATTTCTGGATGAATTTTTCCTCCAGTTTTACCGTTATTTTTTAAAATTTTTATTGGGAGAAAAGTATCTATTTTGATATGGATGTACCATATCGAGGATTAGTTTGGCTGTTTTCATGTCGAAACTTTTTTCGTATTCGACAAGAATTTCTGAATATTGTGTTCGAAAATGTGGTTTGGGGTACTTACATGCTAGTTTTTTTTCAGGTTTAATTTGAAAAGGTGTTAAATTATTTTCTATACCGTCTATATTTTTATTTTTGTGTCATTTTGATCTGGTTGGATCAGGGTTGATTTTATCAAAGAGTATAAATTCAGATTCCATAAAGTATTTTTCAGCAAAATTTTATCATTCTTGCGTGAATTTTAGCGACTTGAAATGTGGTACATGTGTCTTCAGGGAACCAAATTTTGGTTGCCTGTGTTCGTGTAGGGGGATGGCAATACCCTTGATAATTTTAACAAGGTAAGCAGATTCCTTGATACAATAAGGGTTATTCATTAGTGAAAGTTCTCGTAACCTTGTACTATTTCTGTTTTCTGGATGAATTTTTCCTCCAGTTTTACCGTTATTTTTTAAAAATTTTTTTGGGAGAAAAGTATCTATTTTGATATGGATGTACCATATCGAGGATTAGTTTGGCTGTTTTCATGTCGAAATTTTTTTCGTATTCGACAAGAATTTCTGAATATTGTGTTCGAAAAAGTGCTTTGGGGTACTTACATGCTACTTTCATTTCAGGTTAAATTTGAAAACGTGTTAATATATTTTCTATACCGTCTATATTTATTAACTTTGTGTGAGTTTGATCTGGTTGGATCAGGGTTGATTTTATCAAAGGGTATAGATTCAGATACCATAAAGCATTGTTTTGTGAATTTTTATCATTCTTGCTTGAATTTTAGCGACTTAAAAAGCGGTACTTGTGTCTTCAGGGAACCAAACTATGGTTCCCTGTGTTCGTGTAGTCGTATAAGTTGTTGCATTTAAGTTACAGTGCTTGAATGTCACTTCGTTTTTTTTGTAATGAATTAAGGTTTGATGCGTCGCTCTCTTTAATTGTAAAGGCACATTGTAAAAGTTTGTCACAATGAATCAGGAATTGGACCAGAAAGTACAAAAGCTTCTTGAGTCTCGGCGTAATTTGGAAATTGAGCTCCTAAATGTTCATAAATACATTCAAGATGACATAGAGATCAAAAAACGAAAGGCGATTGTTGAGAATTACAGCAAAAAAAATGGTTTAAAGCTGAGCTTGCCATGTCTGGCAATTTTGAAAATGTTCCATCACTTTCCACTTTTGTATTTGAAATTACCTCCACATACTGCAGTTGTTTTGGCAATACCCGGTGAAGGTCATCCAACCTACTTCAATCAGGTCTATAACCCGAACCTCGCATTGTGGTTCCCCGCAATTGCAGATCCAACCCCCGCAGTTTGCAACCCGTTAACTCAGACTGACTCATCGCGCGTTGACGTATTTGAGGCAGTAACATCTGTTGCCCTTCCAAAAAATGTAACTTTCCCCTACAAAAGCGGTGGAGCAATTTAGTGTTTCACTCCGCCACACGAGCAAGTACCCTTGCAATCACCGATTGCGTCGGATATTCCTTGCTCGTCCCTTCAGAAGCCATATTTTTCAAATCGCACCGCACCCTGCAAAAACTAACCTGTCCCAATTTATGTCAATTCGCCATTGCAATCGATATCCGTTTGAGACTTAGCCGAAGTCTTGGCATCGAACAGGAAGGATCCATTACCCGAATAGAAATTTTCCAAGTATGAAGGTAATCCGTTGGATTGGCATGAAAAGACAGGTCAGTTTACGAGTGCGATTTTTTTTGCAATCATTTCCTTCAAATGACGTCAAGCTGAGGTACATTAAAACACTGGTAACTGGAAAAGCCAAGTTGGCAATAGAGGACTTTGCGTATTCAGGTCGAATGTACAGGGATGACCTAAGGGTTATTGAACAAAAAATTGGGCAAAATCAAAATGTCGTGAGCACCCACCTCGAAATACTTAAAGCGTTTCAGCAAAAAAATTACACAATTCTGAAAGCATTATTAATTTTGCTTTTGTTATTTTAAGTCTCGTGTATTTGGATCGTTGTCATATGAGAAGACAACCTGAAAAAAAAGGAATCTTGAATCAAGCTTTCTGTACATTGCCTTCAGTCATGAAGGATTCTTGGTCGTCCTACACGGTCAAGCGCAATTGATGTTGCCCAAATCCAAATCTTCTTGGTTTCAGCGAGCGGTTGAAAAAAAGGCCGAAAAGAATCAGCGTATGAAAACTTTTCCTCGTAAAACAAAACCGAGGAAACCGTCAAAACAAAATTACCACCCGAGCTGAATATCCTCCTTGCCCGCATTGCGCTACTATACAACTGTTATGGGGATGCAAGGTCTTCAAGGAAAAGAACCCTACTCAAAGTTACTCACCGTGTATTATAGGCCCCGGTGGCATCATTCGTTCCTTAGCAGAAAAAACTTTGAAACTAAGCATCCCATCATCTTAGATTCTCGTCACTTGTTGGTGAAACTGTGTCTGAGGCATCTGCACTTTGCCTACAACTATCAACACTTGGATTATTTGCGGTTCATAGTACATATGGGGTTTGTGGTGTTTGGTCTGCGAGCGGCCTTCCGTGCAACTGAAAGATCTTATTTTGTTTGCAGAAGACGCAAGGTACGAACGTTACATCCTACGATGTCAGACCTCCCTGTCCGACGGCTTGGTTACCGCCATCGGCCTTTCAGTAATTGTTGTGTGGATTAATTTGTTCCTTTTTATGTGGTGACTATTCGCAGCAGTAGTGAGAAACGATGGGCTTTTCTGTTCACCTCCATGATTACCCATGCCGTACACATCGAAATTGTTCCGTCTATGGACAACGGAAAACGGTACAATTTTCGTTGGAGCTGAGCAGGAACTTCTGTTTTGCGTACAAAATTGGAACAGACAGGCTCCCGCATTGTTAGTTCATAAGGGAATTGAACGGAAAAACAATCCTCCTGGTGCGCCGCGTCATGGTGGGTCTTGCGAAAGGTTAGTGTGCAGTTGCAAACGCGTTTTCTACGCAATCATTGGAACTCGAGTTAACGGATGAGGTATTGTCGACCACGTTTTGTTTATTGGAGCAATCCTTAAATGCCCGTCCAATAACGCCTGTTGGTCCCAATTCAACTGACTTGGAAGCCTTAACGCCTAATCATTTTTTCTTGGGTGAGCACTCTGTTAGCTTTCCGTCGCTAACACTTGATGAAAGTTTTGACCACCGAATGCGCTATGTGAGAGCACATGCTTACGAAAAGGCTATTTGGCAGCGTTGGGTGAAGAAGTATGTCCTTTCCTTGAACAAGCGCACAAAGTGACATGCCGATTCGAACCGCGATTCCCGAACTGGTGATCTCGTCTGTATTGTCGATCCCAGCAGTCCTCGTGGGCACTAATTTTTAGTTCGAGTAACTGCTTTGCACTAAGGCGAAGATAAAGTCGCTAGCTCCGCAACCGTTAAGAACCTGTCGTACCAATTAAAAAGAACCCTCATTAATTTTGCTCCGGTTCTTGTCTCTTCGGGGGGTGAGGATGTTGCTGAGCAAATAGTAAATTAAGAATTATAGTTTCATACAATACAAGTTTGGCCAGACATAAATATACGCTCTGTAACCGGGTTCGAACCCCTCAAAAACCTTTTCTGTTTTGTCTAGCTATTTAAATTAGTTCATAAAAAGGCCTTGGTCGACCTTGATTGACAGGTTTTCGTCTGCCAAAAAAGCCGTGTTTTGCCAAAGTGTGACGATACTTTAGTTTTTTTGAATACAATTTTAGGCAGCACAGGGATGGGGATTTATACAGTTGATCCGATAGTCGCAGTTTAATAACCCTATAAATTCAGATCACCCAGTTCTTGGCATAAAGTGGAACAGAGGAAACTTAATTAATTACTCTGCCAAAACAGTTGAGATCAAAGCTTGGCAGGTTTTTAAACGTAGTCTTATTTTTGAGGTTCAAAAATCAGCACATCAGCAAAAGCCCATTGCCAATTCTTCGCTGTTTTATTTCGCCGCTACTCCATTGCTAATAGAGGACTAAACTGTGCTACAGCGGTCATTAACAAAAGTTAAATCACAAATTGTGTTCGCACTTGTTGCGCATTTACGGTGCAGCTTCTAAATCACATCAATCCGGGATACCATTATTCTCAGCGTAGAACGGTTAATCGCTAGCGCAATTAGTTTTAATATCGTAGCTAGTACATTCAGGTAATGGCTTTTTCTTTCGTCGTAGGCTGATTGGCTTTTTTTCGAAAAAGTTTCCAACAAAAGCAATTCAATTTCAAAAAGCTACCAGGCCGTGTGATATAATCAGCACCAAAGTACAAGCAAAAAAGAAAAGGGCAAAAGGTAGCTCTAAAAAATTTAAAAAGAAAGAAAAAACAAAACTAACAAAAAGTCTGCTATCTGCCGGAATCGAACCCCGATCTCGCGGTTAACCGTCACACATCCTAGCATCTGCACCATCTCACAAATAATTACCCGCACTCAGTAAAATGAGAAAATAATAGATGATAACGGATTTTTATTGTCAGTCTCTATAATTTTCAAAAACAATTGGTTATAATCGATTAAAAAAAGTATTAAAATTGGTTAAAAAAGGATTAAAATGTCATTTTTTTTCGAAACAAAAAAAATCACTATAATCGATTATTTTTTGATAGTCTATTTCTCAAATTTTATTGAATTATAATCCATTATAATGGATTATAAACCATTATTATTCAAAAACGTCATCGCTTCATTACGTTTTATTTTTAATTTTGTTGTGCGTGCTTTTCAATTGGTTACCGAATTAAAAGAAACTGTAATTTTGTAATTATAGTCACAAGCGGATTTATGGGGGGGGGCGACACTTCTCCTCTTCCCTCGGGGACTCAACCCCCTTCTGAAAGGTCCCCCCATCTCCCTCCACCTATTTGGAGACATCCATTTTTGGCTTACTGACCCTAAAATTTTGTTAAAGGCGCCTTCGACGCCAATTTATAACATTTAAGGGAGGTGCGCGCCAAAAAAAAACACAATTTTTTGGTCAATTTTTCCACAAAGTGCCTAAAAATGCCTTTTTTGGCCCGGTTTTTTTCAAAACTTTGCCTCGGCGCAGAAAATTTGACCAAAACAGGGTCTTTCTAATGCCTTGGAATCAATCTAGTCAACCTAAAAAAAAAGGTCTACCAATTTTTTGAGCATTTTTTGAAAATCCGCTTACCCCCTCGAGAAAATCCTAGATCCGCCCCTGTTTTAGCTTAAACTTAAATTATTTTGATTTTTACTGTGTTTTTATGCAGAATAGCTAAATTATAAACCATTATAATTGATTTTTTTGTCAGATAATATTTTGATAGAAAAGGGATTATAATCTATTAATATAGATTATAAGAGATTATACGAGATTTTTGGAAAAATTAAAATCATTTACAATCGATCATAATTTATTAAAATAACACCAAAATGTTGTCAAATCGTTTAAACATCTAAATTTGGCGCTTATAATTAATTATACCTTTGCGAAAAGTACGATTATAATTATAATATAATCAATTATTTTCTCTTTTTACTGAGTGCGGGTAAGCACTAGTGACTCAAGTGTACAGGATGTACCTGTTTGACACAAGTATAAAGAAAAGTACTGATGCAAAGAAGTAATGCGTAATTTTTAAAAAACGTAAAAAATTTCAAAACTTATCAAGTCCATAGCTGCTTCCTATCCAAACTACGGGGAACAATCTTTCGTACGAGATGTTTAATATCCGCTTTATTTTTTTTTTTCAGAATTGACACAACCATTTTTGATAAATTGATCCACATCAAAAAATGGGCCTCAAACTCAAACATTATTTGATTTCATGGCACACTTTTACACTCACAGCTTCTTCTTGGGTTGAACCCTTAAACTCAGATTTAGCATCGTAGTTTCCGAGAAACACAAAAAAAACGAACTGAGTCTGAACTTGCGTTTTCAAGAAATCCAGGGCGTCGTTGAATTAATAGAAACTTTCTAGGGAATGTTTTTTTCGATTGAGGCCTTAATCCTAGGTTTTGCAAACTAGTTTTCGAGAAAAGTCAAAAACGATAAGCAATTCAAAACAAGGATTTTTTGAAAATCAACATTGCTTTTCTATAAACACTATGACAAGGCCGCCATGTCGAGAAATTTCTAGCACCTGTTGTTTCGACAATTTTTTTAAGATTTAGCAGGGTGGTTTTTGAGGAACAAAAATTATTTATCTAGTAAATAAAAAAAAAATTTTCATCAAGAATTCTGGCGACATCAGTTGTGCTGCAGAAACTCAGAAACAAAAAGACTTATTAGAAAGCCTTAAAGACTAAAAGAAATTAGCAGGGTAGTTGTGGAGAATGTGAAAAAGTTTCCAAAAACAGTCAAAATTACGGCATAGGAGCTTAACCAGGGGACATTCCGAGAAAACTTTTTTTCTATTCAAACCCTAGTCTCCAATTTGTCAAGGCAGTTTTTCAGGAAATATAAAGATTCCACAAAATTGGTCAAGTTTTCTCTCAAACAAAATTTTCGAAAATCGTAGAACGTCTGGTGAAGTAAAAAGAGACTAGCGGGATATCGCGGTACACAGGGAGCTAGCCGGTCTCTCCATTGGTACAATTGTTTTGATGATCGTAAAGTGGCTTTCTGAAAAACTAGAGATTTTCCTTAAAAGTACAAAAAAATCATAAGCGTCTCAAAACTTATCATTAAAAACACAAACCCACACAATTTCATAATTCCTGTTTTTGATCAATAAACCACAGTATGCACAAAGTGTAAGGCTACGCAGCTAAAGTTAAATAGATATATAAATAACCTTGAAATGCAAAGGTGCCATCAATTTTTTATAATCTTTCAACAAAACTTTTTTTAGTCTACTTACACGTCCACTTCCCTGCTAACATCTGGCAAATTCAATTCTTCAGTCAACCTTCGTAATCCTCGCAGAGTGAAAGCTGCAAAACAACAAAATTGTTTTAGTTTCCAGAAACGGATTTCGAAGCATTATGAAAGTTCTATTTTGTCAATAGTAAACGTATATGTTTTTCTTGATGGCAATTTGTCCAATAAAACGCTGAATCATTTCAAATCTTAATTAGCAAACAAATTATATTAAGTTAGATTAATTTTTGCTCCATCCTAATTTTGTTTAGCAGTTTTTCTGTAATTGTAGAGGTTATCAAGTACCGAAAAGCATGGCAGAAATATAAGTTTTTTGAAGCTTGAACTCACTCTTTCATTTTTCCTCTAAGCTACAAGGAATTAGTGAATGGAATCGTATATCTAAAATTGTTCCGATTTTTGTGACGGAATATTTGTGCTTGGGCGCTTTTTTCTCCTGACAAATTTCGACTTTTTAACCAGCATTTTATGAAGTAATTTTTTTATATTATCGATTTTTGTCTGGAGCTAAAATATTTAGAAAAAATATATCACCTGTGATCAATTTTTGTAAAGTTATGGTGGCTTAAAACTTGCCAAAGCGACCAACTTGAGACAATTAAATTTCGCGATATGTGTCGTGCTATTTACAGTTAAGCGGAGATTTAATCCGTACTCAATATAGCTCCAAGCTGAACTGAGGCATGCGTTATGGTCAATTGAAATCTTTGCTTTACGCAAAAAAACATAGTTTTTTTTTGCTTCAATTATTTTCTTTTTAAGTTATTACATAGAAAAGAAAACGCAGTGGAAACATTCAAGGCATTGCCTTGATACGCGCAGTTTGTTTGGATTTCAAAAAAAACAAGTGTATGGGTAATTTTGTAAACTGTTACTAAGCGGAAGGATCGTGGTTAAATGCGAGTTTTAAGTGTTTTGGTTAAAATTTAAGTGTTTTGAAACAAATCACAGTTTGTTCTCATTGTCAATTTCTCCTAAGCCTAAACACAGTACAGTCAATACTGCTCGTATCAGGGCAAGCTCTTAATGTTGCGGTTGCCCTCTATTTGGCCTTGAATAATTTATGGTAAATTAAATATCGTCGAGCTATCACCTTCAGGCTGATAAAATTAAAAATTAAAATTTCAAATTTGAGTCGTCTTTAAGCTAATTAGACCAATGAGCATGCTTCAATTCAAATTGGAACGATTTTGTTCTGCGGAATGATTCGCGACGCATAAATACTTTGCGTTATTATTTAAGCATCACTATTAGAGCAGTTTCGAATGACTGGTTTCAGATTGTTATTACAGTGGAATGCACATCCGGTGATGCCCACACAGAAACAGGATTAGTTCCCCCGAATGAGAAAAATATCTTTTTGAAATTGCTCTGTAAAAACCACCCCTAGCATATATATATTCCTCGCTCTCTTCGGAACAAAAACTAAGCCAAGGTTCTTTTCGCTTCTACGTGACTCTACAGTGCTGATTTAAATTATCCGGACAAAACGTACAAAACTTGAATTTTCAAACGCGTTTTTCTCAAATTGGGTTAAGAATAGACAAAAAATGAAGAGAACAAAAGTTGTTTTTAAGCAGAGGTTCTGGGTTTTATAAAGTAAAAATCACATTTCTTGACTATCAAGTAAAACATTTTTCTCTTATACTAGTTTTTGGAGATTTAACTCATCTTAAATTTTGTTGGGCTGTGTAAAAAGCTTCTTGTGATATAATTTTCTTATCAATTAACAAAGTAGTTTCAGAGTATTTTTTGGTTAATTGAAAAAAAAAACCGAAATGACCCTTTTTTGGGGCATAATTTTAGTTTAGAATTTCGGGATCAATTCTGAGCAACTTTTGTTCTCTTCACTTTTTGTCTATTCTTAACCCAATTTGAGATAAACGTGTTTGAAAACTCAAGTTTTGTTCCTTTTGTCCGGATAATTTAAATCAGCACTGTATAATCTTTTAGATTATGGTATGTTTTGATGCTCATGTTGCAGGAACCAAGCAGACACGCGCTAGCAGATGATCAATTTAATATTGAAAGTTTCTCGCAACTACAAAATTAAGCCAAAAAAGTTGTCTTCGAATTGATAAAGTTCGAACCATTATCTGTGCTAACACTGAAAATATGTAACCAAATATGTTTGCTTAAAACCAAAAACTAACGTTTTGGTAAATTTTCGAGTACGACAAACTGACGTGTCTGCCCGAAACCTTCCCGTCTTTATATGCATAAATATTTTTGAAATAGTGCGACATCCATTTTTAGCTGACCGACCCCAAAATGGTTTTTTAAATTCCTATGGTGTCAATTTACATGACTTTTAGGGGCCACTTTCTGCTTGCATTTTTTACCCCTTTATTCTGCTTTTGGGGCAATTTACATCAAACTAAAGAAAGCATGATGATGATGATGGTAAAAAAATGCCCTACTACATCGTTGTTGTCCTGTTTTTTGTAATGAATTTTCTATGGCGCAGAAAATTTCTCAAGATAGGATCTTTACATTGTTCTGTTAAAGAACTTGGAAAATCAGTTCGATCGATCAAAAGAAGGTAGGATGCTTGTGAACCCCCCCCCCCATCAAAAATCCTAGATCCCCGTCTGATAGGCAGTACAGAGACAAGATATAGTTGTTAGATTTCATCAATCATGGCCGAAATCCGGTTTGCCTTCAAAACTGCCCCAATTTGGACCAAGAAAACTGCTCATATCAAGTCAAAGTCTGGCATCTTCCGAATATTTTTTAGTTGTTTTGAAAAGTTTTTTTTAAAAAAAAAACAGCTATTTGATGAAAACAAATACAAATGAAATTGTTTTCTCATCCCTAGCAATTAGGTATCAGGTATCAGAAACAACTTCTTCCTAGCAATTTTGGGAGCTCTTTAACTAACCACTTTTGGTACCTTGTATGTAGATTTAGGGGATTTCTTCTCAAGTGGTCCCTTTGGCAGTGAACTTAACCGTGCGACCGAGATTCACTACTATCTACAATCCCGCACGGGTTCATTTGTGGCAACTATTCTGTACTGCTCTATGTTGCTTGCGCCTTCGGTGTATTGCTCTTAGGGATGTCTCGTCAACACAATCGTAAAGATCTCCAAATGTAAATTACTTCAAATGATGATAGGTCCAATTACAGAGGGCTCTGAATGGCCACGATATAATCTATCAGTCTGAAGGAAAAGGAGCTGCAATTTTTTAGGCAATTGCTTGATTGCAAGTTAACTTCCACTAATTTCACTAATCAGTAAACTATTCTCTCTCTAGAGAATCTCTGACGAAAAACCATCATCTACTTTTTCCTGCTATGATAATTCTCTTACTATGAGGACCAACTACTCAATTCGCTAGCAAAAGTTGTTCTGACTCTTACGGGCTCTCCGGTACCCTCCAATTCCTTATCTTTCTTTACACTTAGTTTTAGTTAAGTCACGCCATTCCCTATCAGTCCTGACATCCGCTTAAATCACCCGTCCGCCTAAAATTAAGACTATATCCCTCCCCCTGTCAACTCTACTACGTGCCTAGTTCGCTTTCTTTTAACAATCTTATCACGCTTATTAGATACCCGGTATGCGGTAGGTGTCACAATTTGACCAAGCAAACAAATTTCATGCAATTCTAATCAGCTAATTCCTGACCTCAGTGACTTCAGCCCTCGAGTTCAACTCAACCTACAAACCATGCTATGTTTACTCAGTGACCCTCCCAAGGTTTTTATTTTAATTATCCCATTAACGTTCCGACCTACCAAGGGTAAGGGAGACCCTTTTCATGGATAGCCAATTCATTCCAAGCATCTAAAATTTCGATCTGTACTCTATTCCAATCCCGACCTTCTAGCTACCAGGGGATCGTTCTTTGTCTATGAAGGGTTACATAAAATAAAAAGTCACCTCCAGGAAGCCAAGTAAATTCACCGTCCGTTCATACTATTTAGGACACCTAATTCTCATGCTGCGATCATATTACTATCAATTTCCTCTGGGACTACTTTTCTTTAGTCTAGTTGAATTGCTATTAATGGATCATTCGCCAGGCTAAACTGGCCCCAATTATGACCAAGTCCACTTTGAATTAACTATACTACCTCAAGGTTGCTGTATAAAACTATATCTCTATCAGTTTCTGCTCTACTTCCCAATATATGAGTTTTCCTCGCAACTTTTAGCAAGGTGACCCATTCTCATTTCCAGGGGTTGGGCTGGGCAATACGCCATTTTCCGGTGTTAATCTTGGGGTCAAAATGCCCAAATGTCAAGTTAAGATCACCTAGGTTCAGAATCCATGGGGGTCCTAACTACCAAGTTCCATCCATATCCCATTAATACTTCACACCAATTCTAAGTTCCATAATCACTTTTCCGGAAAAAGGATTTATTATTAACACCGGAAGGAGCCGGCGGAGGGTTTTTTCTCACAAGGAGTCTTTTTTCGGGGTTCGTATCTTGTGTCAATTGCTGCAATAAAATCATTATGCCACCGTTCATTATTTTGCGTTAATTGCCTATTTGCAGTCTAAGGGCGTGTTTTTTCAAGTGCTAATAACTTCCAGTCCAACCGCCGGATTTGCTTCAAATTAAAACACAAGATGTATCTCGCCATTACCTATGATCCCTCTAAGTCAGCTCCCTGTGATCATTCAGCTCCCTGGCACCATTCAGCTCCTTGTGATCCTTGGAGGCCGAGAAACGACTTCCGGAAGTTAGGGGTCGGTTTGTTTACTTAGGGCAAAAAATCGGAAGTAGGGCTTGGGGCTACAAACTTAAGGTTCCCGCAACTAGGCCTACAACATACTGAATTTGAGCCTAATAGCGCCTCTAGTTTCCGAGTTCTGATAGGGCTATTTACACTTCCGGGGACCGATATAACTTGCCCCGCAAGGATCTCAGAGGTCCCGTTTTTTGTATGCCCGGGTCAAATCATCTCTAGTATCGCTCCTCTGAATTTCATAACATTAGCTTTCTTAGTTCCAATTTGGGGGGGGGGGTTCGCCGATTTTGTCAAAAATTATTTTCTGACATAGGAGGGACGATATCTTCGAAGAATGAACTATTTTGAACTCGACCCTTTGTTTGCTGTACTACTTAACTTCATGACGAGTCAATCTTATGCTCAGGTTACTATAACATGTAATACGGTAGAATCAGCAATTCTACATTGTAATACAAATTTCCACCCATATAATGAAAGAGTTCAACGACTCAGCATATGCAAATTTTGTAGCTAATATCGAATCTACCCCTTTTCGCAAAAAGGGGAACTAATTAAAAATATCCCAGTTTTGTAAAACACTTCTTGACAGATTTTTCTAGAGCAAAAAGTTTTGCTCCAGATCTTCGGCAGTAGTTTTTTTAACAAAAAACTGTAAGACATCAATATAACAGAGGGTTGTCTCTGTTTTTGAAATGATAAACAACAAAAATAATTAGTTGTAAATTTCACAGAGTGAACTTTCGCGAATTACTGGCAAGTGCAACTTTTTAAGCTATTTTTTCTTACACTGAGCTTACTTTTAGTGTCAACCTTGTGAGCAGGGGCGGATATAGCATTTTCTTAAGGGGGGCGGATTTTCAAAAAAAAAATTAGAAAATTTTGTCGACCTGTTTTTAGGACGATCAAATTGATTTTCTGAGCTCTCCCAAAGCACTACAAAGGCCCCGTTTTGGCCAAAATTTCTGCGCCGCAGGCAAAATTTAAAAAAAAACAAGTAGAAAAAAAAGCGTTTTTTAGGCACTTTTCGGAAAATGTCGACCAAAAAATCGCGTTTGTTCGGCGCGCGCTCCCCCCTCAAAACTAGAATATATTGGCCCCGAAGCGGCCTTTACAAATTTTTAGGGTACGTCACCAAAAATGGATATCTCAAAATAGTACAAAAGGGGGAACCATTGGGTCGGCAGGGGGTCTAATCCTTTAGGTGTGGGGGGGGGGGGGAAGAGTGTTTGCCTCCCCTCTGCCTGTGTGTGCTCACAAACTCACAATTCAAACTATCGTTTTAATTGTTTTTAGCAAGCCCCCTAAAAACTAAAAGGATAATAATTGAAGTATTAAAGAAATGATTTCTTGAAAACTTTTGAAAATAACTGCAAGAACAACTGACCTCTCGGTTGCGGTAAAGTGAACAGATATAACACGATAGTGGATGCAAAAATCGCAGCCAACACTTTTGAAGAACGCCTCATAAAAGTCATATCACAGCCGCTTGAAAGGTCGCTAAGAGGTCTGTTGAAAATAAATAAGAAACGGAAAATTGGTTCGACCACTGAAGCTGAAGAAGAATCTTTTCCTCAGAGCAATATCAGGCGCAGAATTTAATGTCCGAAAGATTTTCAGTCGTGACTTGATCTGCAATTAGATAAGCCGAAACAGTCTTTTCAAAGTTCAAAAAAAATATAATATTGGGCAGAATTTTGAGCAGGATTAAATCTTTTATACTATTTTACACGCAAAACTAGAATTAAGCTAGATTGGAAGTTCTTCCCCCCAAAAGCCAGTACAAACTTTTACGAACGTTTCAAATGAATTGGTTAAAACGAAAAAAAAATAACGTTATACTTCGGAAAAAATGTCCGCAAATAATAACTGTTGTCGTAATATTCTGCGCTACATTATGAGCGACTATGCCTATTTTAAAGAACTTCTTAAAATAAGAATTAGCTCCCTGGCCGTTTTTTTCGAAGCCTAAAACCTTTTCATCCAATGCACATCTATGTAACTTTTTCTCGATCGCCATTTGCAATTTTCCGAAAATCAAATTGAGTGCTAGTGTTTGGGTGGATCCAGGATTTTCGCGAGAGGGGTGGGGGTTCAGAAAAAAATTTGAATTTTTTGTTTTATTGTTTTTGAAGCTAAATTATTAAAGCCAGGGGCGGATTTAGGGGAAAGGGGGCGGGGGGGGCGGACGCCCCCTCCTCAGGGATTCGAACCCCTGCCAACCCAAAGGGTCCCCCCTTTGGTACTTTTTAAGCAATCCAATTTTGGCCGACCGACCCTAAAATTTTTCTAAAGGCGCCTTCGGCGCCAATATATACTAGTTTTGAGGGGGAGCGCGCGCCAAAAAACGCGTTTTTTTTGTCAAAATTTTCCAAAAAGTGCCCAAAAACGGCTTTTTTGACCTGTTTTTTCAAAAAATTTCCTGCGGCGCAGAAAATTTGGCCAAAACAGGGTCTTTTTACTGCTTTGGGAGAGCTCGGAAAATCAATCTGATCGACCTAAAAAAAAAAAGGTCGTCAAAATTTTCGAAAATTTTTTGAAAATCCGCCCCCCCCCCTCAAGAAAATCCTAGATCCGCCCCTGATTAAAGCTTTCAAAAACTTTGGGAATTCTCCATAATACAATTTGTTAAATTGAACTATGACTTTTTGTTATTAGCATTTATTTTTTTGCTTGATAAACGTAGAATGCAAATTGTATCTTACAACAGGATCGGATTAAACTATCAAATTCATATGATTCGAACTAAATAGGATTTTAAAACTATTACGTGGCGACATTTGGCCAGTGCCAATTCGAGTATTGTGATCCTCGCTTTCATAGTAAAAAAATTTATATTTCAAAGAGCCTCATCAAAAGATGGCAGCTGACGGGTGAATCGTTTTTTAAAACAAAACTTCTTTTTGTTTTTCAATTTGCGTCATAAATTTGACAGCGCTGAACAGTTTCTGGTGACTAAGGGAATCATATTGAAATTTTTTTATAAGATAAATAGAGGTCTAACAATTTCACATATATAGCATAAGATAATTAGAGGTCTTCCAAGATGTCACATCTATAGCATGTTGAAAAATTTTTCAAAAAACTGCACTCTTAACAGAACAGAACACCTTGATATGAAGCAATTCTCACAGTCACCGATCATGTTTCCCGTGTTTTCCTGGATGTTTGCGCACAAGACGTCCAGTCGTTTAAAAAATTTGTGTTGTGAAGTCTTTGAGACCAAACTAGATCTTCAAAGCTTAATTCACCTTAACTTGGTTTCCTTTTGGGCGCTTCAGGAGCGGAAGTACATTCTTCTTATATGTAATTCGTTTCTAAGGATTTCGGACCTTTAAGGAAAGTCTCAATTGCATCTTTTCATCAAATAACATCTAGGGAAAGCCTGTTGAATGATCGCTATTTGAGAACATAGTTTGGTATAAATAGCTCTTCACTTCTAGCAGGTCTTAGACAATCTTCAAGGTCATTGAGAAACAAACAATGATTGTTCCTGCTTAAATTGTCAAGATGATTTCAAATCTGCATTTTTGAAGTCCTCGTTAACCCCCAGGGTTGACCTCCATAGATCGAAAACAGACAAGCATTGAATTGTTCGGGCCGAGATCGGGCCACGTCATATGAATGAATTAAACATAAATTGAGTAAATTTATCAAGTTTTGTTATATTGAATGAAACAATCTTAATCAGTTTACTGATCAATATATGTGTATATTTTCAAATGTATGTGAAAAGTATTTATTTTTTAAAAACTACCGGTTGAAGACCGCGGATGGGTCGTTGTCTGAGAAAGTACTATGGCGCAAATAGTTCCTCGTTCTTTCAGTATGAGCTTTCAGTATGAGCTTTTTCCATTTTTTGCTTGCAATCCCGGGTTGACAATAAATTCTTATCGTAAATTTTTCATTGAAGGAAAATCGTACTATTTCATGAATGGGAAAATGCTTGCCGTGCTATTAACGTGCAGTTTTTTTTTATTCTATGGAACTCTACGAAATTGTGCGATAAGCATTTTTCCATCAACGAAAGTTTTACGATAAGAACTTATTGTCAACCCGGGATTGCATGCAAAAAAAATGCAAAAACCTCATACTGAAACTATTTTCAGACAATTTTAGCGAGAACAAAAATGATTTTGATCACAAGGACACTGACGATAATAAAACTAACCACAAAACGAGGAACTATTGGTGCCACGGTACTTTCTCACAAAATAATACCAATGATTTGAATAATATACACATATATTGAGTAAAATGATTAAGATTGTTTCATTCAACACAACAAAACTTGATAAATTTACTCAGCCTATGTGTAGTTCATTCATTTGATGTGGCCCGATCTCGGCTCGAATAATTCAATGCTTGTCAGTTTTTCTGCTATTAGCTCCTTTCGGCGTGTAGACAGTTCCACCATGCTTTTGAAAGGAGTGGACCGTTTAAATTAGTAGTCGGTCAAGGAGCAAATTGGTCAATTGATCTATTAGGAGAAAAAATTTTAGGGGAAAAATAAGGAAACATAAAACTGTTCAGGCTAATCGTTAAAAAATGTTATCAAATTATCAACACAACTAATTAAATGCATGAGATATACATATATTGATATATTTCATCAAGTATGTTGATTGTTCCGTTTTTCGAAAAAAAATTAAGCAAAAATTTGTGATCGGATGGTTTTTTGATCCAGACAAATTTCGGATTTCTAGCTAGCATTTTTTGACGGAATTTTTTTTTTCATCAATTTAAAAGTATTGTTGTCCTGAGCTCAAATTTGAAAAGATATTTCACTTGTAATCTTTTTCGTAAAGTTATGCGGGTTTCATTACGAGGCCAAACTGTGCTTTATATGCATTGTAAATGGATTCCGCAACAAGCCAAAATCAGATTTATTGCGGAATCCGCAACTTTGTTTATTTTGATCTTCTTCGCTGTTTTGGGTTCCAGAAGCAAATACCTAAAACACTGTACCGCTCAAACTTGCTCCAACAATAGGCAATTTTGCGAAATTCACAACCCCATTTGCGGAATCCATAACAGTTTGTGGAATCCACAAACAAATCATAAGACAATTTTATAGTTAAAATTGAGCTGTTGCGGATTCCACAACTGTAAGCGGAAGCCAAAAATTGTAAGTGGAATTTGCAAATCGTAAGTGGAATTCGCTTCTTGCTTGCGGATTCCGTTTGCCTATATGTATTTGTGTAGTATAGCGTTCACGATTATATCTTATTTTTAATAGATGATCACCAGTAAAATCAATCTCAATTATTACAATGATCAACTACCAGTTGAAATACCAAACTTGTGTCTCTATTTGATCTCTACTTCGATCTGATTTCACTAGAATTGGAATTTACTAGAGCATCAAAATTTGGGATTGATGGAATCCCAAATACTGACCAGTATTTGGAATTTATGCAATCCTAAATACTGACCTAATTTGGCGATATGCTGTGTGCTGTGTTTCCATACACTCTCAACCCAATGACCAAAAATATTGAATTTATTCGGCGTTTTGCTCCGAAAATCAATATTTGGGATTGACGCATTCCCAAATACTGACCTAAATAGTGGATATGCTATTTGTTGTATTTCCATACACTCTCAACCCAATGCCTCCAAATATTGAATTTAGTCGGTGTTGTGTTTCCAAAAGACTAAAAGGCGACATCCACTGATTTAGTTAACAAATGTTTTGAGATTTGTTCGTGGATTCAACTGACAAGGGTTAAGTCCTTGCCTTTGAATTCCGCATTGCTATAGATAAGAACTCCAGCTCTAGCTTTAATTTGTTCACATGCAAGTTCAGTAAAAAACAAAAATTCTGAATTCATATACAGTTTGCAGAATCAGCTTACATTTACGGATTCCGTTTAAAAGTTTTGCGGATTCCACTCACATTTGCGGATTCCACTTACGATTGGTGGATAACACCTACAGTTGCGGAATCCGAAACAACTAGCTATATTCGCTTGTTGCGGAAAACTTACGTTAGAGGTAATTTTAGGCGGAATCCACGGAAGTTTTTTAAGTGGACTCCACTAATAAATTTGAATATGTTTAAAGGTTTGTCTATGGAATCCAGGAACATACAGACACCAAACTGTGCGCCTTTGCAGTTCACAGTTTGGCCTCGTAATGTTAAAGACATTCAAAGTTCAAAGTTTTGGTGATTCTAATTACGTTTTAATGCCACAAAATCAATCATAAAGTAATTGTTTGAAAAAAATTGATTATAATCCTTTAATGTCCATGATAATTGGCTAAAAAGAATTAAACTGAAAAAATAAAAAAAATAATTCACAGACAAATACAAAAGCCATGTAAAATTCAATTTAATAATTTTCACAAACGCGTAACTTTAGATGTTCTTTTTATTAAGTAAAAATATAATATTTAGACTTAATAATTTGCCTATTATCTTTTTGCAGCAATTGAATCCGCGGCTTTTCGCTGTTATAAACGCACGAAGTATCGCTTAGAACTTAAAGCTGAGAAATTTAGCCATTTTCAAACATTGAACAATTTGCATCGCAAATGGAGTATTTTTGTCAAAAATTTTTGTGAAGAAGACCAAAAACGATTGTTTACTATGCGTTCATTGCTGGTTGATTGCTTGGTATTCTATCCGAAAAAATAACTCTTACCTCAGATCGTCAAGTTTTTTGACAAAAGTTATAATAGAAGCAAAATTTAGAAAAGAGTATGAATTATTGAGCTTGATAAATACAAAGCAAGGGTTATTAAGCTATATAAGCGAATCGAACAGCTTAAAGAAATTTAATTTTGATGGACGGGGCTTTTGACTCGATTTTGTTTTTTTATATTTTATCTTCTTACTAAGGTTGATGATGTGGTAGATTTTTCGAGTCAATCTTCGGTGGGTCCGTTCTTCGCTGCGTAATCTCGTCAGGAATTTCCGGTGATCTTCAGGCTCTGATTTGTGTCGTTATTGATGTTTCTCATTAAAGTTTAAGGAAAAAACTGAAATTCCATTTTCATTGAAAAAAGACTAAATATATTCATTGTAAAAATGGAGAAGGAAGATTTATTTTTTGGAAACTGAAATTATAAGATTTGAGTAGTTGCTGCTGACTGAACAAAACGAAACACTGAAGATTGCAGGCCAGTACTTTTGCTCGTAAGCATAAAACCGGAAGCGGATTGATTCATCTTTCAAAATATTTATGTTTCACC